>NC_072027.1:2990000-3331000 GCF_027791375.1 Indicator indicator
CCAGTTGAATGGAAATAACAAAGCAGGTTCACAAAAATGTAATTTTAAGGCAACAGATTCAGAAAGCATAAATAGAAACAATTTTCACCTGAAAAATCAAAGCTGTAGAAAGCTGGCGTGATGCAGCAAATGCAAATTGCACAGCAGACATTTCAGTGCCCCAAGGGAACAAAGGGAAAATCTGGATGTTTCTAATGACCTTCTTCATTTCACAAATGTAGTAAAATCACTTTCAAACAGCTATCTGACGTTTAGCAAATTTATAGCTGGTTTTTGCTCCACTTTCAACCAATGGCTGGCAAGTGGACTGCAGTGCTCAGTCCATGACCTGAAAGCTTGTTAGCAGCCTCCCTTGTTCTTTGGTTCTTTGTATTGATTCCAGAGTATCACAGGGAGAATCTTATGATTGTTCCTGTCCTCTGTAGACATATAAATCAAGAGTAAATTCACTGAACTCAGAGCGTGACCCTCATGTGAGATGGATGTTAATACAATCGGAATTACCTATTGGCAACATGGGTTTGAATTATTTCATCCTGCTGTGCTTAGAGTGTTCCAGCCTCTGGGTTTTGACAATTATTTAAAGTGCATCTTATAGTAAGACAGCAAAGAAACCCTAAAGACAGAAGTAGGTGAAAAACATGAAGTATGTCTACTAAATGTGGTACCCTATAGATTATTGCCTCAGCCAACCTGGGGCAATCTGGGGGGTTGGAGGCTGCTTGAGTTTCAAAATAGTTAACCAACTGCAGTGTGGTTTTTTACTGATCTGTTTTCATGCTTGCAGTAATGATGTGATACTACATAAGGGACACTGTATCAGTGATCAAAGTGCTTATGCTTTGCATTCTCTGACAACCTTTTCCACCTATAATAATTTCTGGGTTCTGTCCTCTTTAGGCAGGGCTATACATGAATTACTGAACTTCAAAAGCGGTCTGTATACCTTTTCTGTGTCAAAGATGAAGCCTTTAAAAGCAGGGACATCTCTTTAATTTCTGATCTGCCAATGTTTCTGAGCACGAGGCCTGTTCATTTCTCCAAAGAACTTCAGTAAGCAGCACAGCAGATCTGCAGGACTCCCTGCAGCTTTCTCCAGCTAGAAGGCATGTTTTGGTTGAGTGGACAGAGCCACTGGCCACCAGAAATAGCTACACCTTTCACTTTGCGTATTTGATTCTATCATTCCTGTTTAGAAATGCTGAAGATGGTTGCACACAGCTCTGCTAGGGCAGTGCCTGAGTACAAAGACGATTAAACTCTTCCAATGCAACAGGACATAAAATGACATTTGTTTCTTAATTACAACCGATGCTATTCTTGATAGAATGTCTACTTCATGTTTTATGGTTTAATAAACTGTGCAAAATATCTATCATCATTAGATGGCATGTTACAAAAGGATTTAGATAGAACTGGATTACAAATAATCTCTCTACAATGAGCTTTGGGTAAGTTTTATGGAGACTGAGAACAAAACTTCCATTAAACAAGGCACAGAATAACAACCTCCTGCCTAGACATGATTGATCTCTCATTGCTGGTCAGGCTGAAGACACCAAAATAGGCCAGTCACACTCTATCAGTTCTGTAGACTCCAGGCTTCTGGCCCTCTCTGGAAACATTCCATTCACTACAGAAGAGAATTAAGTTGTTTTTCTTTTTAAATCAAACCTACACAGGCTAGTAATCCATCAGGCAACTTCACAGCACACACACATCTGCATAATCCTCCTGAAGTTGCGTAACTCTCCAGCTGTCCTCATCAGAGGGATTTCATTCTGTGCCTGGCAGGTTTTGCAAGAAGGACATGTTCTGTGGAATATGCCTGGACCCATGTGCGTGATTCTGGGGAGGATTCTTAAAACTAATCAGGTTTTAATCTCTGTACCTTCCTTTTGTAAAACCTGCCTTTGCTGTGGTTGTGTCCAGACAGATACAGATGCAATAAGGAACAGCCATCAGCTCCTGTGAATCTAGAAGTGACTCCAGTTAGACATTTTAATAAGAGCCAAATATTCTTCTGAATTGTATCCAGCCTTAGAAATAGGCTTGAAATATTCTGCAGGAATGTCATATTTGTCATGTCAGCTGGCTTTAGTTAAATTAGTAATTTAGTATGATAGCAATCATGGGATTTCTCATATGTAGAAAGAGTGATAAAATGTATGTAGGATCTTTATAGTTTTCAGTATTGTAGCCATTTCCTAACAAAGTTAAGGCCCAAATTCTATTTAACAGAAGCTGATCACACGCTTCCAAAAATTTTTTCCCTAGTTATTGTAGTTCAGGGAGTAATTACAGACCACTCAGGTACTACCACTAGCAGCAATTCTTTTCTTAACCCCAGAGCCACGCTACAGGTAGTCTCTGAATAGTTTCTTAGATTCCTGACCCACTGAGTTAAGAAGAAACAGATCTAACTGTAATTTATGCTGGTTATTAAATACATCAAGAGCAAAAGTGGAAATGCAGCTGTAGCACAAACCATACACAAATCTGACCTTTTCCACATGGAAAAAGAATCTCTTCCTAGAGCGTTGCAAATACCATCTCCAGGCGCTCTTAAGTCATTACTCAAACATTATTTGCTGCTGGCTATGGTATGTATCAAGAAGATGAGCAATTCTGGTTTTGAGGGACAAGGGGAAAACAGTTGGGTTTTAGTGTATTCAAGGAATTGACAGCATTTCTTCCTCCAGCTGGCATTGTATCATAGCTAGTAGCTCCCATGTTCCATGAGAGGAGAGAGAAAAGCAAATGCTCCCTATGGCCATCTTTTCCAAGGTCCCTAAGACAAAGAGGTGTTTCATTCCTTTCCAGTTTTGTTTAGACATTTCCCTATCCCAATGTTACACCTGTCTTGCTTACTGCTGGTGTTCCACCCAGCTGCATCCTCTGCATGCCAATTTAGCACAGGCACTGGTAGAATATTGCACAAATTTGAACCTTCTGGTGAAACTGGTGTTCTATTTTTAATTCCAAGCAGGAGGGGGAAAATGAAACAATCTTCAAAAACATATACAAACCTAACAGAAACTAAAGGTTGGGCAATATCTGGCAAGCTGTTATAAATTCTGCCCTCCAACTGAAGGGAGGATTGAAGTGCAGCCTGAGCTACTGGTGACCAGTGTAGCTGCACAAACTGATATACCCATTCCTCTGATCTCTACTAAGACCTACACCAAACAGTTCCCAAAGCTCTCTGAGGCCATTAAATAACTAGATTTGAATTTTGCAGTTCAGCCTCTTACAACTTTAATATCATTACAACAATATCAGTGTAGAAGGGGATTAATGCACGGATTCCCTAAAGAAAAATGTGCCATTGGTGAGTGCAGTGAATTAAGAGCCATGATTATAAGTAATTATTTGAATCACTGTAATGCCAAGCAGATTCAGACAGGACCAGATCATATTGTACTGATTCCTGTTAAATACAGTAAATGACTCACTCTTTTGTAAACATCTTAGTGTTTACATAAACAAGGCGTGATAAACATGGTAAGAAAATCACTAGCAGGGAGTGAGGATAGAACTTGCCTACATTCATACAGCAGGTCAGCTGAAAAATCAAGAATAAGAGCACCAGTCTCCATAGACCATGTAATCATTACCTCAGAACATAATCTAACATCACCGTAATGAATCTGCACTACACTTGGATAAACATTTGCTCACTCTTACAAGGTTTGGTAATTTGGTACATCAGAACAGTGAAAGAACATGCAACTTACATTAAACATCTGTATTCAATCCTTTCTTAGATATTACTCCACATTAGATGTTGACAAAAGAGTGTTTTAAAAGATGCTAGAAATGACAAAGGGAGAAGATGCACATCATATGCTAAATCCTTACACACTGAGAAAAGCAAAAAAAAAAAAATAAAATTGATTCTTGGTTCAAGGTCAGCAATGTGCATGTCCTCACTCTAATAGGGCTAATTATGAAAAAGTTGGTCCCTGCTGCTATAATCATTAAATGCTGCTTACACAAACTGCCACTTATATAATAATGAAAAGATACTCTTTGCCTTACTTTTATATTTAAGTGATCCCCAAATACTACACTTTATGCAGCAGTTCTCCTGCATGTTGCATGCTATTTCTCTTCAAAACAAAAGAGAAATTGAACTCTGTGGGCCTGCACACAGGACCTTAGATCATGCTAACTTGACATGAGGTTTCAAGGCAAGGCTTATCTCCTCAGCACCATGCCCACCTCAGTTCCACAGACTTCTGAATCCACAGCTTCAGTCTTCTGCCTAGGAACTCTTTTGACCTGCTCGGTGATTAATATTTTTTCATTCCTGACATGACATTTTAAATTGTTTAAACTGAGGGACCAGAGAGATTGCTATTGTAACCAATCTGCAGATACTGAGACCTCTCACACGCTGCATGGCTGCTTGGAACATCACAGCAGCAGCAGTAATAGAAGGCTAGGTCATACCAATGAAAAAAAATCCTGCCTATTTATTTCAAAATATGGCATCAAGGGAAATTAAAATTGAGCTGAAAGTTCAGCAATCAATTTGGGCTTGAATACAGGATTGTTTGGAGGCTCATCCACTTCCTACTCTGCAAGCTGATCTTGCATCTGTCTTTTTTCTCTGTACACAGTTACAGCTACTGAGACACAGACACAGGTTACTGTGAGCAACAGCCTATGGTGTGCACTCCTCTCCAAAAGCACTGGAGGAAAGTGTTGAGTTTTTTTTAAATGAAGACATAGGAGCAGACATTTCTGACTGAGGCACAGCAGATGGCTGCCAGAAAATGGTAAAGGATTCAGGAAGATGAAGGGCGAGGCAGCCTGTGAGCTTTGGAAAAGAGACAAGAACCCAAGAGCAAACAAAGTGCTCTGTATACGTGGGGCAGAAGGCTCTGAGTGGCAAAAGCGTGCAGGAGTTTGCCTTTGTGCACTTCTCCTGGCATCCTTTTGGTCCTGCAGCAGCAAGCGTCCCGTTACAAATTCAATTCTAAACATAAGTGCTGGACATCAGCAGTAATTTAGCATTCCACATATGACAAGGAAATGTGTCTATAAGAGCTCTGCTCTGGCCTTTTTGGCCTTTTTTCAATACAACTGTAACTGGAGCTGTATTTCCTGGGAAAGGTAGCCTTATTCTGGTACAGCAGTTCTGCAAATGCTTTTCTTAATATTGAAAACAGTTAGCATTGGAAGGCTTTAGACAATTCCACAGGAAACCCATCTAGCTGTGGAGCTTAAGAACCATTTTATTAGCAGTACTAACAACCTTTAGAATAATAATAGGCAAAGTCAGTGTTTCCGTTCGTTTATGTTAGAAGGTGTTGATACAGATGCTTTCTGCTGCAGTATGTGTTATTGTAATGATCGCATTTCAGGAGGGTGGGAGAGGAATTTCTTCTGTAACTATCTAAGAATAATTTTTGAGATATCCTCAATACAGACATTTTTAGCTTCTCATTCTGAACTGCTCTGCAACTGCTTATCTGAAGCCTCCAAATAGAATGTAACGAGATGCAGTGGCACAGGACCGCACATCACAAAGTGTATGATGTGATTATGGCTGGGGTTCAGTGTGCTGTGGTTAGAATGTGTCCCCTTCTGGAGATGGTTTTGGCATTCATTTCTAGGAGTTCATAACATCTACATAGGGAGCTGGATTTTCAGCATAGATCAGCTCCTGTTTCAGAGTCTCAGTGGAATAGCTATGTTGTATGGTGAGTCCAGCACCCTGGCATTCTCAGCCTTCTCCAAGGCAATGGCAAGCTGCTTCTCATCAAAATACAACACATCCATGCACTGCTGACTGAGTATAGCCCTCAAACAATCCCTCCCAGTAAAAAGACCCATTCAAAGGGTTTGATCATATGAAAAGCAGTTGTTTCCTCTCTAATCCACTTAAATATCTAAGGTGATTGTCTCAAAATTAAGAAGAAATGCTATGACTACAAAATACAAGAACAGCTCTCTGAGCTATTTATTAAACAAGTCCCAAACTTAACAAACACCAGATAAAAAGTTATTGCAGAGGGGAAATATTTACCACTTAGGAAAATAAAAGACATGAGGTTTCATGGTCTTCCTCATGGACCACAAAGTCTCCTCAGTATTCACTATTCCATTTAAGATAACATCCCTTTTGGCACACACAAATAAAAAACACTTTCTATACATCTTCTCAATGTCATTTAGTAGCTGAAACTGTATCGTGGGCAATTGGCTCTTTGAAGGTAGTCAGTGTGTGCTGCGTTGATCCTTTTCAAAAGCCAACACCTTGCATGAAATAGATTAAAGGCAGCTCAACATGTGCCTGCTTTAGTATATTAAGTAGAGGAGGTTCTCCTCTAGCTCAAGGAAGATACACACGTGGTTAAAGGATATGAATAGCTGTTCAACCAAGAGCTGGTTCTTAAATCTCTGTATTGGGCAGACTGCAATACTTACAGAAACAATCTGTTCATAGAGTCTCTACTGTTTGTTGGAAGCTCTAGTTGTAAAAATTATTCTACTGGGGAGGCTGTAAGATGTCCTCTATAATACAGAACATGCCATGTTACAATCCCAAATCCTCTGTTCCTTATTAAAAGCAAGCAGAATATTACCTTCTCCCAAATTTTCTCATCTGTTAGTGTCTGCTCAAGGCCTCCAGAACATGATCATGAAGATGATTTACATTTCTGCATTAGAAGAAAGGAAGATCCAGGTGAGGATTTGCTAAAAACATGCACACAGTCTTGAGACTGATTTTCTTTCTGGTTGCATTTCATCTGTGCTTTTTCCCTTCTGCAGTAAGACATTTCATTTTACCTATCAGAAATGCACTACTGTAAGGGAAGCAAGAGAGGGAACCTGAACCTCCTGTACAGGTAAAAGGTATTGGAGGCTCACAAACAGCAGGAATTAGCTGCTCAGCAAGTCTGTACTTCATTTTAGTGGAGGCTGATGGAGCAACAGCATGAACCACACAGCTCTGACCAGCTTCATAGAATAACATGGAGAAAATTTCCACGAAGACACTCAGGTCCTACCTCCCACTGCTGTACGAACACAGCCTGAATCCAGACTCTTGTTTTTATTGGCATCTTGATTAATTCTATAGAGCAATCAAAGTAATTTGTTCCAACTGTTTTCTTCCAAAACAACTCATATTTACTGCCACACCTCTGACAAAAACCCAAATTGTTAACAAATGGATGAGGTCTCAGTCACAATTAGAACAACAATTGCAAAGCGGAAATAATAATAACACAAACACAGCCCCATCCAATTCTTGCTGGAGTGACTTACTCCTGCAGAAACATGGAATTGTAACCCAAGGGTATGCAATGACTTTGTGTTGTTTGGCTCAGTGGTCTCTCAAAAACTAAGCAGCATTACTGCAAAGTAGTGCTGCTGGTGTTTATTAGCAACAATGCCCTCTACTATGTGGCATACAGACAGTGTGAGTGGTACAGGACCTATTCCTGAGGAGTTCTACCTTAAAAACACAAACTTCTCCTGTTCAACCTAAAACATGTGTGACATACAGTAATTGCTTGTCTTGATTGCAGCATATGGCTACTGGTGAGCTCTTCCCAACAGCTGGTATGATCAGCTTGTGGCAAGAGATTTTAAGTCAGCCGTGCCCGTGTTTCAGATACTTCTTCTCAGAAGATGTCATCTGCATCATCCACATCGAGACACAGCCAAGCATCAAACAAAAAGGCTGGGAATAAACACACTGCCTTTCTGACAATTTGAGGTTAGCTGCCATTCTGTTCACCTACAGAACAGATGTACAGCTTCCTAGGCACCTAAAATCATCCTGCAGGAATGCATGACTGTATTTAAAACGTTGTGTATGGGCAGTGGAATCATTAACAGATTCCAACAGCTCACAACACACAAGATGGCAATTGTTACTTTTCTATCTATGTGCTTAGTAAAGAAAGTGGTGAGAAGTATATTGAATTGCTGATGGTTTTAATGACAAGGGACAAAATTAATGTCAAGAAGAAAATATATAAACATGGGGTGGGATGTAATATAGCTCTGAAATACATGCACTTGATATTGAAAAGTACACTGAAGGTACCAGCTATAAATGAAACTTCAAAATGAAATACCTTGCAAGATATGCACAGGCATTTATAACACCTTCCAGATGTTCTGGAAAATGTTATCTTTCAATTTACCAAGTTTCTGTGTGGAATTACACAATGACCGTGGCAGCTAAACTTTTCTGCTCTCTGCGTGCAACTTTAAAATACTCAGTGGACTAGATTATAGAAATGTTTGTTGTGCTCAGTTTTATTAAACATTTTACAAAGCCTAACTTTAATGTGGGAAATTGGAATTGATTTATGGACATTTTAATCTGAAATCAAGTATATATGTAGTGAACTCTTTAGACCATTTCGCCTACAAGCAATGCCTTACCAAACACAGGCTGTTTTAATCCTGGTTCAAAACCCCACACTTCCCTCTCATTCTTTCACCTGAGCATTCACAATTCTTTATCTCCTCCAGCCACTAGAAAGCCACTGGATAGAAGGTTGTACTTTATGATCTTGGGGGTCTTTTCCAACCTTTATGATTCTGTGAATCACTTCTAGATTATAAAATACACAATCAGCCCCTATGGAATAAGAAACCAGAGTTAAAATGTTCTGGGTTTCTTTCAAGACTGTCCTGATGCCAGCTTGTTCAATGGAAAATACTGTGTCTCCTCTGACTGCACTGGAGTTTGGTCTGCTCCTATCCTTCAATCTTATTTCCCTTTGGATTGCCCTCATTACCTCTTTATCTGAATACTAATTATATTATTGATTTGGTCAAGAATAGGAACAGATTCTGGAACAGCATGATCACCTAACACTAGCTGAGTAAGGGGCTTCAGGACTGTCCACTTGGTGATATTCATCTTTCTGCAAAAGCCACTGTGGCTCCCCTCTTAATCATTTCTGTTGGTTGTCTCTAAATTCCTTTCACATTACTGCTACTGAGCTGGTGAGAATTGAATTTATTATTTCCTCCAGATATATTAGCCTGCACTTCTCAACCTGAATCTCATTTTGCTTCCTGCACATATTTCTGAGCTCTTTAGATCCCTTTTTATTATTTCTCCTTGCTCACTTACATTTGCAACACCTGTCAGTTTAGGCACCATTAGGGAGTAGGCCAGCTGCAGGGCAGAAAATGCCACGGTGCCCCAGGGAATCTTCAAGCAATACTGGGCCCTAAACTTTTGGAAGATTACCCATGGCAGAGAAGAAGCATCAGGAACAGGTGTAGCTGATCTGACACTTAAAATAATCTACCTGCAGCTGAAGGGCATTCAGTGTTGCTTCAGAGAGACACAGAGTGTCTGTTACCATCATCATCTGAAGTAGCTCCTGTGTCAGACTATGATTTTACTTGGGTATAAGGGATCTGAAGCTTTTTCATTACCCAGGGGACATTGGCAGGTGTTGGCACATGCCCATAACCTGTGTGTGCCTCTGCTTCCTCCTACTGCTTCCCCTTTGGGGAGCGCAAAACTAGAAGGCAGATCCTTGAAGCTGTGATTCATGCAGGTTGGTTTTGTGTGTGTGTGCAGACATTCAAACACTTCAGGATACTTAGGGCTTAAAAGAAAAGGAACAGCCTGTAATTTTGGTATTGATATTCTGAATTCCAATGCTATTGAACTCTGAAATGGAAGCATAAGGATTAGAAGTTTGGGGGGTTTTGTTCACACTGAGTACAGACATTCCTTTCACTTTGTGAATTTTCAACTTTTATCTGGAGCTCACTGTTCACTTTTTCCATGGCACTTTACATAGAATTAACCATTCTCCTCATGTCTTATTATTTCCCATGGCAGATCCCAGGGTGATTAAAATTATAATACTGACAGCTACCTCCAGGGAGCACTGAGCTTTTTGTACATGTGACTAAGCGGGGACTTGATCTCACGGCTGCAAGCAGCAGCCCACCTAGCAGTACAGTGATTTTGCTTACCTTTGAGGAAAGTCAGACAGTTTAAAACATGCCCATTAGCTCTCTCTGCAGAGAGGTGGCTTTTCAGTGAATTCATGGTGCTGCCCTGAACACCTCTCCCCCAAAATTTACGTTCATCCATTCTATTCAGAGTATGATCAGGTGGGGGGGTTATGTCACTTTTCTGTATCTTACTAAACAGGAATCTAAATCACTGAAACAGTTTTCTAATCAGTTGTGATTTCAGCTGCTATTTCTTCTGCAATAAAATCTTAGATGTGTAAAAAGCAAACTTCAGTGTAGGAATTTGCTGTGAGCAATGCCTGCCAGGAAGCTCTGTTTTTGGAACCATGTAATTGTGATGGACAAGCCTGCACCCTGTTCTTTCTCAGCCCTGCAATAAGCAACTAGGGCCCCTCCCTTATTCTCTACACTGGTTGCAATTATGGTCTCAGTAAATTAGTCAAAGATGTTGATCCATTGGCAACAACAAGCTTAGAATCAGACTGTTAAAGAACTGAGGACTATGTGTAAAATGTCCCTTTAACGACAAAACAGAGGCAATGATACCATTGCCTTTACAGCAGAGTCCTCATTCAAAACCAGAGCATTTAAGGAATAGCTAAAAAATGTTCTAATTGTTCATGTCTGTCTTTATTTTTACAGTATGGATAATAGCCTTTATAAATCAATTATCTGATTGGTCACTTAACTGAACCATTTCTCTGATTAAAGTTCAGTACATGGTATTGGGTAACCTATATATGAAGACAATGAACAGAGCTGAACTCCTACAATGATCCATCTGAATGTTCCTTTTAGGTGACTCTCTAGCATTAGGCAACCTCAGTAGCATGAGCACCGTATAAAGCCAATAGAGCCTGCAGAGGGCAGTTCAGAACATCCTCGCCGCTTAACTCTCCTCACAGTATAATTTCCTGATTATATACAGACTCAGAGGTCCTATTGCAGGAAACTGAATTAAATATCTAAATTTGGATGGTATGAGTAGGTTAACCTGCACCTCCTGATTTTGCCATATAGGAAGTTAAAGAAGACATGCATTTTACTGTAGACTGGGGGCTTCATAAATGAGAAATGCTCAGCAATCTGTAGCTGGAAAACCATGACTTAATTCAGAGGAAATAAGATGTTGTTTAAGAGAGTAAGGAGAGCTGATTTAAATTCCTGTTCTGCCACAGACTTCCCCAGTGACCTCAGGCAAATCATTCAGGGCAAGATTTTTATGGACATTTGGACATCTGACTCCAGGGGATTTTAACTGAATAACTTTTCAGACCTGTCCATTGAGCTCCATCCTTTCATTTTCCATTTGCAAAACGTGGGCAGTGTTACTTCCTCTCTCAATTTTTGCCTACAAAAGCTTCCAGGTGGAATTCTCTGTTAAAAGAATAATGAAAGGCTGAGAGACTACACACCCTGGTTAAAAATTCCACTACTTAAAAATATCTCTACGATGATTATGACTGTCTCTAACCCATTGTTATTAAGTTTTGGGCACAATTCTTCTAATTCCCTGTAGCTGAATAATTAAAATTTTTTCACAAGCATTTGCTGTCTCCATCTGAAAAGGACGACAGCCATCACTGAAGCAGTCAGGTAGAGTTATATACTATTGTTTCAATTCCCCAAATAGAGTGCAAATATTTGTAATTTAATTATCTGCTCATTTAAAATTTAGTTTCCAATTTCTGCCAGCTGACCGAATGGGAGTGTGAGCCTCACACCAAGGTTTTCCCAGAGCTAGGGCAATTCCAAGCACTGGTACTGCAGCTTCTCTCTCACTCTCTGAACCCATGTAGCCCTTATCTGCCGGGCATGTCCAGGGTGATACGACATGGTAGGGAACAGAGCACTGAGCCTGGCTGCAACTTCTATTGAAACAACTTCATCAAATGGTTTTCTAGATGGCACAGAAAGGTTACTCCTCAGCACTACATCCATGTCGTGTACAATGATATTTCTGATACACTTCCCTTGACGTGGCTCAAGGCTGCAGTTTGTGAAGCCAGAGCAAAGGGAACTCAGAAGGTTTCCATTAATGCTTGCTTATGCTACTTTGATTCATTTTCTGTGGACATTTTGCCAACAAGACCCAACCGCAAGCCAGATTTCCTCTGGCCATACCTTCTAAGGAGCAGATGACTTGTGGATATGTCATTCCGCTGGGTTTTCACCTGGAAGAAAGCAGCACACTGTCTACACTGAAGTGACTTGCTACTAGCTTTAACTGGCACATACTTCTTTTTGCAGCATTCTGTGCTCATAGGCATGTCTTGGCTGAACCTGATGGAATGTATTTTACATGTATTAGCACTCCCAACATACTGAAAGCTTGCAATACATATGCTGGGCAGCACTCCAAATACATATGACCTCATAAGGTTTCATGCATTTTGGACACTAACTCGTTTGGCAGTTAGTCTATAGAAATGGAAGGTTTGACTAAGAGTGCCTAGACTAGCTCAGCTACAGTTGTATTTGTAATATGCCAAGGGAATCATAGAAACCCTGCATAACAAGTAAAGCTTGAATAACAGAATCATTTCAGGTACATGTATGGAAAATGGCATTTTATTCACCAAGTTATTTGTCATCAACCCTTCCATGAGGTAAAGAGGCCACCAGAAAGAGTTTCTAATGTATTTTAGCAAGCTACTGCATTATGGTGAGCAGTATCTTGCCCTTTGAACAGTCCTATTGATTTTAGTTTGGGGTAAGGTTGGCAGGATGGGGACTTAGCAACTGCAGATGGACAGCAATTCCTTTCTTAATTTATATTGACTGGGTCATGTTTGACAATATTTTTTTTTAAAGGAGGCTCTGCCTCCCCTCTCACCAAGTGTAAATCTCCCTAACACATCTAATCTGGAAATTTCTCCTAGTGATTTCCCGCTGACTTCTGCTGGAAGATGTTGATCCCTCTCAATCAATGTCAAAAGTTCATCAGAGGCAGGGGTTTGCCCTTATTCTCTGGGTATTAATACCTACTATAGTTATCTTTGGCATATTTCACCAGTTCTCTGCCCCAGACTTCATTAATGAAATATTTCCTTGTAATAAAACTCTGCAGTATAAAACACAGTGTGTTTCCAGGGCACATTTCTTCCTTTCCAAGTTTAACTTTTTGGCAGCACACTCCTCACTTTCATTTTGTTTTAATCCCAGATCTACTGCTGCCATGATCCTTGCTTTAAGATTTCCCCATATTATATAGTCAGTTGTACTTCCAATGTTATTTAGTGCCATATCTAGGGGTATACCTATCTTTGTATTAATTTGGGAAGCAATTTTAAATCAGTTTCAGTGTCACACCCTCGATTTCCAATATTAATCTTGTTAAAAACAAAAGGGAACACCACCATTTCCACATGCTGCTTCCACTTGCCGTGTTTTACTTCTGCCTCTCATTCTCAGTTTCCCAGCAACAGCATGTTCACTCAGACCCCCAGTCAATAAACAGCACTGAGCCCAGCAAGGAATTACTTCAGATGCTTCAACCAAAAGTCTTGAAAACAGAAGATCTATGGAAGTGCCAACTATCACTTTCATGAAATAACAACGCCTTGCATAAGACTGCATGTTATTAAGCTTTGGTACCACAAATTACCTGCTGTCCTTTTGTGCATGAGTGAAACATATTTAACAGAGTCTAAAACCATGGAATCATAATAGAGATCAGGCTGATCCATGACTGTTTTTATAGACAGTATCACAGCAGAGCTAGTCACACCCAGGTCTCACTGTAGTATGGACCTAGACAGAAACTAAGTAAATAACTTGAGTCACATTTTCTAAGTGTCTCCTAGAATAAATTTTTACTGCCTGATTTTGAGACCTGCAGTATAGCACAACCTAATATTATATACTTTATATTCTATTCTATTCCTTTTCAGTTAGGACACCTGGTTGTGCAGACACTTCACTGCTTCAGTTCTGAGCAAATCAACATCTGTCAAACCCAGAGAATTGCTGCAAAACTCTGATTCCATCCTTCCAGCTGTAGCAATGGAAAGATACATGAATAAATTTCCTGCAAGAAAATCTAAGAATTCAAGTGTTTTGATCAGAACCTATGATGCAGGAGATCTGACCTTAAGTGGCCAGTGAAACATTTCAGAAGAATACATACAAATGGCATGCCAGGAGTAGGGCCTGACTCATAGAGAAGAAAGATTTCAAGACTGGAATAGCTGTTTTCAAAGCTACTTGAGGCCTGCAGTCTGACAGCCACCATAAGAGAGCCCTTAGGATTTCATGCCTTAGAGTTCAACAATTTCTGTTACAGGTTGCAGCATTGCAAACCACTTTTGCTATATTAACTGAGCAATCAACAATTTCCAAGTAGAATGAAGCAGCAAGCAAGATTTCATGGAAAAATGTATTGGGCTGTGCAGAATGTATTTGGAGAACTATTGATTTTGCTGGAGAGTTCTACATTGTAGTGGGCCTTTTAACTTCTGTGTGGAATTTGATACGGATATAATTCCTCACTAAAATTTCTAAGATGTTTCAGAAACCTTACAGAGATTAGCTTTTCACTTAAGGTTCCATGAGGAAAGAGATAAGATGCAGAAAATGTTTCATTTAAGCCAGCTGTAATTCAGTCTGTCTTTCTGTCAGCAATATATGTTCAGCAGTATAAACATCCTCCCAAAGACAGATCTAATTAAGTGTTTTGTGACGCCCAGATGAAACACTAGGTTTTCATAAAGCCAGACCCCAAATTGAATGAAAGTCATCTGAAGGACTGATGCTATTTGCTTGGTTTAGTGAGCAGTGACAAAATTCCTATGGAATTACTCTTGTCCTCATTTTTCTTCTCAAACCCAATCAACTTCTCAGTGAAGTTTCTGGGAATCTTGGTGTGACTGTGGCTAGCAAATTTTACTTCTAGCCTCCGAAGTGTGATGGGATCAGCAGAAGAGCGTTCCTATTTCTGAGGCATTTCCTCTTCCAGAGAGGGCACAAATCACACTGGCAAGTGCACTGAAAAGGTTTCACTTCAATCCATTACCTCTTTTCTTTTTCTTACTAATGTCACAAGGGACAAAAAGGAGTGCTGGGTTCAGATGGATTCCATCTGATTTAAATGATCTCCCCAATGTGTTTTGTGAAGTCCAATGAAAACAAATATTATTCACTCGTTCCTGGCTGGAGCAAGTTGTAACTCTAGAGCAGCTTTGATCCATTTAAAAAACCTGGTTTGTCCCATCCCACTGAAAGAGTCACTATTTTTATTTCCTTTTCTACTCACTTTACTATAAATTTTCATCTGGTATTAGTGAATCTCCATCAGGAGGATGTTTTTAGTGAGTATGGCTATTTGTCTGCAATATAAATTGAAGTTTCTTTATTATGCCAGTAAAAAGTCTTCAACTTTACTATATTTGTGTAGAATGACTGTGACTTTTATCATCTGATGTAAAACCTTCATGAGATCTGAGTGTAAAACGAGATCAGAGTTTTACTCTATCCCTTTGTTCCTTCTCTTTTTCTGACCAGTGCAGACAGAATACTGATGGAGCTGTTACCTTTCTTTTGATTTTATTGAAATATCTCAGCAGGGATAAACATACTCTTCTGGAGCTGGCTTTTTTTTTTTTTTTAATTAAAAGTGAATAACAAAGTAGAATGATCTGATAATGATATGGACATAAATTCACACTCCTGCAAAATTTATACCAAGTTATCTAACAGTGGAGTTTTATGAAGTCCAGCACATTTTTCCATCTTTCTACTTTCAGTCTGTATGAATCCTGCATCATTTTAGTCATTCCTTTTAACTATTTTTTTTCCTCCCTCTCTCTCTTTCTTTGTTCTCTGGAGTATTAGAACCTTTCTTCATTACTATGGTGAAAATACATATGATAGCAGTCATTGGAGTGCAAGGAAAGATTCCCCCTATGCTGTGCAAACACCAGATAAAAACCAGTCTTTCCTAAAAGGGTTTAGTGTCAAGCGAGGTGTGAAGAGCAAAGCAGGCACAAGGTGACAGCATGCAGGCAGATGAACAGCATGAAATTAGAGTACATTTGCAGGATGTATACTTCTTGTTCTGTTAGGTTTTGTTTCCTTCACAGAGATGCATCACAAATAGCAGGCATGGTGAACTAGGTGAGAGTATGAGGTAAAAGTAAAAGAAGGCAGAGAACGAAGAGGACAGTCAAAGCTCACCAGCTGGCTCTGGATGCCCAGAAGGTACATCAAGGCTGAAATGAATCTTTGAAAGTTTGAAGAGAGATAAGATGGCAGATGTAATGGTGTGGTTTGGGTTTTTATAGTAAGATTTTTTTTAAAACCAAACATTAGGCATGTGAGAGAATGCAAGAAGCTATTTTTCTAAAGGGCATTGCCTCCTACATCAGAATATTCTAACATGGGGAGAAAAATCTTTGTATGACTCGGAAATATCAGTTCAAACCAGAGGAACCCTCCTGGCTTTTGCACACTGTTTAAAACCTTGCCTGCATGGTTATATTAACCAGGGTAACTACAGAGAACAAGTAGCAAACCCCAAGTATTGTCATGCATCTCCGTTCTGCAGACATTCTATTTTAAAATAGAGGATTTAAAGGATTATTCTGGAACAGAGCATTCCCACAGGAAAGCAGAGGCACACTGGCATCATTACAGAGGAATAACAACACCCTGTAAACATGACCTAGGTTTTACCCCACCTTATGTCAAGGCATTCAAAATCCCTGTAGAAACATTCAGGTGCTCAGCAGCCAAGCAATTATACTCTTGGTCTCTGCAGTGCTCTGTTCTTTAGGAAGGTCTCCCTTGCTGCAGTGAAGGGCTGTACTCTTGGAACTCAGTGAAAAAAAATTACGTTTATAGCAGGAATCTCTGTCAGCTGACTGTGATTCTCAGATGAGGCACAGAACAAGAAGGAACAGTAAAATGTATGATGCAAACAAGGGAAAGTGGAAAAAGTCAAGCTGAGAACTGCTGCAAAGATGCTCAGGCTAGCTTCAGCAAAATTGTTATGGTAAACATTTATTTAATAGTAATTGGATTTTGCACAGACAGCTTAAATGCCACAAGAATCCCACCTTTCAAATGGAATAACACATTTCTTGGCTGTACTTCTGTTTAAATTCTGTTCTTGACATTGCCTACTGCTGAATTCTGACATCACTTACCATGCCCCATCAAACACAGCATCATATGGGAAAGAGAGAACAATCGATGTTGCTTCTTCACTGGAGCTATTCTGACTGACACCCATGTGAGAGAAAAACCAGGTGTTTATGCTTGTTGAAATCGTTCTCAGTTCATTCCTGGTCAGTTCTGATTTTTAAAGTCAAGCTGCCATTTGGCAATATGTGACTTCTGCTTCACTTGTGTCATCCATAATTCTACTAGAGAAAAACACATGCCATGGAGAAAACTCTCACAGGCAGGACATCCAGCCAAGGCATGAAAACCTTTTTATTCCTCCCTCTGTGCAAAAGAAACATTATGTACAGACTGGGTCCCAAATCAGAGAGCCCTAAATTCTGTGCAACTTCCCAAACAGAATTCAAAGTGACAAACTTCTTATGTAACACAGATGCTATATCTGCAGCTGTGGCAAAGGAGCACCAGCCCATTTGAGTTGAAAGCAAAAATAACCACATGCCACTCAGAGGACTGGTCAGTGCCCACCTTCTCTTTTGGATTAATCTTCATATAGTATCATCTGCAAAATGATCACAGCCAGCTAGACAGCACAATTTGACCACTGTCAGAAGTGAAAGTCTGACTGACCACCTGTAAATTGACAAGGCTTCAAAACCATACAGAAGCTGAACAATACTGAGGAGTACCTGTGCATCTTGAAAATGCAGACACCAAAATGAGTTAACCTCTCCGAAGAAAAACAGAAGAAAATTGAATCCACAGGTGGAAAAATGTAGAAGCAATTCTGTGAGGGAACTTACACATATTAATCTGAGTGAGGAGTTGAAAGAAAAGGATTACTTGAGGTTAAAACTTTTTTTTTCCTAATCAAATTGGGGTCTCTCAAGTTTAAGTCAAGTTTAGCTATACATCCATGCTGCCTGGGTTGTTGGGAATGTTGCTGCAGCTGTCCTGCAGTGAATGGCAGACTGTGTACTAGGATAAAATGAAGTTCACTGAACCAAAGAACTTGCTCATTCCTATGGCACTGCTGTTGCTGTGTAAGGATGTGGTTTCATAACTGAAGCTAATCTAAAACTGCATTGCCACTGAAAAGAGCTGTCCCCCCTTCTGCCCTGGGGTGGGTGAAGAGTAAAACAGATCAGTTGCAATTTGTCATAGATCACCTGAATCTGCTCAGGAAAATGCATCCTGACTAAAACTCTGGATCTACCAGCGCCAGTAGCAAACACTAACTTCAGTGGGCCCTAGATCACTCTGTTCACTTGTTGTATCATGACATGTATTATGTGTTTGGTCCTTAAATAGGTGTTGGTATGGATATGCATACAGACAAAGTTGCTGAATCAAGTGTATGATCACCAACTTACTGCTTAACCTGTGTTCTTTTGTGAACCAGCAGGTTTGATCTCTGGTGCTATGAATCTAATGTTATCAGAGGCAATCCTTTTAGGAGGCTAATTTTAGATTCTTGGGTAGGGAGGTGGGTTATAAAAATGATGCTGCTGTCTCACTTTCAGAAAAAAAAAATAGGAGCACCATGGATTCCCCATAAATATGCACAGATTAGGGAAAGAACACCTTTTCCCAGACTAACTCTGCCTGATTTTATGATTGAGATGTTCCCAAGCTGACATACACTCTTTGAATTTGTCCACAGTGAGTTTTGAACAGTAATTTGCATACAGAACAAAAAATAGTGTTTTGGGGATACAACACAGCTAAATTTTGTCAAACATGCTGTCCAGGGGTTTAAGCTGTAAAATTTTCAGCAGTACTTGGATATTGTAATACTTTATTCCCTAGCCTGTATTCATTATAGCAGAAGTCAGCATATAAATGGAGGCACTATTCTTTACTCCCTCTCCTGCATGGTGTGCTTTCAAAGTACAGCTGTCTACCAGATGCAAGAAAATGAAGACATTTAATTTCTTCTCTCTGAGCACACTTCCCATTAATGTTAATGGCCGCTAAGTATGGAAGTGGAAAGAGAACTACTGTGAGCAGACTGAACATAAGAGCTTACCCAGTCCTAATAAATCTGATCATCTCAAGAAGGCAGAAAAGCAGCCACATCACATCATACTTATCTTTTAACATGAGACATACAAATTCACACTTGATTGACTTCAGAGCCACATTGGACATTGCTGGGCAGTGTTAATCTTCAGGTGCATCACCTCCAAATTCAATGAAATGTTAAAGTTATGGTATCTCAAAATGCAATTATTGACTGCAGACATTTTAATTTGCAGTTCCTATGATGGTCTCCTGGAAATGATTTTTGTAAAAAAAGAAATCTTTTCCCTGTTTTGTTAATTGCATTTTTCAGTCTGTTTGGATTTCTGCTTGTTGTGTTTTGTTTCGTCTAGGGGGCTTTCAGAGGTACTACTAGATGGGGCAGGCTGGAAGCAGACTCCTGTATTTACCTTGCTGGACGCCTTTGCTTTCTCCTAAAAGGTGTACTTCGCCAGCCATTGGGGGAACTGGTAGAAGATCTCTGCCATGCACAGAATGCCATTATATGTGCACTCAAGCTGCAACACTTCAGATTGTCTTATCTGCACAGAAATGCACAGAACAGACTGGGAGGGACATCTCTGTCAGCACTTCAGGCAGAATCATGTCAATATCTCTTTGACTGTTGTCCTTTGTGGTTTATATTTACTTCATGCTAAGTGGCACCTCAATGTCATTAATGGAAAAACTTAAACTTTGTCCTGTTAGTCTCATTATCCTCTGCACATTTATATCAAACTTTTAAATCACAGAATGGGAACAATGAGAAAGACCTTTCCAAATCTCCTCAGTCATCATTCTTGAATTCCTGTGACTATAGCAATTCCTGAACAAAACTATCATTGGCTCCTTTGTGATTCAGTGCTAATTTTCTCAGTAATGACTGAAATGGGGACAATGTGGCATGTATAACTATTCCATGACAGCAAGTCAAGATCCTTCTTCAGTTCCAGCTGAAGTTCTGAAGCTCATACCCATAAAAAAATCAAAACCTATCTGAGTGCTTTTGACAGATTTAAGTTCTTCCAACCCAGCAATGGTTAAGTAATATATATATATCTCCTTTATGTAGTTAAGTAAAAAGTGCTTCTAAATAATACAGACTTACCAAACAAGACACCTACATCCCTCTGTTTTGATATGGGTTTTGAAGAGATTAAGAATTTCTGGGGGATCATTCACTATGACCTAGAGATTCGATCTTGTGACACAGAGGAATTAGGGGATTAAAACTCCTGTTACAGATACACTAAGAATCTAACCCATTGCTATGCTGAAATCTCCTGTTCTTTTGCTCAGTGCACAGTGTCACTTGTTCATGGTTGATTGAGATATAAGACTGATTAATCTGCAGTTCTACAGAGGCAGATTTTAAGGTTAATTGCAGAATTTCATAGCATCTAGACTATTTAAGCCTCCAAATGGTTAGTGTCCTAAACCTGAACTGTTTCCTTTCACACAGAAAGTTTATGCTGTCCTCAGAATCTGTGGTTCAAGGCACAAGCCACAGAAAAGTTTGATCAAAGGTTCATTTTCTCTGTCTTACATAGTGCATATCCATGCTTGCAGTATAGAAGACTTTCAAATACAAGAACTCAGAAGCTGAAGTCATGCTGCAGAATATTCATCCGTGTCTGATTTGTGCCTTTGGCTGTTGTATAATTCAATGGCTACAAACACACTTTTAAAGTCACAACATTTCTTAGAGGTTTTTAAAGATCCTTTTAGAAGATACCTCCTATGAAAATTCAGGTCCCAACTTTGTGTGCTTTGACAATAGATGGGACCTGTGGGCAGCTGGGAAGGTGAGTCACATTCTCAATACTGAGCCTGTGTTCCACCATTCTACACAAAATGTTCCACATGGTGACAAGGTTGGAGAAAGCCTGATTACAAAGGTCTGTAGTGATAGGATGAGTGCAATGGCTTCAAACTAGAGAAGAGTAGATTTAGACTGGATGTTAGGAACAAGTTCTGCACCATGAGGGTAGTGCAACACTGGAACAGGTTGCCCAGGGAAGTGGTTGAGGCCCCCTCCGTGGAGATATTTAAGGTGAGGCTTGACAGGGCTCTGGGCAACCTGATCTAGTTGAGGATGTCCCTGTGACTGCGGGGAAATTGGACTGGGTGACCTTTGGAGGTCCCTTCCAATCCAGACCATTCTATGATTCTATGATTCTGTGATTCTATTAAATAGTCCCTTCCAGCAAGTACTTTTGAAGTCCACCCTGTATTTCAACCAGAAAGCAGGAAATACTAAATGTGAACTGATAGAAACAGCCCCAGAGAAATGCCTGTATTGCTTTCCAATAATCCCGTATTTGTTACATTTGATTTATAGGTAACACATACATTTACATATAAAAAAATGGAAACCTGCAGGCAAAAGAGAACAGAAAATTATAAGGAAGTGGATTGCAACAGCTGAGCAATACTAAATATTCTGTCTACTTTTACTGACTATATTAGAGCACTCAATGTAATTGCTCATGTTGAAGTTCAAACTCCACTTAACTTTCTGACACTATAACCTTTTGCAATTTTTTACAGGATTATGAAACAATAATTGGATCTTTTTAATAGTAGGGAATTGTCACAAGGTGCTTATTTATTAAATTAAGTCTTCCAGTTTTTTTCAAGGGAAAAAAAAAGCAAACAAAAAACCCCACATATTTGTGGGACTTAATTATTATATACAATAACTTTAATTCTATCCCAAAATTATTCTGTTCATGTACATTGGAAAACTCAGAGATAACCACTCTAGTTCAATATATATTGCTTATACCAAGGACAAGGAGGGCCTATATAACATTGCTTGTGCTTCCTCAACTTAAATCTCAGTTTATAAAGTTAGCCTCAAGAGGGATGTAATCTTTTAGACCAAAAGAATACTCTAGCTACCAGGAAGGAGCATTAAAATACATTTTTCATCATCTCTATCACAGGCAATTCAGCAATTGCTTTAAACTCTGCTGCAACAGTTGAAAAGTGTGGTTTTATCCATCCCTTCTGCTCCAATGGCCAACACTCATTGTGCATTTATAATGTATTCTCTGCCACCATACAAGTCTTAAAAAATTTTACCTTCTGCCTTCACCAAGAAATACATTTAGGAAGTCATCAACTCTGCTACCTTCCCCTCTGGCTGCTGTTACGAATCAGCTATAGTCCTGCAGAATACATTAGTCAAAAACTGTATAAATTTTCTTTAAAAAAAAAAACCACTGCTCCCCAAAACACAATCCACCAAACCCCTGGTTCATTTCCTTTACCTTCTCCAGTAATATAGGATTGCTTTTATTTCCTCCTTTTGGTTTATGCTATATTCCTATCAGGGAAAAAAATTTTAATCACTTTTAAACTTGAATAACTTCAAATAACTGCTTTTGGATTACTTTCAAACGTAAGAACAGTTAATCTGTAGGAAAGACTCTAAATGCTGAAAGTTTCAATCCCTTTGCAGCAGTAAATTTTACACTCATGAACACCTCAAAGGGGCAATTAATCAAACAATTATCAAGCCTGTGGCAGCAGAGGAACCATAAAAACATGAACACAAAACATAACCAACAAGGAACACAGGGACAAAAATATAGGAAATTATTTTAGAGCAGGAGTGTCTTTGTAGCTCTATTCTCAAAGAGAACATTTCAGGAGCAAAAGGGATAAGACAAAGGGGTGTGCTTTGAAAGAATTCAAGCAATGCTAACCCAAAATCAGCAGTAAGAAGATACTTATCTCCATGGACAGAACATTTAGAAGATGGCTGTGCATCCAGACTCCTCCAAACTGGAAGAGTTAGACTGCTTAAATATGAACTATATATTTTAGTCCCATCCTTCAGAATCTTACACCACACTTGGGCATTCCTTTTTAATCAGCTAAACAGAATACTTCTGGTCTGGAATGGCACAGATTGTTTCATAGAACCATAGAACTGTCAGGGTTGAAAAGGACCTCAAGGATCATCCAGTTCCAACCCCCCTGCCATGGGCAGGGACACCTCACACAAGATCAGGTTGCTCAGAGCCATGTCCAGCCTGGCCTTAAAAACCTCCAGGGATGGAGCTTCCAGCACCTCCCTGGGCAACCTGTTCCAGTGTCTCACCACCCTCATGGGGAAGAATTTCTTCCTAACATCCAATCTGAATCTACCCACTTGTACTTTTTCTTCATTCCCCCCAGTCCTATTGTTACTTGACATGCTCAGAAAGTCCCTCCCCAGCTTTCTTGCAGGCTCCCTTAAGATACTGGAAGGCCACAACAAGGTCTCCTTGGAGCCTTGTTCTCTCTAGACTGAACAGCCCCAACTCTCTCAGGCTGTCTCCATAGGAGAGGTGCTCCAGGCCCTCTCTGGACACATTCCAGCATGTCTGTATCTTTCTTGTAATAGGGGCTCCAGAACTGGATGCAGTCCTCAAGGTGAGGGTCTCACCATAGTCTCTTCTTTTTGGTAGGTAACATTGACCTATAACTTTGCTATTGTTACAGCAGGGGAAAAGAAAAATAATCTACAGAAATTTAGCTATTTTGATTAAGATTCTCCAGTCTACTGATTATCAGTTCTTAATGCATCTATATTCCTTATTTATATTTAAGATATCATCTTTAAATACTACTGCAAGCATTTGACTTGTTCCCAGTGGCTTAGCTACACAGCAATGTGTGAAGGAAACAGTCTGTTCTTCGAGATCCATTTTTAAATTAAGGCTCCAGTCACTTTTTTTTTTTTTTGGTAAGATTTTGACCCAGAAAGCTAGAAATCTTCAAGATGAAGTATTGCAAAAACTTCTGACTTCAATACAGAATCAATAATTCAGGGACAGATCTGAGATTTTCTTTGATTGACTTTGAAAACCTCACTGATGAAATCAGGTGTCAGGACTGATATTCTTGTCACAGCTGTCTTCCTGGTATTAAATAAAAGCAAACCAGATTGTAACAGTATGAAAATAAAAAGCCCAAACCCTGAAAAGCACAAAATTACAGTAATCTTGGAAATAAGGGGGAAACCAAACTGGCTTCCCCAGAGCCTTCAAAATCTGCAGCCTATATCTGTGTAATACAACAAGTGGCAAAATAAAATCTCTACCAATTGTAAGAGTAATTAAGATGTGAATTGCAGCAAAAAAAAAAAAAAAAGAAAAAGAAGAAGAAATTCCTGAGAGACACTGTAAGTTTCAACAAAGAAGTTGAAGAGCAGAGCAGTCTTGTTCAAGGGGTTCTGGGAAATTTGCTGGCCAAACTGTTTCCAGTTTCCCACACAGCTACAAGTGAAAAATTCAAACGCTGTTGCCCAGAAAGCAAAGGATTACACTGGAGAAGTAATGTGCTGGTTTACTTTGATCTGATTCCACCTCAGCAACTGTTTCTCATCTTGAATTGATGATTATACACCATGTTAGTGCTGGCACTGCTGCATACTGTCTGCACCAGGCTGCAATCGGTGCTGAAAGATCCATATGCAGCACATCTGTCTGTGATCTAGCATAAGAGCATTACCCCAATTCAAATAGCAATAGATAACCTTGTAATATTGCTTAGTATTATAAAAACTAAAGGGAAATATTACATATAAAGCTCAAAATTGTCACCAACCTGTTATTTCTATACTTGTATTCAGAGCTGAATTTGTGTTAGTAAAGATTTTTGCACAAAGAAGGGTAAAAGTTTTGCCATGTTTAGCCAGAAAAAAAGGAAAATGAAAGGAAAGGAAAAGGAAAGGAAAGGAAAAGGAAAGGAAAGGAAAGGAAAGGAAAGGAAAGGAAAGGAAAAGGAAAAGGAAAAGGAAAAGGAAAAGGAAAAGGAAAAGGAAAAGGAAAAGGAAAAGGAAAAGGAAAAGGAAAAGGAAAAGGAAGGAAAAGAAAAGAAAAGAAAAGAAAAGAAAAGAAAAGAAAAGAAAAGAAAAGAAAAGAAAAGAAAAGAAAAGAAAAGAAAAGAAAAGAAAAGAAAAGAAAAGAAAAGAAAAGAAAAGAAAAGAAAAGAAAAGAAAAGAAAAGAAAAGAAAAGAAAAGAAAAGAAAAGAAAAGAGGAAGGCTCTCAGAGCTCCATTTCCCAACTTGGCTCTCTCTGGCATCTGACAGATCAATGTCTGTCTCACATTTCCCAGCTGTACTCTGGACAATACCTGCTCCTGTAAAATACTTGCAGTGCCTCTTTAGCAAAGACAAAACTGGGCCAAGGCTTCTCAGCACAGCAATGCAAGCAAGAAATACTGACATCTGAAAGGAGAGTGACCCAGTCACATCCTTTCCAGAAAGGGGATGAAAGGATTTTTAAAATGTCCAGAGATCTGGAAAGGGAGCCAACTCGGCTGTTTCTGACATTGTTCAAAGGGATGAAATGACCTAACACGGGGTGACAGATTTTTCAGAGCAATTTGCTGCACTCACACCTGAAGGGCCCATACCATATACAGAGACTTCTCCCCAGGCATCACCAAGAGGCAGCTTGTCAGTGCTTAGGCAGTGATTCAGGGCTGTTTTTTCCTGCCCCTCTCATGCTGCCTTGGGTGATTTCTGCTCTGCCTGTGCTTACCGTGAGCCCTGCAGAAAGGTAGCAAAAATGCAGTTTCGTTAGTTACTTGAGAAAAGTCTCAGCAGCTCTTCATGCGAGTTGCTTATTTGCCATTAGAGGTCACTGTCCTGCTTGTGCCATAACCATTTGCTGCGCGGCGTTCCACGAAGATGCCGAACACAAATGAGGAAGCGTTTTAAAGCCTAAGAAGCAGTAAGGACACCAGGGATTCTTTAAATCATTTTTAAAACTTTGTTGGTATACAAGTCCTGTAGAAAATTGAAAAATAATCAAGAAAATAAAGAATCTCTATCTGAATATGACAAATATCTGTTCTTAAAGGTCCAGTAAGGAATTGAGTAGATGGTCTCATAACCAAGAAAGCTACTTAGCCAAAAACATTTGGGGGTGCCAGAGCACTGCAACAGGTTGCCCAGAGAGGTTGAGGAGTCTCCCTCTCTGGAAACTGTCTGTCAAAACCCACCTGGGCACTGCAATCCTGGGCAAACAGCAGGGCAGTTTGACTAGATGATCTCCAGAGGCCACTTTCAACCCCAACTATTCTATGTGATTCTGTGATGCTGTGAAATAAACATTGTCTTTAAAATGTGTCTCACTTTAACATTATGATTTAATTCTTGAATAACTATCCTTTATCTGCAGTGAAATCATCTTTTTCCCAATGACTGCATAGTCCCATTGCATGACTTCTCTGAAACAGGAAAGCACTCTCATATGAACTGGCTGTTTGAGAACTGAGAGGCAGTAATTAAGAAGGAAATTAGTGAGCTCGTGAGTTTTTTCCAGCTTTAAAAGACAGACCTTGCTATAATTTCAGCAAGAGGTGTAAATCTGCCCTTAAAGGAGAACTGGGGGTGTAACAAAAATGAGCATTGCAGCGTTAAGCTTTGTGTCTCCACCCAGTAACAGTCAACACAAAACTGGAAACGTGAAAGCCAATTTCAAACCAAACAGAAGAACAATGATTACTGCATCCAGCCATCTGCACTGAAAATAGGACAAGGACATTTCCCTTCCGGAAAGCCCTCAATATGGGCTTTCCTGTAAGTCATTCCTCCTGGGGGAAAGAGTAGAGGTAGATCTGGGTGGTAGAGGTAGATGACAGTGGTGTCATACTGTGCCCTCCTCAGGCCCCTTCAGTCTCTCTAAGAATTGCTGCTGTTGTGCTCAGTTCTGCTGTACCTCACTTCAGAATATATCAATCCCTGAGAAAAGGCTAAATGAGAATCCCTTTCCTCTGTTGAAGATCAAATGACATAGCACTACCAACAGCAACCTCTGCATCAACATGCTGCTCCTGTGATGTCACAGAACTACATCTAAATGATGTCTCTGTGAGGTCACAAGAAGCTGGAAACAACACCAGAGGAGATAGTAACTTTTAAATGTCTAAACTGACTTCTGTTATGAATTGAGAGCCATCAATTAGGAAAAACACACTGATGAAGATGTGTGATTGTTGATTCTCTTTAGTTCACTCCAATGCCTTGAGAAAAGGTTTCTCTGGTTGCTGTGGTTTGTATGCAGGACCTCACATGTACAACACTTGTTAGTATAAAGAACTGTTTAATGCTTTATGATACTGTTTGGATTGAACCCAAAGTTACCCAAAGTAGTTTTCTGAAATTCATTACTGAAATTCACCCTGTAAAATCCTGTTGTGGGTTTATAATCCAGTGATTACCATTTCTGTTATTTATCTTGAAGTTACATGGTCCTTAATGAACTTTATTGAACCATAAATGCACATCACATAGGTTAAGAGTATGAGAACATGAGGATGGCAAATATGGCATTCACCTGCTTCTCAGTTTTAATTAGGCCAACTGGGAGTATTTGAGCATAACATAATTCAGCTGTAAAAAATACCACCTTTAGAGATATACAGCCCCAGCTAGGCATTTGCAGTATTTCATCATCAAGCTCAGGATTGTTTCTCAGCAGTGAATACTTCATCACTAGAAAGACAGCAACATTTTTTAAAGCAAAGGTCATGAGCCCTGCACACCAAGTCCTTATTACAGGCTGGTTGAGTCACTCTCATTCTAGTACGGAGTGAAATGTAGAGGAGAAGGAGCCATCTCTGGTACGTGAGCAACCCTCACCTCTTAATTTTCAGATACCTCATACCTCATCACATTCTGTATAATTCACCAGCTGAAGCACACTTCCATCACCTCTGCAGAGATGCTGGGCTGGTCACAATAAAGGACATTGCTGTTACTTAATGACACAACTCTTACCCTCACTTTTCAGAAGGTGATGCAGCTAGTGATACTTCCCTTTGGAAAAGAGAATCAGGAACTGCCATAATGGTCCTGCTTAAGTGTTCTTGGAATATGGAAATGGCAATTCCAGGAAGATTATAAAGTTAACAATTTCATTAGCCTTCAAGCCCAACTGCTGAATTCATCCCCACTTAATTAGGAAATAATACTTATGTTTTATTGCAATAATTAAAATAAAGAAGTGTAACTCCAGCTACTTAAACCTCAACTCTCCCCCTGCAACCAAGACTGAGTCATAGTGAGCTGGGCAAACTTGCTTAGAACTCCAAGAGATATTTTAATCACAGTAACAGACAATAGATTTTATTTCCAGGACTTTTTGGGTGGACCTGAGTATTAATCACACATTTCTACTAAACATCTCTATTTTGAACATCTGTTCAAAAGACCATCATAAATGAACACTAAGATGATTCTGCAGACAATTCAAGAAGCCGAAAATAAATATTACTGTCACATTAACAAGGCTCTAAAAGTCAGCAGAGAAGGTAAATCTCACTTTTTTTTTTCTCTGATGTTGTTCTTGGTATTAAATTACAGAATCTTTCAGGAGAAAGAGAAAAAGAAACAATCTTTTGGAATTTGCACTCTTTATTTATCTTTTTTTTTTGCAATTGTAACAAATACTTGCCAGGCTTTACCCTGATTACTCCTACCAGTAGGAATTCAAAATGTCATTCCAGTTTAAGACAACTTTGAAAGACACAGAGTTTAAACTCCCTCTCACTTAACCAGGGGAGCATGAGTAACAAGCATACTTTAACTGACAATTAGGAGGTTTAAAACTAACAAAAGTCTCACTGTTTCTGAAGATAAACAGCAAAAAAAAAGGGACAGAACCTGGAAGCCTTCCTCAGGTCAACATTCACTTTGCCACTTTCAGCTGAATCGCTGTATCAGTGAGGACTCTTTTCCCAAATAAGACTAGGAAGATCTGGGGCCCTGAGCTTTAACTCTGAGTCTCTTGACTGTTCAGTGCAATATTAAGCAACTAAGAGCTGACTCACTTGCAAGCACCTGCAGTGCAACAGAGTGCTGCTAGTACAGGTTCACTACGAAGCAGATACTGAAGCATGGATACACACACACAGGTCCCAGGCAGGGCAACGACAATGTGATGTTCCTGAGGAAGGAACACAACTAACAAATGTCAATCTGCCTTTCTGTGATCTAGTGCCATTTTTAATTCTATAAACCCTCCAAACACTCCACACTAAGATGAAGACAGACTGAGAGAGTTGGGGCTATTCAGTCAGAGAGGAGAAGGCTCCAAGGAGACCTTACTGTGGCCTTCCAGTATCTAAAGGAGGCCTACAAGAAAGATGGTGAGGAACTTTCTGAGCATGTCAAGTAACGATAGGACTGGGGGGAATGAAGAAAAAGTACAAGTGGTAGATTCAGATTGGATGTTAGGAAGAAATTCTTCCCCATGAGGGTGGTGAGACACTGGCACAGGTTGCCCAGGGAGGTGCTGGAAGCTCCATCCCTGGAGGTTTTTAAGGCCAGGCTGGATGCAGCTCTGAGCAACCTGATCTTGTGTGAGGTGTCCCTGCCCATGGCAGGAGATTGGAACTGGATGATCCTTGAGGTCCTTTTCAACCCTGACAATTCTATGATTCTATGAAACCAATACAGAGATCAAATTTATACTCTGAAGCCTTTGTCTTGTTTTCTCATGCTCCCTTCCAACTACTAGTCATGCATACTTTTGCAACATGTTCAAGTTTTACTTACATCTAGAAAAGGGGGACCAGTCAAGGTGTTGAAGGGAGCCTTGGCAGCAGAAGGGGAAGCAGGTTTGTCCTAACAGGTTTCTCTGCAAGAATTTTAAGCTTTGTTTTAAAAAAAAAATTCCTTGTTCAGTGTTAGGAGAAAGAAACTCTGCACGTGCTTCATTATTATGAAAGGAAATGTAGAAGAAGTACCTGAGCTTAATGGGATTTTGGAAAATAAATACACTCTTGAGTAGTCTGTGTGGTGGTGATTTTTAATGAGTTTAGCTTTTGGTATATAAATAAATATCCTTTCAGATACCATCTGAATAATGTGCAAATTAAAAGAGGCATAGGGCAAGCTCTTCAGTGCAAAATTTCATTCTTTCCACAGTACAATATTTGTTGTTTGTTATCTTCTTTAGGCAGCAACTGATCATTACTTCCAGAATGTGCTCAGGGAAATCATGAAGTGTTTATTTTAGATAATGATGTGTAGCATCCCCAGCTACTTGTGACTTTCAAAAACTGAAATTAAGGATTCTGAAATATCAAGCATATCATTTTAAGAAATCCTTCATCACTCAAAACTATTGCTGGCTTCATTCTCATGTAATTGGGAAAAAACGTTTTCCTGAATGCTTGGCAATATGATTCAAGTTAAGTGTAAGTTCATTTCTCTGAGGGATGCAATTTGATTTCATAAGATTTGAAGCACACTGGACAAAACTAGTGACCTCCTCTTCCAATCTGCTGAAGGATGTGCATTAGCATGCCAGAAGCTTCAAATTCCTTTAACAACTGAGTAAAGAGTAACGGCATCAGCATCGTTTATCAAAATGTCTTCCAATTACTACATCGTTAATTGACTGACCATGGGCTTCAAGCTCTTTGTATGCTGATAATGTGACAATGTAAGCAAATGACACCGAGAAAATTGTCACCATTTGAAAGGTGCTGATTGAGATGTTGGCTACCTGCAAGTACCTTTCATGCTCTAGTAAGAAGGAAACTAAATACAAGTTGCTTTTTAGAGCCTAGAGCTCATACTAAACTTTGTCTTTCATGGTGAGGAACAATGTAACTTCTCAGCTCCACCACATAGATTTATGCTTTGTTATTCCTTTCACTCTGCTGTGCTTCAGGCAAGCATGTAGCATTTGCTTATGCTTAATATCTTATGACAAGACTGACTTAAAAAATCTAAGTGGGTTAGGTTTGGGGTTTTTTTGTCTTTCAGTAATAAACATTTAGTTATTTTCATTTGCTTTATGCTTTTTTAGTCCTTATGGTTCACTTTTTAGTCTGCTTCTCTTCTCCAACTAGATGTTCAACTTACTGGAATTACTGTCAGTTCCTTTGATAAATTGGGTCAGTGAGTGTCAGGAGTCCAAAGCAGCCAGATGTAGTGCAGAATTGGCAGCAGAAATTCACTGTAATGGGCACAGGTTAGAGGTCAGAAGGCTCTGAAGGATGCCAAAGTTTAGTGGCATTTGAATTGCATTATCCTTGTTCTGATACTAAGCAGGATTCTAGTAGGATCCAGCCTTATGACATCTGTAACAACACAGAATCAAAAAATGACCTCTGTCCAGAGAGAGATTCCCACCCACACAAGGAGGCAGGAGACAAGGGAATACAAATAGCTACAAGCAGACCACAGTGAAGCACACACGTAGAGATACTACCTGCTAGCATCATAAACCATCGTGTGAGCTCATCAGCAACCTAATTGCAGACTATTTTTTCTACAAGCATTGCTGGAAATGAGATTCTTAAAGAGAAATAAAAAGTTGCATTTGAGAACATCCTTCTGAGACTTGATTAATAAGAGATGGCTTCTCCCAGCTATATTAGAATTCCAGAATTTAAAAATGCTATTTTTTTACTCCTTGGAGAGCTTTCAAAGTGCTATTCAAAAGCAGGTTCATTTTCTATAAATTAATAAAGGAGCACCTGTTCTTAAAATATCTTTTCATCCTTTGCACATCATTTTAACACTTTCCCCTGATACTGTTTTTCTTCCTTCTTGGATTTATTAGCTCCTAAGTAATTACCTTTTGTTTCACTTAGGTGTAATCATAGCTTGGGTCAACATTTTCAAGGAGCTCTCACAGCTTTAAAATATGATAATCAACATTTTTTGATCATCATTTGCTGTGTTCTTCTTTCTTGCCTTCTCTGCAATGACGGCCAAAGCATTTCTTCTGGCTTTCTGTGTTCTGCATGTGCATTCAAGTACTTCCTCCTTTTCATCTTCTAGGGGTTGAATTTTGTCTCTTTTTAATTTAAAACTAATCTCTGATTGTTGTATTGACTTGAGCACAGCAGAATAGAGTCAGTCAATGAAAAGGAAGCTGTGGTGGATAATAGGCACAATTCTTCCACTTAGACTTTCAGCTGATTGCTATACTGTTGGTTTAGGCAAAGGTATCTCTCCAGAACTCCTTTTATCATAGAAACAATGCAAAAGTCCCATAAACCTGCACAAGTTCACACACAAGGTTCTTGCAGCAATGTTCTTTTTCAAAGCAGGTATTTACAGAAAAGCACAGAGAGCACCTGTAAAACCCTTTAGGTGTCCTATGGGATCTGTGGCCATGGTTACACAGCTGCTTTAATCTAGCATAAATCCAGTCTGCCAGTGGAATGAGGTACTTCTAAATTCCCCTCTCTATGAAATGACTTCTTCTCATTGCCTCTCTAATGCTGGATTTAGCTCTCCTGAGGTTGCCTGACGAGTCTGATAAGGGAGCTGATGGACCTGCACACTAACCCAGAAAACCTCCCCCAAATATGCATTTTCAGTCAAATTAAGTCCCTGATCCAACTCATTGCAGAGCTCTACAAGTACTAACACTGCAGAATGGTGAACATATGCAGGAGCTGAAGATACTGCTTTGTATAGTAACAGTGAGTTGAAAACTAGCTGAAAGCAAGTATGAAGCTGCAGACCAATCTCTGCTTTCTGGGCCTGGGAAGTGCAGCTCCAATTTCAAGCTTATTGCCACTGGTTTGTTCTCTCAACTGCTTCTGCTAACAGTCTGAAATCAGGGTAGCACTGCTTTCTGCTGAACACAGGGAAGAACATGCTTCAAACAGACTCAGCTCCTGGTAAACAGCTTTCTAGCAATGTGCCAACATGGCAGACTCTCAGGACTCATCCCTAAGAAAATACATAGACAATGTCATTCAATTCTAGTGACATTGTAACACACACGTTTTTATCCTGATGTCCTAGAAAAGGAACAAGCACAGAAACCACCGACTCTCTGTTGGCAACACTTACACCCCTTTCCCAACTAAGTAAATGAGAAAATGCAAGTGGTCAACTGGATTTAAACCATAAGCAAAAACTCACCTACTGCAAACAGTGGTGAACAACAGAAAAATCCTTCTACCATCCAGAAAGAACCCTTGCTAGCTCACATAAAAATCAACAGGGACCTGCTTTCAACAGAATCAAAGGTCATTTTAGAATTGCCAGAAATCATCCATTCTGTCCAAATCAGCAAATATTGCCATTAAAATTACTCTGATCCTGCTCCCATTACAGGCAAAGAAAATGCTTCTTTTAACTATCTCTACCACAGTCGTGCAGCAGCAAGTCTGCCATGCTGAATCCTATAAAAACTTGGTTCAGTGAAGAAGAATTTTCTTTCTTGCATATGCTTTATTCTCTAGGATTGTTAAAGTCCAGGGAAGTTAAAGATACTCCATACTGTGAGCTCAGAGTCTCAAAGTTCAGATAAGCCTTCACTGAATTAAAGTGTCAGTGGAGTCCCATTGACCATCTGTGCAAGCCTTAACACATACCTTCTGTGACCTTGCTAGTAACAGCCAAACTATTCATAGGATCAGCTCAAGAAATGAAGTATTACAAGCAAAAGGTTTTGCTGTCATAATTAAAAATTGACACTGAAGATTAAAACATTTGAGATTTACATGGTCCTGTGGTCAAAGCCCTCACTGAAAGAGTTGGTAGTATTTAATCTACAGGAAAATAATTCCCACAGCACTCCATTATAAGGTCAAAAAGAATATTTTTGCCAAATTTCTTGATATCTAGGCAGTTGAGGATGAGCAGGGCTGAGGAGAAGGGTGAGTCATCTTAAAGCTCCACCTATAAAGAACCCACACTTTTATACCATTCAGAAGGCAGCAATATATATATGCTTTTGAAATAAAAAAAAAAACAGTTCAAAATACTTCTAATAAGAACTTTCCTAAATCTGTGTGTGTTTTCCTTCTTCCCTTTTCTGGCACCTACATATAAGGAGTTGATATATGCTACACAAGTACACTTACATAATTACAAAAATCCCCACAGCAGAATTTAAAAATGATGTGAAACTGTATTATTTGACATGGCTAGCCATGGGCTCATGTAGGATGGCCCAAAACTAAGACATGCTAATAAATAGTTTGAACAAAATACAGGTGTATTTTTAAAGCATCAAGACATGTTACTGCTTCCCTGCTGCATCAACTCACAAAGCTGGCTAAAGAAACCTGGATAATTTTAAAGAGCAAATCTGGTGTTGCTCAGCAACAGCACACTCTGATAGAAAGGATGCAGGGTGTTGGAAGATTTAATATTAGGGAACTCTGCTCGCAAGGGGAAGAAGAAGAACAAATACAATTTATTCATACAATGTCCATAAAATAGGGACAGGTTAAAAAATAATTATCAGATGAAGTGATCATGCCAATATTAATCTTTGTGTGGTAGAGCTAAGCAAAAAGTTATTGCTTGGAACCAATAAGCTGGCATCACAGTTCATTAAATGTCATTGATGTTTGCACTGTCTTGATATGATAGGATAAGGGAAAAAACAGAGCATTTGATGAAAATATGAGAGCAATCCCATGACTGAAGACTTTCATTCTGGCACTGGCTTGGATGAATGCTTGCCAAAGGGAGGACCAGATAAGAACTCAGACTTCTATGCTTTCTCTTGAATCAGAGGAAATCTGATCCTCTCACAGGAGACAATACAAAGCTCACCTTTGGTTTTGTCCCACAGAAGCATCTTTCCCATTTATTTATTCCTGATCAGAGTAGCAAACCCTTTTTTGGTTAAAAGACAAGTACTGTGATTTTTCATTTTGAGGTCACCCTGGCTACATGTTCCACAGTGTCCTTTCTTACTGAACATTAAAAAAAAACAATCCACGGAAAATTCATTTTCTCTCTCTTTACTCAGCCATCTCTTCTGCTGTTGGATGTTATTGAGAACAACTGCAAGAGAGACTGAGACTGTTTAGATGACAGAAGGCATGACAGGGTCTAAGAAAGCAGCAGACAGATACATGACAGCATCAGACTTAGTGCTTTGAAAACTGAGCAGCTAGACCCGTCTGAAGGGGAGAGAGTGCCACACACCAGAACTCAATTTTAAGGCTGCTTCCAAAAACATATTTTGGAAGCAGTGCTTTTGATGTCAGCAGCTCTGAGGATGTGTTACTGCAAACACATGCTGAAGTCCCCATGCAGACACACTCCCAGTGCATCTCCATCGATCACACCAACTCAAAACATGTGACTCTTAATCCCATGGAGAGGAATTCTCTGCCCTGGTCAATTTTAATGATAATGATTTCTTTAAAATAAGTAAAGACAAAGTAAAGGCACTTCTGCTCCCAAATCCTGAGGGTAGAACTCAACATAGGGCTGGCCACAAGGCCTCTGCTCCCATCAGCTGGCCTGAAAGAGACTCTCTTTAATCATTTGCTTCATTGTGTTCTATATAAAAACTCCTCCTTGCTCCTCCTAGACACATGATTAAGTGGATACTTAAAACAGGCTATAAAGTCCTAACTGCCTTCAACTTCAGCAGCCTCGTCAGGAAACAGAAAAGAGAGGCATTCTGAGAAATACATTCTTTAGGACTCCTAAAAGTGCACCTAAACAGAAGGGCATTTGCTTCTGCTCATCAATGTGCTGTTGAAGCAGAATCATTGGGACTGAGCAAAAAACTTGTTGCTGCGTTTGATTTTTAGACACCTGGTGATAATAACACAGACATTAGGCAACTGCATTACTCTTCTTTCTGTCCTAAAAGTAAATGCCAAACACTGCAGGACTTTTTGTTGCTTCTCTAACGTAAAACTCATTTTATTAAACTGGAGTGATACCATCTTGCCTATGAAATGATTGGCTGCATGGGAAACAAGTCTGACAGCACTTCTCAGAGACAGTGTCCTCTGGATGACTACCTTTGGTATGACCCAGCTATACCCTTAGCTTGTCAGAAGCCATTTACATCAAATAACATCAAACTTTCATTGAAAACACAAAACAAAGGCCCTTCAAGCACCTGCTGTTCCAAAATGACAAAGAAAAAATGTAGACTAGAATGAAAAAGGATAAATATTTCATAAAAATAAGCATTTCATTAAAATTTCATACTTATAATTTCCCTTCCATTCTGGGAAAGGGCTTTTAATTAAAATCTACAAGGCACAAGTGTAAGGTGAAAGGCGGAACTAATATCCTCAGGAGAGGAAAAAAAATTGAAGGAAGAAATAATTTCCTAAGGAAAACTCTATGATCAAAGTAATACCAGGCTAAATATCTGACCCCTCAGATTTCCCCCCCCATTAATGATATTCCCCCTCTCAAAAGACACTAAGATCTCTGCACATGTCTCTAAGTGCTATTAGAATTTTTGTTGCATCCTTGTTTTCAAAATGTTGGGATGTTTGCTGCAATCTTCAAAGCAGCTTGAAGTCGTTTTTCTATTAGAGCAATGCTAGGCCCATGAATGAGCCCTTAGCTATCCCTCAAGAGCAAACTGCACTTTACGGGATGGGAAGCAGTGATGGTGTTTAGGAAAGGAATTGTGAGGATGCGAACTTATAACTCAGAAGAAAATTGTTGAGATGAAGTTGGAGATCTACCAAATAACAATGCTGAAAAGTAAGCTGCTATAAGTAGAGCTCTTTCTGTGCTTTTCTCAGCCCTGACTTTGCAGTGTATTGTTATCGGTAGGAATGTATTAAAAAGAACATTTATTCTGCAAATTCTTGTTATGCTTCTCAGCTGCACAGTTCTGGAAAGGTAATTGTGTGGTGCCTTTACGACCATGTTTTCCTGACCTCTGCCACCCCAAGTTCAGAGAAACAGTAACGGTCCAGATGAATGTGCTGAAGAGGATGTGTGGGTGTTTCCCAGATGCTACCTTGTTAATTTCCAGTGGCTCAGAGTCTGGAGCTGGCTCTTATGTAAAACAAACAGTTTCTTTTGGGGAGACAAAACCTTCTCTGAAAATGTAGAACAGGGTTGGTGCAGATTATATAAACCACAAGATAAACAAATGGCCTAAACCTAATTCCATAACTGTATTTTTTTTGCTAGAAAGCTTTTCAACAATAGTAATCTCTTTGAAAATATCACAAAACCAAAGACTTGGAATTCTATCCATGACAAAGTATTTTAACTAGTAGCACATGGATTAGAATTTAGAAATTCCAATAATAATAATAATAATAATAATAATAATAATAATAATAATAATAATAATAATAATAATAATAATAATAATAATCGATAGAAACTATCTTCTAGATTCACTTTGTCTGCAAAGGTGCAATATACCTCATCTTTTGTAAGCAATAAAAATAAAGGGGAAATATTGCTTGTGTTCCGTAACAGACTCATCAGAAAAACAGAAACAGTAACTCTGGCTTCACTTCCTTGCAGAGAGAAAAGGGTTTGGGAGGGAAATGGACTGAAAAAAAAAAAATCTGTGAAACAGATGGGGCAGATTTCCATGAAAAGAAATCCTAAAGGAAGTCATGTTTCAAAGTAATTATTACAGAACGTAGCAAAGCTGCAGGTATTTCACTGTGCAGCATCCTTTTTAAAAGGCTGCATTTCAGACTTGATTCTGCACATTATTCTTACACCTTGGACACAGAAGTATAAAAAGTAATGGACTCAACTATGGCTTGTCAGTGCTTCCTTCAAGTTTTACACCAGCAATAACTCCATAGCCCAGCATGAGAGAAGGAATTCAGTCTTTGACTATGTCCTTCAGTGCCAGGTTATGATTAATAAATGTTTTCGTGTTTGTATCGTTCAGCCATGCCGTGGATTCACATATCAGAACATGAGCCTAACTTTTGCCAGGCAACACATAATTCATGTTACCACAGAAAGTTGTTGATCCAATCATCTGCTCCAGGAGCCCATCTTTACAATTGTAAAACTCAATTCAACAAGATCTTCCAAGAAGGGAGTCAAAATGTATCCTAAAAAGTCCACAAGATTCCCCTAACAGGGTGACTTGCATACTTCAGATCACTGAGGTGACTGAGGGATGTTTTACCTTCAATTCTGAACACATTCTGAATTGTAATCTGTTTTGGAGAGTTCTGCGTGTGATGAAAAAGGAGCTTGTTGCCCTTTTCAGTTTATAATGTCACCAGAAATTAAGTCTATTTAACAGATGTGGAATTCATCATTTCAGCCTTTAACTTACATTGGAAAGTCACCTTTTTGATAACTGATCCCACTGTGTGTCATATATACTGCAAGTATCAAAGGAATTCACATAAAAAAACCAAGTTTTCCTCAAAAAAAGCTACATTTCCCCATTTTATACCTAAAGAACACAAAATTTCCAAGCAGTTTCTCAAAGTAAAATTCTTCCAAGCAAAATAAAGTGAGATAAAAGATAGCTGCACTTTAAAACCTGGATCTTGAGCTGTTCTCAGTAACTATTTTACCTCACCCATCCTAGCTCACTAGAGTTAACAGTAATCAGCCACCTCTCATAAGCCAACATCATTTCAAGAGCTCATTTAAACATTTTAAGAGAGATGTCTAATAAATATTTAAATCTCTTTCTCAGTATTCAGATTACTTCTACTCTGAGAAATGGCACACTAGGTGACTTAGCAAAAGGAATTTGAAGTCATAGTTTCCTGATAGGCAGTACAAACTAACTCCTGTCCTTTCTCTGTCTCAGTTTCCCTCCTATGAATTGCATGCATCATGTTTGCATTAAAAATATATTTAATATTTTTTTAATTACATTCAGTTGGTCTCTATGAAGGATTTCAATCTTACCCAAATCTACTATCAGTGCTGTTGAGTTGGATATGACGGCAGAGAATTTCCCTCTTTTAAACTGACACCAATCCCCATGCAGTGTTGCCTCATGAATATTCTCTGTTCACTATTTCTTGCTACTTATCTCTACACAATGGAAGAACTGTTGACATTTTTTAAGGACTAGACAATAACCAAAATTTTATTGCAGAGAGGAGTCTTAAAACACCCAGTTGTCATACACTGACAACAAGGACAACAATTGTTGCCCTAGATTGCTCCAAAGAAAGGTGGAATCATGTTACACTTTTCATAACTGAAAATATTGCAGTAACTTATAAGGTGACTGTGATTAAACTAATGTTGGTCTTACAAATCAATTACCCTTACACAAATTTACAATACAAGAATTCATTAAGACAAGGAGGAGGCAGGGCTGATATATGAAATAATATTTACCCAGAAGCTTTGGCCAAGATAACTTATCCTTAAATTCCAACAGCAAATTAGTTCCTTTCTTCTACTTCACTGCATTTCATTTACATACATACCAGGCCCTTTCATAACAATCATAACAATTCCCTCAGCTTACTGAAATAAGCAGGAATTCAAAAGAAATACATCAGCAGACAGATATCCTTAGACTGAACAAGGGAAGGACAAAAATTCACGCACATCAATTCCCACACACTTACAAATTTCCATCTTCGTGAAACTGTGATTAGTCACGAAAACAAACTAAAAATAAACATTTTAGAGTTTCGTAACAAACCAGGAGGCAATCCCAAAAAAGTACTCATGACTTTTCCAGATAATTGAGGGTACTACTTACTGGATTTTTCACCATTCACTGCCTTTTTTTTTTTCCTAATGAAAGGGAATACAGTCAGAAAAAGCCTTGATCCTCCTCTCACTTGTATTAATTTCAGAGGACTGTGTCAACTGTCTTCACTTGGAGAGACTTTAACAGCATCACAGTGCTCTGACACAAGTCTAACCCAGCTTCAGTCAGATTGTTCATTTACTCTGAGCTCAGGACAAACTTTAGAGCTGGGGATCTACAGAAAGGAGAAAGCGAGAGTCAGTCATAAACCTAAAGATCGCTTCATCTTAAGATAACTCCATGACAGTCATTGACATGACTAGGTCATCTTTTTATTTTTCTTCTGTGTCCTGTGTCTATGATTTTTTTTCTTTTTTTTTTTTTTTTTTTAAACAGGTTTCAAAGAAATAGCAATAGGAGCTATGCAGCTCTCCACCTGGAGTAAGCTGGACAGCTCCACTGAAACCAGGGGATTAGACCTCTAGCTAACACAAATCTCTCTGGAACCACTGAAGTTAATCCTGAGCCCAGCAGCTGGAGAAAATTCATATACTCCTACTGAAATCAATAGTGTTACATTGATTTACAGCCACTGAAGAGATGGGGCCATGTTATATAACAAACAGAATGGAAAAATTGGATATATTTGTAGGAAATTGCTGAGAGAGGAACCATAGGACTTTGGGGTTTTGTCATGGAGAGTGCCGCTGTAGCTGTTTGAAATACAGAGTGGGCTCATTTTTGACTCTGCCCTTTCCCCACATTCAAGGACCATTGAACTGATGGGGAGTTTTTTCCTAAAACTGTCTCCAAAGTCAGAGCTTGCATAACTAAGCTAGGTCAGTCTCCACAGGACACCTGTGCAGTTAGGAGAGAGACAAGACAAACTCCTGAGGGCAGTTCAGAGCAGCCTCCAGTGCTAACTAGGCTTTAACCCTCTGGAGGAGGAAATGCTCCCCTCTTGCCCTGCTGTCTTTGCCTTGACTGTGAGACTGCAAAAAGGTATGAAGGCTACTCCTAAGCTTTTGGGTATACACTTGTGCACACCATCTAGCTATCTAACCCTCCTGTAAGGAGCTATACAAGATGCTAGTGACAGGGACTTTATCATACAAGTCTAAAGCACCTACTAGAGAGTTTATGAACTATTTTTATAGCCCAGTAGTTTAGAATAAACAGAAAAATGGGTGTCACAGCTGTACACAAAAGAAAACACAGATTTGATACCTCACTTTCTCTCATTGCCCCAGTTTTCCCCACCCAAGTCAAAACCACCCCATTCTCCCCACTGCCTAATTGTTGTAGCCACCTCTGCTTCACTCCTGTGCTATCTCCAAAGTAGCCAAAGGAGAAAATGGTAGAGCTGCCTCTAGCAGTACACTGCTCCTTTTTCTCATTCCAACTGGGCCATTCTGTCCCTGCTGCTGTATTTCTTTCTCTGCTTTGTTTGTGCCTAGCACAAAAATTTTGCTATAATCCTGTCAGATGTGCCTTTCCTCAAGGGTTTTAATTTTCTGTTTTACAGGAGCATTTTCAGACTCCCAGAAATTGTTAGAACAATTGCAATCTCTGGCAAAAAAAAATCCAGTATCTCCTCAACAATTCATCTGTTTTACCTTTTGCTCTTAACTTCTCTGGACATAAGAGAAAGTCTGATTGGTGTTCAGGTTACGGATTAGTTAACATTTGTCACTTTTCTTCTCAGACAAGTTAACTGTGAAAATGTCTCTTATAAAAATCAAGGCTCTACTTGAATCATTTTTCCAGAGTAAGAGTGAGGTTTGTATATACACATTACCGTAATAATGTCAAAGTTCAATCATACGCAGAGTTTATTAGATTTTGTTCTATTCTTTCCCTTGAATTATTCATTGACTATCTATAATTTCCCAAAGAATAATTTCATAAAGTGCTGCAGCAATAAAACTCTCCACATATAGCACACCAATGTGGATGGTATTTATGATGTACTCAAAGAAATACCAGCCTGTTCCATTAATCATGTAAAAGTATTGAAAAATTATATTGAATCATTTCTATTTGAAAAGAAAACCTGCTCAGAGCTTTAAAAGCTGCATGAAACCTAGAATTAAATTTCATACATTTCCTGCAACAATATCCATAATTATTCAATACTTCCAGGTTTGCCTGATGTTCAGTAATCTCTCATATCATTTTTTCTGAATTGTGAGTTGTATTTAAGCTTTTTTATTTAGTTGGGTGTGCTTAGAACATTCCAGATTTAACAAGGAGAAGCAGTAAGATATAGAAAGTCCTGTCCTTTGGTCAAGACAAGCTGAACAGCAAGTCTCCTTCTTGAAACCCAGTTCTGATTCTGAGGACCACCAGAGGTTAACACAGCTTCAAGCAGCTTCTGTGCTTATCCCAGTCTCTGTGACAAGAAGCTGCACCCTTTCATCATCAGTGCTGGCATGCTAGGGTGGGGCAAAGTACCACAGATTACCTTCAGGACCGTGATTAAGGAAGACTGTCCATTCAGCAACTGGATGATGAAGGAAGCAAAGATGTGGCCTACTAGAGTTTATTGCTAGAAGTGTAGTGACACTGGAAATGTAAGTGGCATTCATAAGATTGGCAAATTATTTTGAATGCCTCCTAGTGAGAGAATTCATTTGTCCCTGTATTTGACTCCTGAGAACACTGACCCACACTGTAATTCAGCTTGATCTGACAATTAAACTTGCCAGGCTTTGCTATACTCTGCTTGTACAAAGTCAAGAGAAACTCAAGGCTGAAAACACAACCAGTAGGCCAAAAAGTAGAAGTTCTGCCTAATCCTTCTGGCAGGCTCGCAAGCATTGGGTGACAAACCATGCCACCATCTTTCAGATGTTTGACAAGCTAAATATGATATACCAGTATGCCAGGATAGTGGCATATGAAATCAAAAGGAAAATGAGCAAGCATGGTTCCTCATGAGTCAGATTATACTGTCAGAGAGCTTTTCCTGTATCAGAACTGCAGGAGCACTCCATAAAGTCAGTTCTTGAAAAGCTGGGGTGTGCAGATAAATGAACATGTACTTAATTAAGAAATAAATATATGAAAAGATAATAATGCCTTTAGGAACTCTAACAAATAAAGTGTGTGTGCAGAACATATAAATATATCTAGAAATTAAAGCTTTTTTTCAGAATTGTAGGGTTCCTGCAAAGGAAGCTAAGAATAAACAACTGGTAGAATACTAAAAAGCTCAGCTCTCAGCTTCAAACATTAATAACTTACTTGAAGTAGCTCAGCCTCCTATATATGAGCCACCCTGTAGTGTTTCAGCTGATTTTGATTCTCTTCATGCAGAAACCTTTTAGCTAATCATTTTCATCTCTGTGTGTCAATAAATCTTGCACCTCTAGGGCAATGACTTTTACTCAGCAAATGTTAAGCAGAAATAAAACCACCCAGAACAGCCTAAGCATGAGAATTTTGGTAAGAATTTAGCAATATATTGATCCACTTCTCTCCCTTCTGACTTTTCATTACTATGTCACTTCCACCTCCTAAATTCAATAAGATAAAAAGCTAAAATAACATGTGACCTACAGGCTTTATCCAGATCTACTAAGATTTTTTTTGATGGCTTCTTCACCAACAGCAACCTCAAATAAAGGTATCCCAGAACTCCAGAATGCTAGGGGCTGCAAGGGGTCCAACCTCTCTGTCAAAGCAGGATCACTTTGGGCAGGGCACACAGAAATATGTCCAGGTTGGCTTTGAAAGTCTCCAGGGAAGGAGACTCCACAACCTCTCTGGGCTGCCTGTTCCAGGGCTCCATCACCCTCTAATACTAAAGACACTGGAAAGTGGTCAATAATCTTTTCTTGAAGGGAGAGTTGACAGTCACAGACTACAAGTGAATGACCTTTTCTATAGATATAGACAGAAGAAAAAGCAGAAACTAACTTTTTTTATCCATGTATATATTATATATATACATATATAATAGAGATCTTCTATATAATAGAGGTGGTTCAGAGGAAGTTAATGCCCCAGGATTCTAGACAGTGTAATGCTGTTGTAAAGAGATGCAAGTTATATATAGAATATATAATATAATATTATATATATAATTTTTTTTTATATACCTTCTATATCTATTACCTTCTCCTGACTATTTCCACAGAACAGGGATTGCTGATGAGGCATATTAGAGAAAAATAGAGAGAGAAATCTATTTTAGCTCTACCAAGTATCAATAAAACAGGCTGCTTTCCTGGAAATACCTGCTTGGAAAGCATAGTGGTGATTATGACTGACAGCAAGCACAACCTACTTGAAGAAAATTAAAATATATTGGTATTTATCAAAGTCAATAGGGAGTAATGTATACTGATAAGTATTGGTGTTTGATCCTCCTTGTTAAACAATAAAAATGTCTAATGGTCCATTCTTTCAGAATTCTGTACCAAAAAAAAAAAAAAAACAATTTGTTTGCAGCTCTGCAGTTAAGGAAGAGCATGACTAAGGACTGCAGCCAGACCTCCATGCATCTCAGGCAGCCATAAGTGCAGACACACATGCTGATTGAATGAACACCCCCCCCCCATTACACTTCAGACTTACAGAGTTCAAAAGTGTCTGTGAAAGTTTGTTTGGGAATTCTTGCAAAATTCAAGTGCTACAGTGTAGGAAAATTGGTGTACTAGTGCTGGCTTGGGTGTATTTCTAAGCATTCTGGGAGCTCGTTTGATTCAGCCAGCAGCAGAAAATTGAGCTGGGGGAAAACAAAAAACCCACAACAATAACAAAAAAACAAACAACAGCAAAAATCCCAAGACCAGCAATAAGGACAAGAGTAGGAAATTCCATGAGGTGTAAAAGCCACAATTTCTGCTGAAGGTCATTTGAAGATCTGACTCAAATACCCCTTATGGAATATTAGCTTTCAGACTAAGATTCAAAAGATTCTGTTTGTTTGGCAGAAAATGTATTCAAATTCCAAAGAGGTGAAGAACACACCTGGCATCCTCCTGTTTCTCACCCTCCCTTCATCCTCCTAAGTGATCTGGTCCTGCCATGTCTACCAAAGGCTTATTTGTGGGTTTTTAACTGAAACCAACAGATCAAGGTTAGAGAGTTACTACCTGTGCCACTGAGATATTCTCAGATTTGGACTACCAACTCCTTGTCAAGCTTGTTCTTAGCTTTCTCTACCAGGTACTTGTCCTTTTCTATTCTCTTCTTTGCTATTATCCAAGCACCTCTCTTTCCACTAATACCACTGCAATATTGATTTGTCACAATGGTTTTCACAGGAGAATGAGTTTCAGCACACCTACAACAGATTGTTTTCATTGATTCTTAGAATAGTTCACAGAAAACTCAGAGTCCATGCACTACCAACTGAAACTACTGAGCTGTAACACTGACACAGAGATACAAAATCACAGGAAGTATTTATTACATAGTTTCATTTTCTGATCAACCAACTGTCTTCTGCTATCTTCTCTTGCCCCTTCCCCTGACAGTGGAAACAGCTGAGGTCTGCAAACACAAAGAGTGTGACTTCTTATCTTCTTTCAGAATCTCCTTGAATCAGTTAACTGAGAAACAATTAACAAAGCTTTCTGTAAGTCATTAACAGCTATGTTACACTTCTCTGGAGGCCTTTGCAGTATCCAGTCTGTGTTTGCTCTGAGCTGAGTGAAATGCAAATCATTAGTACTTATCTCCGCTTGTCCCACCACAGTTATTCAGGGCTTCAAGCCATGTCCAAGTTGCTGAAGAGTTGCACATGAGAATATATCGGAGAAATACCGGGGGACAACAGTTTTCAGTAGACTTTGCAGACACACAGCTGAACCCAGACAGAAACTGATAGCCTACAAACCCAGCTAAGCTCTAACAGGAACTGTGTGACTGACTGTTCTCTGTCAAACTGATGCCAAAGCACAGCCCAAGTTCACAAAGAGATGATGAGTTCTGGGACAAAATCTATTTTCTTTCTGTTTTAGAGAAGACCTACCAGAGTGGGGTCATGATTTAAGATTTACGCTCCCACGTGTTTGTCCTGCAAACCCGGGGGGAAAAATGGCAATGAATTTGGCATCTCCACTCCAAAAAGTAGAAAGTGATAAACAATCCAAGGTAAAAGGACTATTTGCAACCATGTCACTAAACCTTAGAAGCAAAACTAACTGTATTAGTAATGTCCTGAGTACTTCGTGACAAAGATATTCCTTTGTTGCCTGAAGGACAGTGGACATGCAGTTACAAATCTGAAGAATGCACCAGAATGAAGCAAAGCAGCTGCTGGGAAAATGATGTTGCACTATCACAAATAATTTTTGTCAGCAATGTGTCAGTTTAAACAGAGTTGCATTATGAAATTGCTTTTGAAAGTGCATTTCTTTCAATCCTGAGATGCAAACAAAACATGGAATTCAGAACTTCCTACAGACTGAGAATTATAAGTTTGTATCAGCTCCATTCTGTATAAAAATGCCAGTTCAGCACTGAATGAAATCTGCTACACCTGTTTCTGCACCATGATAAACATAAGCTTCAGTAACACAAAACAATCAAGTTTTGTATGCTACAGCCACCCAAAATGTTAACTAACCCACTTTATAATGATGAGTTGATCTCATCCTCCCCAAGCATCACTGTCAGCATCCATCAGATGTTAATCAGGTTTGTTCTAGCACAACAACCATTTCAACACAGTACCTGCCAAGGAGGTCTTCATGTCAGTGTTTAGAAAGGCTTCCTGGGGCATTTTTCTGCAGTACTTCATGCAAACCTTTACACCAGTTCATGATTTTGGTAGTTATTTGCCTAGAAAATATCAGCAATGGGATTTAGTTATTTAAGGTAGAAATCAGAAAAGGGGCTTAGAGTTGCTTTGTGTTTAAACATGAACATGAGCTTATTTCCCACCTTCTCTGATATGAGATTTCAGCTTTGGTTTTCACAGCACTGGAGGTGTCAGGAACAAACATACATTTTGGTATCCCAATGGTTTTTTTTTTGTAACACAGGTGACATGTTGCCAATAAAATTTCACCATAAGTATGTCTCAAAAGCTAAACTCATCTCAGAGTTCTTCAAGGTCACACTGTACGTTCATGAACTTTACCATAATAAAAGTCCAAATAATTTGAAATTCGATGCAGTCTTTCACAGATTGTTCCTATAATGTCCTTACAGAACAAAGGGAAATTGTGTAATCAGTTGTGACAGTGGACTTCTTCAAAACATAAATTTAGCTACAGTTCCAGCAAGAGAGTCTGCACTTTATTAGCTGCAGTTCAGATGCACAAGCTACAGAGTCTGCTTGTTCACTCACACTCTGTGTCCCTTCTAAGATTAGGAAAAGGAACAATCTAATTAGAAATAATCCTGCCAAGAACAAATATCAAAGAAGAAAAGCTGGAAGAAAAAGCTGCCTTTTTTTTTTTTTTTTTTTGCCAAGTTTCCAGATAAGTCCATTAATTATAATGTGGACTGTGAGCTTATCTCAAGCAAAGGATAATGAATGCATTATCCCATTTCACAACTGTTCATTATATTGTTTATAAATCTTGGGATATTTTCTAAACATAATGAGGCCTGCACAAACCCTGCTGATTGTTAAAGAAAAAAAAAAAAAAGAACAAAAATCAGGATACAGTTTTGAGGCACAGTTTCTTACAGTTCTTACAGTGTCTTATTTAACACTAAGTAAACTGAGCTGCAGAGAAGAAACAACCTTTGGTTTATGTAATATTGTTGCCTACTCTCTAACTCTCTTAATGGGAAATGAAGTGCCTTTTATGAGGTTCTAGTCCCTCCAGAGTTATTTGGAAGAATGACTTAACAGGCAAAGTTTGAAAGTAAAACCAATTTTAAGGGAGTTCTTTGGAGATTATCACTGGAGATCAAAGTCAGCAACAAATACCCAGAGCTGAACAGAGAATGTCAGGGTTGTTTTCCTAGTTCATAGAAGCTTCTGAGTTTTATGTGGTCTCCTGGCTAATTAAGATTCAATATACAAGTTATCTGTGATCTTTGGTGTCTTTCACACCTGCATAATATTTTCTGACATTTAAGGCAAGCTAAATCTGAGTGTCTTAGTGATAGTAATGAACTGTATACTCTGAACTACATTAAAATAAGGTTTCCTCGGTTGGGTTTCCCAAGTTTCTTTGCAAATGTGGAGGTAGCAGCAGATTGAGCTCTTTAAGATAATCTCAGGCCTTGTTACAACATTTCAAAATTAAAATCAGGGTAAACAAAAATGTAAAACCTTGTAAAATCTGTATTGTATTTCCAATTTTACAACACAATGTTTCTGCAAGTGGTACAAAATGAATTTTGCCCATTTTAAAACTGAAAAGTCTGGGAAGTCTGAGACAAAAATTCAATACAGCAACTGCTATTTCTGTAAAGGCATAGTTCCTATCTCCTAATATTTCTTATTAGCACTTTCCAAAATCCTACTTTCTTTTGTCCTTTTTAATGCAGTGTATTAGTCAGAAAAGCCTCAGAGAAACAGGTGTCTGAGAGATTCCCAGTTGTTGAAACAGAGACCACTGCTTTTCAATTCTTACGTTAGGCTGGTGTTAAAACAACAGCAAAATGACAAGCAGGAGAAATGTGCTAACTAAAAAGAAGTCACAAAACCTATCACATCACTGTAGTAAATCTTCTAACAAAGTATAAGCCATGGAGTTGCAAACTGAGGCATAACAGCTTACTCAGCAAATGTGTAGGGCTACCTGCCAGCTGCTGAGTCATAGCAGAGTGTTGGTGCCAACGTTTCTCACAGCAGCCCAATTTTCATCATTCTACAGCAGAGCAGGTAGGAAACTACCACAGCCAAAGGAAAGTGACAAGTTTGTCTGTGTGTAGACAGAGATGTGCAAATCAGACTGTTTGCTAATTGTTCTAACCAGCAAAGCAGGATGACAACTAAGCAAAAAACTGGGAGCAAGGCATTTCTGCAGATGCCTAATTTTTTGTGTTATCAAGGGTCACATTCTGCTTATTTTATTCCTAAGCAAAATCACTCAAATTAGTGAAATCAAGCATATGCTGAAGTACAATTTTAAGTGCCACCTATAGAATGTTGCTTTCTCAGACTGAAACAAATACAGATGTGTTTGCCAGCTTGCATGTTCCACAAGATTAGGTTTCTGTATTGATGATCTAAGAAACGGAGAAGAAAAATGTAAAATTCCAACTAATTAACGTTTGAAGTGTTTTAAAAACAATGCATAAATTCCTCCCCTGCAACTGAAGAGATGTGTCATTTCCTCTTTAACTAGGTCTTACAAAATATGGGCACAATGCTGAGAAAACCTAAGTCAGTCATAGAAGGAGAAAACGTTAGAACTTTCCTCTATTCTCATACAGTTCTAGAGCTCTACAACTGCACTCCCAAAAAAGTTGAAATCTGTTTCAAACCCTCTCTCATATCCAATCTATTCACAACAAAATTTTACTGTCTTTCCTTTCCTTCCTCTTTCTTCTTTTGGGATCCATCATACCTACATCATTTCCCTAGCACAGATTATGCAGCTCAGCCTTCTACTAATAACTAAGATACTTTACTTTCAAAGACATGTTATGAGCTGCAGTTAGAATCCTGTGGCAAATTTAGTTGGTTTTATTAATGAAAATTTATAGCTTTCACTGCAAAACATTTTCTCTCCAACCAGACATAAAAGTAACCTTAGCTGGAAGCAGTCCAGTTCAACAGCAGCACTTTACAATACTTTTATTTTGTTTTAAACAACAGCACTAAATATATATCTCCTTATCCAAACCACATTAGCTCTGATTGTGCCAGGCATGATATATGCATTTAGTAATACAATAAGAAGTCCCCATTCCAAACAGCCTGCAAAATGAAGGAAGAGAGCCAACTGTTTTGTAGAAAGAAAACTAAGGCAAAGTTCTGAATCATAAACAATAGAAGTGTTAGGACATAAATAAACTACCAGAACATAAATAAACTACTAGAACAAAGATCTTCTAAATCTCTCCAGTGTCTTAGCCATAAGGCTTCTCCTAATGAGTAAAATGCAATATGATTTAGGATTGACCTGTGAAGTTTTTCAGTCAAGCAGCATTTGTCTGGCATATAAACATAACATTTTCTCCAGAAAGGAAACCCAACTATTTTTCTGATGCCATGCACTCTTTAATGACTTTCCAATTTACAACTAAAACGCAGCTAGCTGTGACTGTCTTTATACCCCATTTACTCAGCTTTTTCAGCAGCATATCCAGATTTTCTCCTCTACCTGAAAACACTTCTGGATTTTTCAAAAACAAAGAAAATATTAATAGTAAAACTCAGATTTGTTCACCCTGGTAGCAGATGCCTCTCTGGCAAGAACCATCATATTTGGAACATTTGGAGACACACCTGAAGTGCCATCCTGTTTTACCAGTTCTAAGACACAGCAATACAATGCTGTCAGACAAAAGAGACCTTTGCCTTCATTATTTACAGGGTTGCATAAGGCAACACTGAAGTGATTATAGACCAAAGTAGGACCTGAGTATTATGTGAAAGTTAGCACCTTGGGTGGCCTTATGCCCTAAACCATTATAAAGCAGTGACTCAAGGGAGATCAATACCAACATATCCTGGCAGTGCTGGAGTCAGGAGCTTATGAAATCTGACAAGATCACAGCCTGAAATGGTAATTGGCAGAGAATGACAGGATTCTTGTTATTGCTCTTATTATGTATTTAAAATAAACATGTTTGGTTTATGTTTATTAGAAAACCAGCAAAACTCTTTAACGTCAGCTTTTAGTACAATTTTAGGGCCTTGCATTTTTCTTCCTTGTTTCAGTCAATAGGGCCACCTTCAGATGAGGGGCTGGGGAGTTGGTTTTGGTTTTTAAAAGAGGGAGATTATTCAAATGCAGTACTATAAAAATTTGCTACAGTTACTAATACCACCTTCCCAAGCAGCCATCAGGACAATGTGTAAAAATCTTCTGGAATTAATAGAACAGAGGAAAAGGAAAGACGGCAAGACACTGTATCTTAACAGCTGGGTGCCAATTACTACTCTGTTAACAAAACACAGACATCTACCGGAGGTGGCTTTATCTCCCCACTTGCACAAAGTGGCAATTCAATTAGAGGTCTCTTCCTTTCACCCGGCTCAAAATTTTAAACAAGGTTCACCTAAAAAGATTCATGTTCTCCATTTCATTTCATTCCAGCCATTATCTCACTTCTATCTTGCCACCCTAGTTATTATAAATGATGGCTCTCTCACCCTTCAATAAATTCTGTAGCTTTCATCTTCGCCTGCTTTTAAAGTTCACCCTTAAGCAAGAGGTCTTCTTACAAAAAAGGAACGCTCTTGATCATGTGAGACAGTTTAAAGAGATCTGAGGTGTCAACAGAAATCTGCCATGCTATGTACTCCTAGTCGATGCCTCCTGTAGCACACTAAATGTATTTGCTGTTATTAGACTCTTCTCCTTTTTTTTTCTATCTGAATAATTTTGAATGCTCCCCTTGGTTGCTCTGTTTTTAAGGCTGTAAGGAAGTTACATATACTCATATGATAATAGCAGCAGCACTCAGGATTAAAAGCATAAATCGCAAACAGTATAAATTGAGGATCTAAAGAGAACAAATTTGAGAGAATAATCATTTGAAGGCTTCTAGGGAGGTTTTGCTTTGGGGAATACAACCCTTCAGTTCAGATTTTCTCTTTATCCCTTTCATCCAAAGATGGCTACTTTGGATACAGCTCCTAATCACCAAGTCCCTAATCCATTGGTTACTAAAAGCTTTTGGGATTCACCAAGGCAATGATTCTTTTTTTTCTAATTCTGGTCTTTTTTTTCCCCCACGTATTTACTCCTTGTATGATACCAGCAGCCCCTGTGACTGTGATAAAAGATGGAAAGAAAGATGTTTAAGATAAAGCCCGCCAGTAGTAAGTCTGTCATCCATTTTGCTAATCTGCCTCGTGGATTCTCTGTGAAGAACTGAAAGCAGGCAGAAAACCTAGGGTTAAACAGGACATCTTTATAGTGAGCAATTCTTCCAACACACAATTTGGAAAATACGAGCTGTTTCAGTGGATTAAATCAGCAGAAAAACTATTAATTTTTGTTGTATTAGTTTTCTGTCAGCTCTGTGCATTGAAATGGTTCAGCAACCCAATGACCAAGGGAGTGGTAGAAAGGGTTTGTCCAGAGGCAAGAGAGAGCAACAAGGCAACCAGTAGTTAGGTAGCCTTAGGCTGCTAAAGAGCTACAGCCTTGATTTCCTGTCATTTTTTTTACCTTTGCTTGGCTTATCAAGAGGTCAGATGGGGAGCAGTGCTGTTGTAAGGAAATGGGAACACACAGCTGGAGGAAAAGGAGAACAGCAACACTCCAGTGGCCCAGCTTAGATTAGTTTAAACCACTTGAGTCACTAGTGCCCTAGATTTTCCCCTTCCGTTTCCAAAGGTGAGATGCTTACACATGATTCATTCCCTCAAGTGCAAAAGTGAAGATAATTCCAAAGGATTGTTGGTGAGAGATCACTAAGTAATCTCACTGTTAACATCCAAGATGCCTACTCAAGTTTTCATTTGACTCCTGAAGCATGGAAAAACCTTAAGAGAATTTAGCCTAATTTGTAAAGTGAGGGGAAGTGATCATAGAGAAGTGAAGCTAACAGAGCTACTCACTTGCACTACCCAAAAGCTTAAGTTTCCCTTTGGTTCTGTTAATAATTAAGGTGCTTTTGCACATCTCTAAAACGCCTAGTCAATTTTTTTCCCCCATAAAAAGATGTTATCTATTCAAAAGGCCTTGGAATTGTTCAGAAGTATGGAAAACCAACTCTTGCTTATAGCTCTGCAAGGACGAAAGCTCTGAGGAAAGAATGGGGAGAGAGAGGAGATATTTCTGTTTAAAACAAAAAAAGTCTAGCTAAAGAGTTATCAACTTCAATTTGGGTTTAGGATCTCTAGATACCTTACTAATTAGGATGCAGCGTCATTCACAAAGCAGTCAGAAACCTGAGAAAATCAAAGGCAGAGACTGCACTTCTCACAGCACCTGTTGCAATGTTTTCCAACTCTTTGTTTACTGCATCTTATAGATGTGACTCGGTTACAAAACCGCAATTATCTGGGGGGAAGACTTAGATACATTCTGTCCTCAGGTGCACAAGTGCAATGCCACCAGAACTGTACACAAGCACCCAGGTGCTCTTTAGTATCTTAAATGGAAAAGTTTCTTTTAGCATTTCTATTGAAGAAGAACCTTTCCACCTAAATACGTTGTAGGAAGCTTACTGTCCTTTTTCTGATTCCTTTTCCCTTTTTTTACTGGAGCAGCAAAACACTATCATCTGATATATGTGGTACTTTGCATGTAATAGCAGAAAAAAGGCAAGCTAGTAAGAGCCAAGGAAAAGAAAACAAAACAGATAAGCCATGAAAAATGTAATTCAAAACCACACTGGTCATGAAATATGTACAGATGTGCTCAGATTTCTAGTCTGTAGACTAGACCAAATCACAGCATTTATCCAAACTTCCCAACTCTTGCAAAGTGCCCGGCACACTATGTAACAACTTTTTGCAGACCAAAATCTTTTGTAAAATATTGAAAATTTCATAATCCCACATGAAACTCTAAAACTGTTAAATGACCCTGAGGTCATTAACAGCTAGGATGACATTAGAGAATGTTCCTGGACACAATCAACTGTCACAAGATGAATCTCCTTTTAAAAGCTGGCCAAGCAACTACTTCCCTTTCCCCAGATGGCCTTTATTAGCACAGCTCGTCTCACAGAGCACTACAACTTCACGGGTCGCTCAGGTAAGCATCTGAGCTTGGTTCTTTTCTTATTTTAAAAACTTTGTTCCAAGAAAGTAAAGCTTTTAAAGAGGTATTGTTTCACTGTTGTTCAGTTCTGTTCCCAACAGAAGACCATTTACAGATTGTCTCTAAAAACCACGCTGTCTTCTAAGGCTGGCACAAAAATCTGGTCTTTACAGCGCCTGCTGGGAAGGGGGCACCTTGTGAGCTGTCTGGTTTTCCCCGGGTACTTCACATGGTATTTATTCTCGGCGTGTCCTTGCTGCACGGTGGATGCGGTTCTGCGAATGAAGCAGTGCCGCAGTGTCACCTAGTGGGAAGTTCTGCTTGCTGCCTGTATTTACAGAACTCACAAAGACAAAAAGGAAAATCCGTGTGTTGTTTTTACCCGCTTTCTGATATCTCACGTTTCAGTCCACTATACTATTAAAAGAGCCTATTTATTTAGTTATTTCCTAATGCTGTTTTTACTCAACCAGCATTCACTGAGACCAGTGCACAAGGGGAAGGATGATTTAATGGTGTGAGGAATGGGGAGGGAGGGAATTGCACAATTCAAGCAAGGAACATTTTATTGGTATTTGATGTTGCTGCACTGGAAGACGAGTTTTGATAGTTTATTGCCAGAATGCCAGTGGAAAGTGGATCCAGCTCTACTCAGAAACCACTGAATTCTTCTTGCTAAATACTGGGATTTGTATTGCTCTGTGAAACATACTGCTGTTAAACAGATGACACACTGGAATGGGGGCTTTTTAATGTTATTCCAGCTACACTTGGTATCTATTACTACCAGCCTTTTAAAGGGCAAAACTTTGGCTAGCTCACTTGCAGCATAACCTGTTTTGCTGATTGGAGAGGTTATAGGAATGCAAGGTATAACTGACAGCTAATCATGAAAGCTCACCCTTTGGCATACAGTGGCATTTTCGATGATTTTAAATATTTCAAGTGTGGTTCTTCTGAAATGTTAAATGTCAAAAAAGGTTTCTTAAAACATTATCTAAAAAAAATGAATAGGAATTAACCGAATCAACTGTCTTGCTAAGCACAACTGCATGAAAATTAACATTCCTTTCAATATCACTAAACAGAAATAATATTGCTTCTCCTGTTTAAAAATTATTTGTTTTCCATTTTGCCTAGCAGGCTTTTTATAATTTCCTGATTAAAGTAGGAATCGTTCAGGACTGATATTTTTCTACATTTTTAATTTGCCATTATTTCAATATTTCAGTTGTGATTCCCCCTTCTTTCCCCCTTAAGAAGAAAGAGGAGGAGGGATAGTAAAACCAAACAAGGCCATGCAAGATCTGCATGAAAAAGGAACTGAATTTCACTCAGCTCAAACAGCTTCATAATGATACTTTTTCTTTAGAAGCATCTTGTTGCTTTCTATGGTTAGGAAAAGGAAAAAGCAATAACTTAGTCACTTAGTTCCCTGACTTACTTTTCAGTAAGCCCTAACAATTTTAACTCTCAAAGATTCTACTCTTGTGATTACACAGAATTGACATTTATGTACTCTGGCAGACCTAGACAAGCCATGGTGGGCTTTCAAAAGAAAACGTTGTTCATCTTCACATGAGTAGAAAGAGATGAACCAGTGGTTTGTAAAGAGACTATAGTGGTGAAATATCATCTGCAAAAGAGAGAAATAAAACTAAGCCTACTCTCAAAGCTAAAAGTGAACAGTGTTATTCATGCATAGTGCCTCTGCCTGAAAAATCTGTGAATTGAAACCAGTGTAACAGAAAAAAATAAAATTAAAAAAAATATATATTGTTAATGTACTTAAAGTCATGTCCTGTATAACCAAATCCTTTTTGGCTTCCCCAAAAGGCTCAATTCTTAGAAAATTGTATTTTGTAGACAAAACAAGCCTCTTACAATGTTATGAGAGTTCTTACTTGCTTTAATACAAGAAGTGTGAGGAAAGAGGGTATTTAATGCATTCAGTGGCTGACTTCATACCATTTAAAAATCATTTTGACCAAATAGTATCAAATTCAACACAATTAAATCACATGGCTGTGTAACAAAAAAAATGTAGCAAATTGCTTATTCACAGGATAAACTTTCCTACTCAATCTCAGCAGATATCTGAAATAAAGTAATTGAACGTTTCTTTTATGGTAACATATGAAAATATGATCACAAACTACAGTGTGGGTTTACTTAATATTTTTACAAAGTAGCTACAAGGCTGTAAAGAATCTTTAAAGGCTGTAAAAATGAGTTTGATGTAGCAGTACCTTATGGGAGCAATGTACCTCTCAAGCTAAATAGGAGTCTGGGTTTGCTCGTATTTTTTCTGTCACCAAACTTTTACACCCTGTTCTTCAGATGTATTGAAAAAGAGACATTATTTCAATGTTCTAGAACTCTGCTTTGCTTCTCTAGCCAATATTGCCCTGACTTACTACTGTCAACACAGTATTAAAGGCAGAAAACCAAGTCAAACAGAGGCATATTCACAGTCAGCTGGAAGATAGCAACCTACAAAGCTCTTAGGCATTGCTTCTTCATAAACACAGCCAAGCACTGCTGGAGACCACAAGATGGAGTAAAACTTATTTCTAGAACCTTTTAGCAAAAGTAGCTTCAAGCCTATGCTTAGCTCTTACGAATCATGGGTGAATAAGAAGGTGCTGATCTCTAAATTCTCCACAAAAACCAAAGAGCTTCCCTGTGCTTTGTGGAATAAAAGTTGTTAAATTCTCAGTGTAGTCTGTAAGACAGAATGTACCTTAAAATGGCTTAGAGGTGGACAGTAAGATACAGAACTGAAGATTGATTTTGCTTCAAGATACTGAAAATGATCTTCAATTCTCCCATTCCTTTGTCCTTCTCATAGTTCTTAACAACAAACCCCTGCTTCCTCCATATAGAAAAAAAAAAAGGCATCATCTACTATCTCATGACTAAATGAGTGATGTGTTTCAAACACATACACTTGCTGGATGGAAAATTTGATAATACACTATGCATCAGTAGGCTACATCAATATTTGAGAAACCCAGTCAGATCAAATTTTCATGCCAGGCCAACTTCAGTTCTTTCATGACAGATCTTTTCTACCCAATAACAGGCCAAATGCATTAATGAAGAAGCCTTATTGACTACATTTATTTCGTAATGTCACTGATGCAAGCAAGCACTTTCCACAATAGTTCCACCATTTTAATCAAGTTATGATGGCTTGAATTATAGGCAGACTAACAAAGATCTCTTTAAGTTGTCACAACTTAACTGTATAAATCTGAGATGTCAAGATATTACACATTGATTCTATGATTCTATGATTCTTAGAATCAAGAAGGCTGGAAGAGACCTCAAAGATCATCGAGTCCAACCTCTCACCCTACACCTCATGACTATCTAAACCATGGCACCAAGTGCCACGTCCAATCCCCTCTTGAACACCTCCAGGGATGGTGACTCCACCACCTCCCTGGGCAGCACATTCCAATGGCCAACCACTCTCTCTGTGAAGAACTTTCTCCTCACCTCCAGCCTAAACCTCCCCTGGCGCAACTGAAAATGCTATTTGGGAACACAGCAATAAAAAGCTTAGAGGGGATCTTATTAATGTCTATAAATATCTGAGGGGTGGGTGTCAAGATGAAGGTGACAATCTCTTTTCCGTGGTGCCCAGTAATAGGACAAGGAACACCAGCTGGAACACAGGAAGCTTCACCTCAACAGAAACGTCTTTGCTGTGAGGGTGATAGATCACTGGAGCAGCCTACCCAGACAGGTTGTGGAGTCTCCTTCTCTGGAGACTTTTCAAAACCCGTCTGGATGCATTCCTGTGTGACCTGCCCTGTGCCATCCTGCTTTGGCAGGGGGGTTGGACTCGATTATTTCTGGAAGTCCCTTCTAATCCCTAACATTCTACGGTTCCATGATTCTACAACTTGTTTAAAAGTAACCTCTTTCTTCGTCCCGTCCCCCATCTCTGCCCCCTTGGAAACTACCCCGTGCTGTGCTGGAAGACCTCGTTGGCAGCCTGCTCCTGCGCGCACCAGCCTCAGAAGGCTGTGCCGGCTGCCGGGTGCCTGCCTTCCCCCGGAGCCGCGGCCGGCGGGCAGGGCGCGGGGCGGGCAGGGCGCGGGGCGGGCAGGGCGCGGGGCGGGCGGCTCGATTGCTCACGACTGGTGTCATATGACTCGCTAAAGATGGCTGAAGGGGAGAGCTGCACCGCATCCGCCGCGCAAATAAAAGAAGACTTCGAGATTATCGACAAAAAACAGATTCCTAGCACGACTGAGTTGAAAAACGAGGCAAAAGAGAAAACGGAGGAAGGGAGATGGTCTGCCCCTATCCTGTCGCTGGCCAAGAAAGCCTCAGAAAACTTAGCGCTGAGCTACGGCAACGCTCTGAAGTCTGCATCTTTGGTAGGATTCATACCCAAACCAGTCAGCAATGACAGCACAGCAAAAACAAGTATGGTGACGCTTATTCAGTACACTTGCTTTTATCGTGCGCCAATAAGTTTGCTCCAGTAAGTGGTGTTGGGCAGTGGCAGTGATGCGTGGCTATTACTTGAAATTTATTTTCTTTAAAACTGATGCTGCAAGGTTTGATTTAAGCAAAGTTATAAGAACAACACAGATGTAGAACCTATTAGAATTGTAAGAATCCTAAACTCTTAATATTTGGGGTCAAATTACTTTAATTTTTGTGCAGTAAGCTTTTACCTAATTCCTTTTCTCTCTTCAAGTTCAGCTTAGCAGCAGCCTGACTGATCTAAGCAATTTATTGTCCTTGCAAGGTGTGCAGCTTCAGACTGTGCTTCTTGTAGAGCTTTCATGTCAGAAAGGGATCAGGTGAACTAAGATACAGATTTGCTGGAAATTAGTTTTTAAGTGCACTAAAAGTGCCTTCTGCTTAACCACAGCCTGCTTTATTAGAGATCTGTATCCATGCATATAGCAGCCATACAGATTTGTGGGACAGGTCTCTTAGAACTGCATTAAAAGGGCTTTAGTTGGATTTGTATGGAAATTAAATCTCAGTGATGTTCATAACATGGAAACAAAAGCATTCAAATGCAGCAGTAATGAGGCCTGGAGTCTTGTACTCCAGGTCCTCGGACTAGCACTTGATGGTCTTGGAGCCATGGCGCTGTTTTGCAAACTGGTGCTGACTTTTTTAACGCTATCAAGTATTCAAACTGAAGTTGTGTGGGGGTGAATGCATGGTGCAAAAAGTTACTGCTGATGGACATTCTTTTTTTTTTTTTTAATTGTGAAAAATCCTCAGTGTGGTGTAGTCTGAGTCTAAGATCCCTTCTGTCCAGACAAAACTAGATTTCTTGTCTTTCCCTGCATCTCTTAAGTCTCACACCAACTTCTCACAGACTTGTTGGCTGGAAGCCCACCTTGAGCACCTGGGATCTAATCTGACAAAGGGCAGAATATCCCATGTTCGTCAGATGCATTTGGAATAATGCTGTGAATAGATATAATCCAAAACAGCATACAGCACTTCTGCTTGCTACTTCAGCTTTGTTGATCAGCTGTAATCTGTGAGGCACACTATGCAGCCATATAGAAAGGAACATCATAGAGTCAGTGTCTGCCATTAAAGAAGTTATGTCCTGCATTGCAGAGAAGGCTGGGAGCTACAAAACTAAACACCACAAACCTTGCAGCCTTAAAGACCAAGAGATGGAGAACTCTTAGCTTTTCTTCCTGCTTCAGTGTTTTCACACTTCAAAGTGTGCTGAATAATTACAGTAAACAAGGCATGGGGCTTCAAAAAGATGTTAACCCGAACCTGTTGAATTGAAGGAGATAGGAGGCTGTGTGACTGCATTCTTTAAGATTGCAGCACAACGTCTGTGATCTTTTGCACTTGGGTAACTTGATTCCTCATCTCAGAGGCTTGGCTTGTTAATATGTCTGATACCTGTCCATTTTGCATGTACCATCTTGTACAGTTTGCAAAAGATGTACTCAAGTGTGTAAATTTACAACAGTCTAAAAATACTGTTCAAGCAATTGCTTAATACAGTCCCTTACTAAGACACTGTTTAATTTAAATTTGTGAATATAAAGGACGTTTCATTCACAGTCTCAGGGGGTTTGTTTTGTTGTGTTCTGTTTTTACTAAGTCTTGTAGATAACACGATACACATCTCGAGCAAGACTTACAAGCAAAGTATTCCTGATAGAGTGAAAATCCAAGTTTAGGAAATCAAAGTAAGTTGATACAGAAACATCCCAGTACCCAAAGAAAGCCACTCATTTTTCTGGTTTTGCAGTCAGCTTTTTTTTTTTTTTCTGGTCCTGATGTGTAACCTGATAATATTGACACCAAAATTCAAAACATTACAGCCCTTTTAATCCTGTCTCAGGACATGATATGCAATTTCAAAGCGCCCACTACACTGACTGTAGTCAGATACAAGTGGCTACTGAGAAGAGAGGACTTTGTGTGCTTTTTGGTTATTAATTTGATTAGAATTAGTTTCCAGCCTTCTCATACAAGTTTTGCTCGCTTTGAATTGCAAGTTAACATTCTGTGTACAAAAAGAAAGGTAATAGTGAAAGTCAGTACTGAGGAGGCTTTCATATAGTGTTAGGGATAGTATTAACAATGTGGCACTTGACTGACTGGGGCTTTACCTATTGGACCTGGTCCTCTGCAGCTGCTGTTTCTGCGAGTAGGACCATGTGTGATGCGCGGATGACAGCAGATTCTCCTAATGCCCCGGCGCTGGCTCAAATCATCATTTAGATGGCTACTGGTCAGCGACTGGCAGCATCTGTCAGAACCTGATGTGGGCTGAACGGAAAGTAATTCATGACAGCCTGGTTTTCGCTCTCCTTCACGTTTGAAGGAGGAAAGCCTGTCCCGCCTTGGCGGGGAGGTGCAGCACTAGCTGCCCAACCATGCGCCTGAGAGGAAGCACCCCCCCGGGCGCTGCTAACGCTACGCCACACAAACTCGTTTTAAAATGGCGCCTGGCGCGGCCCGCCCTCGCCACGCAAGATCTCGCGAGAGTGGCCGGGGGTGGTAGTGGCGCTGCGTGCGCCGTTGCCGTGGTAACGCGGCTGCGGAGGGGTCGCCTCGGCCCGCCGCGGGGGGCTGCCCTCAGCCCGACGTAGTCCAGGTGTGGTTTACCCCGCGGCCGCTGAGGCAGCGCTAGGCCTGTAGGTAGCTGCCGTGCCCTCTCCGTGCGGGAGCAGTTGCCGTGCACAACCCTCGGGAGGCAGTGGGTGCTGACAGCGGCCTCGCTGCCCCCGGTGTCTCGATCCGGTGCGGTTGTGGGGATTCACCTGTGTCTTAAACCCAGCTTTTCTCAAGCCGTTCACCTCTGCAAGATGGAGACCAGGACGGGGAGTCACCGAACCTGTCAGCGCTGTGAGGGATCAGGAGGAGCGAGTCTCTAAAAGCAGCTTTTCTCTCTCCACCCGTGTGCCTCCCTGCCCAGGTGCGCGATACCACACCATGGAGGAGCGTGCCAACCTCATGAACATGATGAAGCTCAGTATCAAAATCCTGATCCAGTCGGCCCTGAGTCTGGGCCGGACCTTGGACTCTGACTTCCCTCCCTTGCAGCAGTTCTTCGTGGTGCTGGAGCATTGCCTCAAGCATGGGCTGAAAGGTGGGCACCTGCTCCCCTGCTGAGGAGGGGCTGCTAAATGAGTCTGTGTCGTGTCTTGCCGTGTCTTCAGTTTGGCTTCTGTGTGACCTGAATATTAATCCCATACAGTGTATGATGCTAATCAGTGTGACAGACAGAACTATGTGGTTACCTTGTATTTTGTGCCTCCTAAGCTCTCTGGGTATTTTTAATACCCCTTTTTCATTGACATATTAGGAGCTGGTAAGATAGAGTAAAACATAGACTAAATTTTGTAATTCTGCATTTGGAAGCCTGTCACATTTCCTCACAATCATCTCTGTATAATTCCTTTAGTGAAGAAGACTTTTATTGGACAGAACAAATCCTTCTTTGGTCCTTTGGAGCTAGTAGAAAAACTTTGTCCTGAGGCATCAGATATCGCAACTAGTGTTAAAAATCTGCCAGAGTTGAAGTAAGTTGATTGTTGGGGGTGATGCATTTCACTTGTACTTCTGGGAAAAGAAATCCTTCCTGTACTGTCCCTGCCATTCTTAAAGAGCTCTTGTTCCCAAAGAAAAGAATAGAGTGTGTAGGAGGCACTGACTTCTCCAGGAGATGAGGATATCTCAGAATACTCAGTGCTTCGCATTCCAACAATTGCTGTCAGATAAGAAAGTGTCTGTAACCTTGCTAAAGATAACCATAAAGTCTTCACATATACTTTTTTTCTTCCTCTTTTATGACTTTGTGTCATTTTGTGCATGTGTTAGTATTTGTGTAAATCAGGATTATGGAAGGAGACTAGCTTGAGTGCCAGGATGCATCAATAGTTGGGTTATGATGGTAGTTGAAAATATGTATGTCTTTCCAAGTTAGGAAGACTTTACAATAGCCTTTCCCTTTGCTGAAGCAATGGGATATACTTAAATGCTTCTGGAGAGATTTTATTTCCCCAGGGATTTTACTTTCAGATTGTGGGGTTTTTTTTAGTAAATAACAACCTTTATCTCCTTTTGTAGAGGGAGAATTTGGAATTGTATAAATCTATGTAATAAAACACTTTGTTTCTACCAACTTTCATTTTAGGACTGCTGTGGGAAGAGGAAGGGCTTGGCTTTACCTAGCACTCATGCAAAAGAAACTGGCAGATTATCTGAAAGTGCTCTTGGACCATAAACATCTATTAAGGTAACAGTGCAGCTGTATGTAGATTGTACTCTCAAATCACTGGAACCTTGCATTGCTCTAGTAAGAGGCCATCAGTGGGCCAGTTTAACTTTAAGCTTGTTCTTGTAACCTTCAGAGGAGCAAACTGTTCATTGCTTTTGCAGTGAAACTGGTGAGGAATGACTCTGAGAGTTCTGCATTTCTGCTTTGTGCAGTAAAATAGTGAGAAGGGGCTGATGAGCTGAGCTGTGTAAGCTGCTGTTTGCATGGTTTTAGTGAGAATTGTTTGATGTAGAGTGACAGTTATAACATTTCTTCTAGTGAATTTTATGAACCTGATGCGTTGATGATGGAGGAGGAAGGAGCAGTCATTGTGGGTCTGCTAGTTGGACTGAATGTTATTGATGCAAACCTGTGCTTGAAAGGAGAAGACTTGGATTCCCAGGTGAAGATTAAAGGTTAAATAAGATCAGTTGGTATAAGATTCTAGTAGAACGAAGCACATCCATAAATGCTTTGCTGAGATGGGTCCAGAATTCTGCCCAGAATGCACTGTGTTGAAACTTGTCATATTTCCCACCCCCAATCAAAATAAGTATAACAGGGTCCATGTCTTGAAGTAGTATTTTATAGAACTGCTGCCAAAAATAATAACTGCTAGAAAACTGAGTACACTGAATATGGTTATTTTGATGCTTTTATGACAAGCACTAACTTGCACATTCGCTTCAGCTAGGAACCATCTAGCTATTACCTGTCTCTCTAAACTTACACTTCAGATTTTAACCTGTTTCCAATTCAAAGTACTACTGCTTCTAAGCACAATTGCACTGTAAAAGTGTGTTAATATCCTCAATATATTTTTCAGGTTGGAGTGATTGATTTTTCCTTGTACCTTAAGGAAACACAGGACAGCGATGGCAAACAGTATGTATGGTGAAGTGGTGTTTCTAAATTATGTTTTTAATAGAACAGACCTGTCAGACAGTCTGTGGGAGTACATGAGTGCTAGCTATTTCAAACTCCTTTAATCAACCAAAAAAAAAAAAAGAGAATCCAAAATAGGTTCTGTTAACTAAACAAAAGTATTAGTTTTCAGAGGTTGAGCCCATGGCAATTTTAACAGCACAGCATGGAGAATCTGTGTGTAGAGCTGGGACCAAATTAAAAGCACCCAAAGTTATAGATGGCCTTTTTACTTGGTTTGAGGAGACATGATGTGCCAGGTCACCCACTGCTTTGCTTCTAAGCACTGTTTCAGAAATGCTCTCAATTAAATAGCTCTCTTTGTGAGACAAAAAAAAAAAAAGTAATTTTAGGTGAATTAGAGATTGCAGCTGTGAGCAAGCATCACTGTATCTAGGATCCTTATAGTAAATAGAGGGGCCTTCATAGTTTGTGTGCTTCTGTCACTTCAGAGCACTTTACTGTTTAGCTGCAGAGAAGACACAGGGAAACAGCTGGTTTGTCTCCATAGTGCTTCCAGTCCAGCTGAGGCACAAGTATCTTTACAAGAAACAGAGAAGAGGTTTCAGCTCAGTCTGTGTATCTGTGCTGAAAACCCCAGTGCAACACTTGAGAACGAAGGGATTTCTTCTTGATCACTAAATTCTCCCTTTTACAACTAGAGATGGAGGGATTACAGCTGTCCTTGACCAGAAGCATTATGTGGAAGAACTTAACCGACATCTAAGGTGGGATTTTCCTCTATTCTAATGAACAAACACTTGTCCTGTATAGCTTTTCTGGTATGGCTTTGAATGTCTCTGCTGCCCATCTTACAGATTTTTGTCTGATATTGAAATGCCTTTTCTGATTATTTCCCCAAATCTTAGTTTAATTTTATAATCTTCTAATGATGTATGCAATGCAGAAAACAAGTCTGTGTAATAATAGTTTACCATTTTTGAGATGTACTAGTGATTAAGAGAAGATTGTGGAGCTACTTTTTTACTAGAAAGCTATTACAAGTGCATCTGGAAATTATTATTTGGAGGAAGAGTCTCTGTTCTTCCCCCATAGGTTGCCCATTGGGAGAAGGCCTCACTTACCCTTTTGAACATGAGAGCTGTTGACACTGCAAAAGCCCAGCCAGAAGAGGGCTGCCAACTGTAGGGAAATGCATGGCCCTCTCAGTGCTGAAGAGGGACAGTTGTCCTTCCTCTGGGTTTTTTGACAGCTCACCGAAGTATTTCAATGTGAACAAGTGCAAGATGGTAAAATTGTGTTTGAGAATGGGAATGAATTAGCATTTCTTTTATTGTTCTTGTGCATCTCTTCTCCTTGTTGCAGTTGCACGGTTGCAGATCTTCAAAACAAAATAGACTGCTTAGAAAAGACTAATTCAAAACTCCAGGAAGAGGTTTGTGTCTGATCTGTTAAATATTTCTCATAGCTCTTTTTCATCACAGGCAAAATTCCCTAAGACTATACCTTAGACCTAAAATGTTTGAGTGGATACAAATGAAATGTGGGGGACTGGTAGGACCGGCATGAGGTGACACATGGGGAAAGCTCTGTGGAAAGCTTCTGCACTTATGTCAGCTGTTCAAATGGTTTTGGACACCTCTTTGGTAGCTGAGTTTCCCTGAGTGGCATTGGTGTCTACACCCAAAAGTAACCACACTCCTGTAATGAACACACCTTGTCCCTCTTCCTTCTCTGCACGCAGCTGTGTGTTTATCACAAGGTTCTCAAAACTCGGAAGAAGAGAAGGAAAAGAATCACACTTCCATTAGGAGATTTTCCCTAGCTGGGAACTGAAAGGGGGTGCAGCAGCATGATGATAGTAGTTGTTTGGGGGTTGGTGGTGGTAGGTTTGTATTAATTTGTTTATTTCAGAATGTATCTGTGTAGTCCAATCCTTTTTGGGGTATCTCCACTGGAAAGTGCTGTAAGGTTCCACCAATGAATGTCAGTCCTGACTTGCTAGATGACTTCCAGTTCATACCACAAGTTCCGTAGTGGATTTTAGGCTGTTACACTTGGGATGCATTCCCATGCGCAGTTAATGTTTTAAAATAATTGACGAGAGTGTGAAGTAGAAGTAAACAAATATTTGGCTTAATAGTTTAGGCTGTAGAGTGAGTATAGCTGCAAAAGGGTTGGGCAGCTTTGGGATGAAAGGGGAAGTGAGAAGTGCACCTGCTACAAAGACTGAGCTAGTAACTTTAGAATTCCTCCAGGTGTTTTCCTGCTCGTACAGGGATTCAGTGTAGTTGTGTTCTCTTTACAAACAGCTTGCAGCGGCGACTGACCGCATCGGAGCACTTCAGGAAGAGCAGCAGCAGTTAAAGCAACAAAATGAATTAATTCGAGAACGGAGTGAGAAAAGCGTAGAGGTGGGAAACCTGCTGAAAGATGATGAAGATGCTTCAAATAAGTCATCTGGTTTTGATCAGCTGTAATCAAGCTCTCAAAAGCACTGTGAACCAGAGCACTAAGCACAGTTCAGTGTTGCTGCTGTGCAGATCACTGATTTGTGTGTAGGCTGCTCAGGTGTTAGATTTTGCTTCTTTACTACACACAAACATGTATTTGCAGAAGGGAGAAATTAAAGTATTAGAACAGTTTCTTTTTACTTTTACTGTATTCTTTGAAATTTCAGCTTCTTAGCATTTGCCACCTTACTAATTGTGAAATAGGAGTTAATTAATTGTAAAAGAAGAGTACTTGAGATAGCACACGGAAATACCCTGTTAAACATGACAACCTAAGACACTTTAAATACATAGCTCTGTGATCTTACTGTGTTCAGTTTTGGGCCCCTCACTACAAAAAGGACACTGAATTGCTGGAGCATGTAGAGAAGGCAACAAAGCTGCTGATGGATCTAGAGAACAAGTTTTATGATCATAGGCTGGGGAAAGTGGGGTTGCTTAGTCTGGAGAAGAGGAGGCTGAGGGGAGACCTCAGTGCTCTCTGCGACTACTGAAAGGAGGTTGTGGTAAGGTGGGAGTTGGTCTCTTCTCCTAAGTGACAAGCAGTAGGATGAGAGGAAACAGCCTCAAGTTGTGTCAGGGGAGGTTTAGATTGGATATTAAGAAAAAAGTTTTACTGCAATAGTGGTCAGGCATTGGAACAGAGGCTGCCCAGAGAGGTGCTGGGGTCACCATCCCTGAAGGTGTATACGAAACATTTAGATATAGGGTGTGGTTTAATGGGCATGATGGTTGTGGGTTGGTGGTTGGACTTAATGATCTTAAGGGTCCTTTCCAACTTTTATGATTCTCTGTGGTGTTTTTGCTGTTGTTTCTTGTAGGTAACAAAAGAGGATACAAAAGTGGAATTGGATACTTACAAGCAGTCACGTCAGGGTCTTGATGAAATGTACAGTGACGTTTGGAAGCAGTTGAAAGAAGAAAAAAAAATAAGGATGGTAAGGAAACTTGTCTGTAGAAAGTGAAATGAAAGATAGAGGATTCTGCATGCTTTGAGGTAGCATTCCACGCCTAAGACGTATGCTGTGCCCTTTTTGTAGCTGTTCAGAATTTATAAAGGAATTGCAAGGGACATTGGTCGTTACGAGTCTCTGTAAAGAACTGGAAATTGGGACTTTTGGAATGCTGAAAATAAAAGGTCTTTCCCTGTTTGAGAACCTACCAGCATTATTATAGCAGAGACTAAGATCAAATCACAAGGAGGGGCAGCTGTCTTTGTGGAGGGAAACCTGGTATATGCATGGCAGTCACTTGCACAGTGAAGCTACTGAGTTACACACTGAGCTCCACACTTGATGCCAGCAGGTCTGCACCCTTGCCCTGGGTCTGTGAGGCTGAAGTAGTATTTTGGCCTTACTAATTTAATGTATTGTTTGAAACCTAGTTCTGTGAAGTCTAGCTTGGAATTATCTCAAGAGTAATACATAGTTTGTGTGCTGGGGTTGTGTGGGGTTTGGAAATGGTTATCACTGACATATGACCACATAGCAGTAACTAGGAAATCTCTTTGTAAGGAATTAGAGAAAGAGCTGGAGCTACAGATTGGAATGAAAACAGAAATGGAAATTGCCATGAAACTTCTGGAAAAAGATACTCATGAAAAGCAAGACACTTTAGTTGCACTGCGCCAGCAGTTAGAAGAAGTGAAGGCTATTAACTTGCAGATGTTTCACAAATCTCAGGTATGTGCCTAGCAGAGAACAGAAAGAGCAGCTGCAGTGATGCTCTTGTGTGTTAGTCCTGCCCTGGGGATGCACAGGCACTCGGATGCATCTGACGTAGCGCTCAGATGCAGCAATTTTCTTAAGACTCTTTTAAAATTATGGAGGGAATTGTTTTATTTTTTTATTATGCCTTATTATTGGTATGATACTGGGTATGTGTGGAAGGAAAAGAGGTTTCCTTGAGTGTGCTGCATGTGTGCCTCAAGGTCAGACAGCAAACCCTAAGACAAAAGGAGAGCTGTCACAGGGGAGAAGGTGTTTGCAGAAGTCCTTTGTTCTAGCCACTAAATTATTAGCCTAAAAAATTACGTACTGCAGCCAAGAACTGTCTTTATTCTCTTTCCCAGCTGTGTTACCCAGCCTTTCACCTGTGCCACATGTAAATGTTTACTGCAGAAACCAACAGGTGGCCTCTAACCCAAAAACCCTGGGTTACTTCTGTCTATTTCCTCTAGCCTGTACCCTAGATGGCCAGCTGAGAGCTGTAGCCAGAGGAGAGACAATCCTGGGGATTTGGGGAGAGAGGAACTCTGTGGTCAGGCTGGCCTCTGCAGCTACTGAAACCATTGCTGGTTTAGGTACTGTGTTACATCCCCTTTAGCATGAGACCTGGCTCTCCAGATGCAAGATGGTTAGAGAAATTAAATGACAAACATTTCGCTTTCTGGGCTTGTCATCCTTCCTCAGTCTCTTCCTTACCCTGGCAGCTTTTAGAGTTTGCTTTCTCCAACCTTTGTGTCATGTGTAGGGCAGGGGGCTAGGAGTGTGTTTGTGTGGGTTTTGTTGTTTGGCTGCATTGTGGTGGTTTGTCTTGATTGGTTGTTTTTCAGTTGTAGGAAAAATACACCAATAGGCATTTCTAGAAGCAAGTGATGGCGTAGTAGTGTTCACACAAAATATACAGAGCTTGTCTCTGTTAATGAAGTGAAGGTTAATTAGTCTCCCCCTCCCATATCTGGGGCCAGATATCCACAGGAGATTTTTCTCAATTTTTATGGACTGTTTCCTGTTCAGGCTTTATTCAGGCCTTTGAAAATTCAAAGGGATATAATGGATATTTTTATCCTGCCAATTTCATCTGGTAACTTCTTTCTTCAAGCTCGTTTCTAAAGAGACTTTTTATCTCATAGCTGACCTCATGGGTCAAAACTTAGTACAGTTAAGGTTTTTTTCCTGAGCTCTTTACAAGCTGAGGAGTGTCTGCTCTGGTATTATCAGCATTTTGTTTGTACATTCCAGTTAGACCCAGGCATGGCCTGTGACAAGCTAAACATTCTTTATCTCATGTCAGGCTGTTGTTAAACACTTAACTCTTTGTGCTGTAGAAAACTAACATGTCTCACCTGGAATATCTGCTCACTCCTACAGAATGCAGAGTGTTCATTACAACAGAAAACAGAAGCAATATCCTCTTTTGAAGGAAAAACAAATGAGATGATGTCCTCTATGAAACAAATGGAAGAGAGGTAATAATTACAAGCGCCAAAAGTCAACACTGAAGTCAATAGAAAGTTTCCATCTGAAACCTGTACAAGATGACCTTCCACACACTGTGCACATTTGGGCCTGTGTGCCAGCACAATGTACTTGTTCCTTTCTCCACCCTCTGTGCTTGCCTGTTCTCTTTTCCCAGGAAATCATGCCCACGACTGACCCCTTCCAAAGCCATGGCTTTTTCCATAGACAGGCAGGCTGTTTAAAAACGTGTTGGCTTCAGTTTAAGGACTCTCACTTTTGGGGTTTGTGCTGAAACAGTTGCTTTCAAAAGTTGTTGTTTGGTTGCTTTTTCCCACTATCATTTTCAGTTCAAACTCTGTTTAGTGAAAGAACAGAATCATAAAATGGTCTAGGTTGGAAGGGACCTCCAAAGGTCATCAAGTCCAACTCTCTTTGCATTCAGCAGGGACATCCTCAACTAGATTGGGTTATGCCCAGAGTCCTACTGAGCCTCACCTTGAATATCTCCAGGGATGGAGCCCAAACCACCTCCTTGGGCAACCGGTTCCAGTGTTCCGATACCCTCATGTTAAAGAGCTTGTTCCTGACATCCAAATGAGGAGATGCAGGTTAATTGACAACTAACATTCCTTACCTTGTAGGTTGCAGCATGCAGAAAAGGCAAGGCAGGCTGCAGAAGAAAGGTGCACCAAGATGAAGCAGGAGCTTGCTGACAGGCTTGACGCTTGTCGGCAACAGATGTCCCATCTGGACAGCAAATGGTACTTAATCCAATCAGGGCTTTTCCTTCCCTTCTGCTGGTTCCTTACAAAATGCTTTCTACTCCTTTTGTGCTAAGGTCTGAAGAGGGGCAGGTTTGAATCCTGGGGGGTTCAGCAACTCTTGACAGCAGTGTGCAAGTTGTAGGAGAGCACAGCACTTCTGTACAGTGCAGGTAGCATGAGGATTTTGAAGTGCTTGTCCCAGAAACACCAGTTGAGAGCATGGAGTGCCAGTAGGGATCTGGCATTTCTGACTCACAGTGGAGCTTTCAGTTGCTGGTTTACTGCATCAGGGCATGGGTACAGCCATGCTTGTAAGCTGAGCACAGCTACTCATCCTGTCATCCAAACAGACTGGGGGTTTGGGAGGCCTTTGGGGAGCATCCTGGTGTTCTTAACGGATTTCTCTAAAGATTTCTAATACTTACAGAAAATGCTTCTTTCACTGTTCAGGTGTCAGGGTTTACACACAGGTAATCAAATATGTACTTTTGGGGATTGGTTTGGTGGTTTGGGTTGGTGTTTCTTTGGCTGATCTTTTTCTTCTTTTAGCCATTCATTGCTTCTTTTCTCTGACCTGAAAATGCTAATGCAGTTTTTGATGTCTGCTGCCATAACATCCCTGTTCTTTCTTCCTCCCGAACACCACTCTAGCTTTTGTCCTCTTTTGTCTCGTACTGTTGCTATTCTTACATGCTATAAATTTTTTTTCTGCTATAAGGTTTCTTAGAATGGATTATTTTTATATAGCTCAACTCTGGAAAAGGAGTTAAAATCTGAAAAGGAACAGAGACAATCTTTGCAAAAAGAACTGCACCAAGAGAAGGATGCTACCACTCTGCTCAAAACAGAACTGCAACAAATGGAAGGACTGAAAAAGGTATGTGGCGTGCAAATGTGTCGATGGTCAGGATTAGAGCTGACTCAGAACCAGTGCAATGTTTGCATCTGGAGCAGAGGGTTTCTCCTGGACCGTGTTTCTCTGAGGAGTTTGAGAAGCTTGGCTGGCCACACCAGCCTGCACATGAAATGCTGATGCAAGGCAGAGGCAAAAAAAAAAACCAAAACCCACAAAGCTTTGCAACCCCCTTGGCCAGTCCTGGGCACCTGCCCTGCCTCTGCTGCAGGGGGCTGAGCCACTGTGTGTCAGCAGCCGCAGCTGAGGTGGCAGGGCTGGGGATGAAAGCACTCATCAGCTGTCCTCTGGTGAGGTACTGCTGCTCAGGGTAGAAATGGCAAGCTCAAGGCTTCCAGTGACTGCGAGGTCTTTCAGCTGTATGTAGTAAACATGTTTTGAAGCATTCAGAAAACTGCATGCAATTTATTTTTTAAGCATGAACTTTTTTGTTAGCCTGAAGAGAATTTGTGCCTGTGTATGCAGCAGTCAGGTTTTGAGGACACAATTGTACAACAGTATCTGTGTGCTCACGTGTGGCCATAGGACTGTTGCATTCTAGCTAAGCTCAAGGGTGCTTAAAGTATGAAAATCTTCCTTTTTCTGGTAAATATCGTTACATGGTTTCATTGGTTGTGCAGAACCCTTGGGTAGTTCACTCATGTAATTCTAAAAGTTGAGCCTTGGAGATGAGTAGCTTTGTAAAGGAGCTGGTTCCTGTCAACTGCTGGCTAGCTTGGATAGACTGATTTAGGTCAGCCTTAGCACACCAAAACACTTGATTATGGCCTTGATTTTATAGGAACTGAGAAAACTGCAAGATGAGAAGCAGCACTTAGAGAAGGTCTGTGAAGAGCAGGAGCAAGCTCTTCAAGAAATGGGACTGCACCTCAGCCAGTAAGTTCTAGGAACTGAACTCCTTTGAGTGACATACCCAGGAGCATGGAGGATCAAACTTGTGTAAATAATTTCAAAATTAATTCTGTTATAGAAATCCATGAACATGAAAATTTTGGGAGGAAGTTTCAATTCAGTGTCTGGGTAGTGGAGCAGCAGATAAAACTGAACACAAGTAAATGTAAAGTCATGCAGAGGAAATATTTTTTTTTCCAGATCAAAGTTGAAGATGGAAGATATTAAAGAAGTAAATAAAGCACTAAAGGTACACTCCATTTCATGAGGATTTTGATAGACATAAGGATTTAACACCTTCAAATTTCACCATGGCTCTTGAAAAATACCAACAAAGTTGGTATACTGCCCTTGAATTTTATTTTCTACATTTATTTGTATCTACAATGACATTTTCATTTCAATTTTCTAGGGTCATACCTGGCTGAAGGATGATGAAGCAACACACTGCAAGCAGTGTGAAAAGGAGTTCTCCATCTCCAGAAGGAAGGTTGGTGCTGTTCAGTGGATTCTTTTCTCCTTTTGTTAAGGAAAACAAAAACTGTGCTGTTGCATAGTTTGTTAGGGAAGACTGACACTGCTTCAGGATCGTGTTGGCATGGTAACTGAGAAGAAATTTGGCATTTCCCACCCTAAAAATCATGTCCTTCTGTGTGTGTGGATGCCTTCCCTGCTAGGGAGCTGTTGTGGGCTGTGTTCTCTCATGCTGTGGCTCATCTCCTTTCCCGCTTGAGCTATGTGCACTGAGGACTGCTGCTGCGGTCCTGCTCAGGGGTGTGGGGCAGCTCAGGGTTGCCTGCAAACCAGGCACCAGATTTCCTCCACGAAGAGCCAAGGCTGCGTATGCTCTCCTGAAAGCCTGGGCATGGCTGTGTGGTGATCCAGGGAGCTGCAGAGTCCTCCAGCCCCTGTCCAGGCTTGCTTTGCCTGCCAGCTCCTGGCCGTGGAGGGCAGCTGGGCTGTGCAGGGACCATGCTGCTTGCATTCAGTCCTGCATACAGGCAGAAGTGCTGCTGGGAGGGCTGGGCCTGATGATGTTAGTGGACTTTGAAAGCTTTCCTAAAGTCAGAGTTCTCTTCCTGTTGCTCACTTTTAGGCAGCTGTGCTTATTCTGTTTGCAGCACCACTGCAGGAACTGCGGCGACATCTTCTGCAACACTTGTTCCAGTAATGAGCTGGCACTGCCCTCGTACCCTAAACCTGTCCGTGTCTGTGACACTTGTCACACTTTACTCCTTCAGCGCTGTTCGTCCAACTCTTCCTAAGGCTCTCCTGACCCTGCCAGGACAGTTTAACATTGGAAAGTAGCCATTATTTTTTTTATCCTGGATCCCAGGCACTGCTCACGCAGCAGCAGGCTGCCTGCTCTCCAATAGCTTCCACTGTAAGACAGCAGTGTAGAGTAACGTGTAGGGGTTATGCAAGCTAATGGTTCTCCAACTGGAATAATGAAGACTCTTGTATCAGCTGCAATTTCAAGTTCTCCTGGAAACTAAAATGCAAATTCACTTTTCTGATTTTTTTTTAATAGATAATTTGTATTAAAATTTGTATATGGCATTTATAGGTTTATTCCACCACATTCCACATCACTTTGTGCACATTAACTTCGGGTCCTCTCAGATCTTCACTCTAGCTGCTCCTGTTTCTCTCACTGGCTCCTGTACAGTTTTGTATTTGCTACAAGGTCAGAGAAAAGTTGATGAATTGTCTATAGAAAGAGCTTTATGATGTGCGTTGATGAATGTGCCTTCTGTTCACTGCAGTCAAACCCACACCTTGTACTTGTTCCTGAAGTCGTTGTTGCCACACTACAGTAGTTACATAGTAAAGCCTTTTGCAAAAACTATAAGCAAGGCTGAAGTTCTGATTTTTAACAGCTGTTACTCACAGCTCATGTATGGCCATGCACATGTGAGGGCTTAAGCTAGAGGTACCAAAATGCATCCAGAACTGACCCATGAGTGTATGCTCCAGGAACAGGCCCAATAAAGCCAGTAACTAACCCCCCTGCTTTCTGGTTGTTCCACCCCCAAAACTGTTTTCTCTGGGCTCAAGCAGGCTGCTGGAACAGCAGTTTAGGGTAATGTCAGTGGACCACAAAGCCACCCTGCTGCTGTGGCAGGGCACACAGTATCACACCAATAATGACAGCCAGGGCGCTCCACCAACACTGCAGGGAAAGAGCTATGTGATGTGGAAGAGCTTTGTGGGGGAGCATGTTGAGTGTGGTTTCTCAGTCTTCATTTAGACCAGTACAAACCCCAAAGAGCTCTAACTAAGCTGCTTATAAAACCACATCTTTAGGCAGGGTGTTTGACAAGTTGAATTTATTGAATGTTGGTTGCACTACGCTGCAGAGTTCATGGATGCAGCACTTCGGCTCCAAGGAGGAGATGCCTACAAGAAGTACAATCAGGCCCAGTTTGCAGCTTTGAGACCCTAAGAGCCTCAGTCACACCACAGCCTTGGGGCAGTCTGAACCAACAGCACATCTGGCACCCACAGCAGCAGGTGCTGCTTTTCTTCACTGATCCCACCCAGACACAACTGTCACTTTAACATCCTACAAGGCCAGCTTTTAGGCAAGAATTCTCATTAGGAGCGGTCACAAGGCTCATGGCAGGTGCATGTTAAGAGCACTACGGTCACTGAGGACATGGAAGCATGGCAACACTTCCGCAGGTGTAGCTACACCACAGAAGGTGGGGGTCAAGAAGGACTGAGTTCCAGTTTTTAAAAGGAAGATTTATTTAACAAGTTTCACTTAGCGCAATACACCTAAAAAGGAAATCACAATACAAGGAAAGATTAAATCAAGGCCTCAGAATTTTATACGAACACCAAGACCAAAATCCTAAAGTAGCCGTATTGCGTCTCAACACGTTTCCCCCATTAACTTAAAAAAAAGCTTTAACGTGCCTTACAGGATATTAAAAGAAAGAAACTAGAACTAACATGCCAAATGTTCACTTTTTTGAATTTCAGACACAGCTCCTATATTGTTTCTTTACAAAAAAAAAAAAAAGCATGTCTCTTTCAACATGGATCCAAAACAGTGTCGGATGTAATATGGTAGAAGAGCAACATTTAACGTAATTCAAACAGCTTTAACCTAAATACGCTTACTGCTTAAATACACTCCTACAACAAAACTAGAGAAACGCTCCCAATTGTTTAACAGTTGTAAGTCTTTACTCAACTGGGTTATTACATCCTAGATCAATGTTCAATTTCTGTATGTTCAAAAATACTCAACCCCCAAAGGTTTTAAAATAACAATCCTCAAATTTCACTTACAGTAAAGCATAAATCACAAGCTCGTATTGCAAAACTGTTAAACTTAGTTTTTTGTTTTTTCATTTTTTAAAAAAAGATGTGACCAAAAGTCAGCGATCGGTTACATTCCCCAGCCACCACTCATGTTGGACATGTTGGACATGCCGCCCATGCCGTTCACTCCCATGGACGCGCGGTTCCCGCTGCTGTAGTAGCTGCTGTTCATGGCACCCTGGCTCCCGGGGTCTGAGGGGAAAACCGACAGCAGGTTCACAGCTGCTTCAGGCCGACTCGAAGCATCCTTCCCCCAGCGCCTGTCCGTGCTGGGCCACCTCGTAAATACCGCCTACTGTGCCCAATACTGCAAAGTGTCAGTTTAGAGCTCCGTACCCAAAAACAACTTTATTGGTTGTTCAAGTAAAGAGCCAGCTCTGTCTTGCCCCCCCTTTCTCAATTCCATTTTGTGGAAGTGAAGGGGCCCCAGCCTCCCACACACCTTTCCCCATTTGTACTCCATAACCACGGTATTTAAACCATGGTAGGAAAAAGGGGATTAAAGTAAGGGAAGGCCAGAGACTGGCATTTCCCACCCTTGTCAGAATAACATCCCATGCTTCCCCCACTCAGCCCCAAGCTCCTGCTTTAGATCTATTCCCCTCCAGTTCTCCATCAGTGGAGAGATGCAGTTGCCAAGTCTGCAGCTGCCAGGGCTTGTGCTGCACAGCCTGCAGCACAACCCTTCAGAACAGACATGCTAAGCCAGCTACACTTGGCCCATTTTAAACCAGTGAAGAAATGCTCTTACCATAGCCACTCATGCTGCTTTGACCTCCATATCCTCCACCATAGCCCCCACTCAGCTGCTGGTTAGCTGGACCACCATAACTGGATTGGCTTCCTTTTAAGTTAAGGATAAAAACGTTAAGTGCTTTCCTATTACAGTCTGCTCATTATCAACAAACCCACCCGTTGCCTAACAGTCCCTGCACTCTGGCACCAGCTCTCTCACCCAAGTACATTCCTCCCAAGTACATTCGGTAACAAAGCTCAAAGGAAACGATCAGGTTGCTAATGACACTCCTACAGTCATAGCTTTAACAGCAGCTTTACAAATGACATTGAGTGCTTTTGACTCTCAAGCATCCGCTGCAGCAGTTCATTTTTGCAGTTTGTGGACTATATGCAGCAGGACCAAGCTGCTATTATGTAAATACACACACCAGGAGGCTTTATACCTGGCTTAAGTGACCTCACAGGACTGATACCCATGACAGTACAGCCCTTCAGGGGACCTGCCCACTCACTAACTGGAGTTACTCATGTACAGTCCTGGCAAGACTTTTGCTTGTTCCAGGATGGTTGTGCATCCTAGCAACACTATACAGGAGAGCTCTGCTTAAGCTTAGAACTGCTCTTCACCTCATCACCTGTCTGTACTCCCATGAAACTTAAGCATCAGTATTAGACTCCTTACGTTTCATAATCAACATACTATACATAAAAGCAGCAGTGCATCTCCACCCCATCACCCTTCAAAGACCCCCTTCCCACCCAAAAACCCACCATAACCATAATTCCTAAAAAACCAGTCAAGTCAGGTGTTAGAAGGGTATCTGCTGCATCAGGACACCAGTAGCTGTCATTTTGACTTGTTGCAAGCACATTTTGCATTTTTCAACCATTTTGGACTTCATGCTAGAGAAATTCAGTTTCTTAGAATTCTGAATTTATTTCCCCTTGCTAGCAAGATCAGACTCAAATGACAGATGATGTGCCACAGATACATTCTCCACCACCAGACTATGTTCTGGTTTCCAAAAGGGAGGGGTAAAAAAATATAAAGAACAGGCATTGCCCACCTCACACCACCACACACATAGGAGCCACTCATCCCACCCCACCTCCCACATTCAGCATCAGTTTATAGTCACCCTTGTAGTCGTTCAAATGTATTCCCAAAAGGTTTATATACCTGGCAATGTGCTAGTGTTCCAATCTTGGACTACCCCTTCCGATTCCTTGACTGTGTGATTAAGACAGAATGTTGAATTTCAGTTTTTATGCCAGGCATAGAATAAGCCAGAGCTGTGTAAAACCAGCCAGCTTTGTTCAATGTCAAGGGCTTGCTTAAAAGTGCAGTGAAGACTGTTGAGACATACCCATTGCTCCCATCATTTGACTGCCATAGGCACCACCACTTCCTCCTGCTGTAGAGTTCAGGAAGAGTTCTACATATCTGTGTTCTGGAAAAAGAAAATTTGGCCATGAGAGCGTTTCACACAAAACCCAGGCAATTTGCCTCCCTGCTGCAACCAAAGCTCTGGTGGTCCCATGACAGCAGCTGTGCTGTCCCCAAGGGTTGTACTTACGCATATTTGCTTTGTCTTTGGACATAGCAGCCACTGCATCCTCATGAGTAGCAAATTCAACGTCTGCCTCTCCAGTTACTCTGCCATCTGGTCCGATTTCAATGTGCACTCTTACAGGGTTCAGAGGTGAGAAGAACTACATACAAAACAATCACACAGATTAAAAGGCACCAATGCAACGGTTCAGTCCTGCAGCAAGCTGCTCTCGAAAGGAGCGCACAGGAACTGCGGTGCATTTTGTAAGTCAAACAACCACCAAAGTCTTAAAGCCACACATGCAAGATGTGGAACTCACGTTATAGATGTCATTCTCCGTAGCTCTGTAGGGCAGACCTCTCATGTGGACACAGTGGCCGGTGGTGCTCTGGAAGGTGGACGTCCCGTCGCCGTATCTGTGGTCCGACATTCCTGCAGAGAAAAGAGTCCATTCTAGGTCTTTCAGATGTATTTTAGTTTCTTTTGGGACGTATTGTAAGTTCAGTTACTATTCCTATTAGAGAAATCTTACCTCTTCCAAATCTATCAGAACCAAAACCATAGCCATCATTATACCCATTGTAGTCATCATAACCTCCATAACCTATAAATAGATTGGATAATATGTTCATTTCAACTACAGAAGACAAATATTCACCAACACACTGCAGACAAGTAGCATGAAAAATTTCATTTCTTCTAGAAGAAACAAAGCCCCTCGAGGACACATACAAACCAGCAGTTACAATCCAAGGAAGACCCTACCAGGTCCAAGTGTTGCTGCTTTTCAGATGAGCAGCTCCCTCTTGGACTTAGTGTACCACTTACCTCCTCCATAGGCTCCACGCCTCATCCTCTCCAAGCTACTTCCTCTACCAAGACTGTTATATCCCCGCGTAAGACCAGGTCTGTCGTAAGGACCAGGTCTCTGCATTGCCAGCAGCTTGCGTGGAGGATCGTAGTGAGTGCGCACTTCCGCTCGACTGCTCTTGAAGATCTCAATGTACCTAGAAGTGTTTCCACAGACAGGGGTCAGTCTTAAATTCCTTCCATAAACACCTCACAACTTCACATTAAAACAAACCATTTAGTCATAGCCTTGAAACTGGCAATCTATTTTAAGCCAGCTTTCTTTACGTTACATAGGCAATGACATACTATGATAAACGCTACGTTACTTAAAAAAAAAAAATCAAGGTATTTTCAAGAAATTACAATTACTGAAGGGTTTGCAGGCTCCTCATACTTTACAGTATCCCAACCTTAAGGGTGGGGGAGCAATACTGATTCCCCACCCTCCTCCCCCCAATTTTAAGTGTTAGTCAAAAAAAGGTAGGAGGGACTGACGTCCACTCAACTCGGCACTGTTTTGCTCATGTGGCAACGTACAGGGAGGGTTAAAAACCTGGCCTCCACCAGGACCTCAACCCACCAGGACGCTACAAGAAGCTCTGCATGTGCTAGTGAACCCTGCCTACGCTTCAGTGATTCAGCATAGGCAAAAAGTGCATGCTTCAATGAAAAATAGTCACAAGTAAAATAGAATAAAACCCTTTGTGACAATTTCTTGAAAGCTATGCTTATTACATTGAAGATTAATACAGTAAGAAAATTTGTTACATTTCAACTTATATAAAACAAGTTTAGAAAGTATCACATTTTCTTATGGTAGCAAGAGTACTGTGCATGTCTTTAGAGCTAAAGGCATAATTGGTGCTATTTGAGAAGTTAAAGCCATAGTCTCTCAACTTTGACACTTTCAAGCTATCAGTTTCACATTCCTCCTCATTATCCAGATTCCAAAAACATTAGCCCAATTTTATCTTTCATTTTGGGTCAATCCAAACAGTCTATGCCATAAGCATGTCAGCAATATCTTTACTTATCAGTGAGTTAGAGACCAAAATACTGTTTCTATTTTGAATGTTAACACTTTCAGAAGAGAGAATATGGATTTAATTGTTTACCATAAGAAAAGTGACAGAGCCAACCAACCATCCATCCCCACCTGTGCCCTATTCTTTCCTTGTGTTTCTTTAGAGCCTTTTCAGCTATTTCCTGTGAAGCAAACTGCACGAAGGCCTCCCCCGTACTCCTCCCCTGGAAGTCCACCGGCAATGTTATCCCATTTGGCACGATTTCCAACCCTTCAACCCAAGGACAAATAACCCCAGTAGGGGGGCAATATTAACATCACAAGCCCAGTCATGAGTTTTTCTTATAGCTTTAAATACACCAGAACGTTAACACTTGTAAGCGAATGGTATGTTGATTCTAGAACACTAGAAGAAAAAGCACATCAACAAAGAGATCCACGATTACATACCATTCATTCAGTTTGTGTTCTTAACCCACCCTGCAGAGCACAGAAACGTTCTGAGTGTCAGGGACAAGTCCCCAGATAAAGCATCTAATGCAGGGTGTGTTAAGAAGTTTCTTATTATTACAAACCTTTTCAATTCTGCCAAAGTACCAACTTTTAACAACACAATTTCAAACACAGCAAATTAAATAGCTTCATATATAACGAGAATTTTTACTATAACTCACTCAGAAAATAGCCTTATGCAAATATCAAGTTTTGGCATTAATCTTTTTATCTTTTGAGTGCTTAATTAAGAAAAAATCATGAAGTAATTTCCAAAGTATTAGTTTCTGAACAAAAAGAGGCACATTTTTTATATTAAGCACAAACAGTTTTTAAAGCTTGATCACTTAAACCATGTAAAAAAAACAACTTAAAATGCACATGCTTAGGAATTGTTCTTGTTCACATTGATTCAGAAAACAAAAAAACAAGTTCTGAAGCTGTAAAATTGGAATATTTCTATTGTATTTTAAAACAGAACAGTAAGTTTGATTGTACCTTGATACAGCAAAACATTCCAGCTATCTTTTAAACACTCACATTTAAAAATCTACTACTTTGAAAATACTAACAAGTTAAATCCTAGATAAATAAACCAATTTCATCCTTAGGCATTTAGAACAGCGATGCAGTTCCTAAAACATACAAAAGCTGCAAAAAAGTGAGAATGAGTCAATACAAGACAATCTCTTCATCCACAAAAAAAGGCAAAACAGAACAAAAAACTTTTAAGGTAGAAAATGTGAAGCAGAGGGGAAAAAAAACTGTACTTGGGTAGCATTCAGCAAGTTGAGGTTTTTCCTGGAATCTTACTCAATACTGTATCTTTGTTCATAAGGAACCATGGGCATGATGCGTGCCCTTCTTGGACTCTGCTCCATGTACTGAGCCCAGCAGCAAGGGTGTTCTACATCCTTCACTGAACAGTGTGAAGCAGCTAAGACTATGGGTGGAAATATCCTCCCATTTGATTCACTTCTCATTTAAAGCAAGACACTTTGTTTCTGCTATCCTTACTTGGAAGAGTATGCCCTGCTAAGTGTACATTAGAGCAGCTTTTTAGAGTTCCCTCTATTTAATACACAAGTACTTTAGGAATTAATCCTTCCAGACCAAAAAATTAATAAAGAATTGCTTATTTTTTAATACCCCTTAGTTTACTGTAGGAAGTACTACTGGGCACTCCGTGGTATCTTGGGGTTTTTTGTGTTTGTTTTCTTTTTAGCACAGACCAATAGTGCTAGAGCTACTCCATTCATCCCACATACCTGAAAAAAACTGCACAATTTCTTCTTTACTACAGCCAAATGGGAGTCCTCTAAGACGTACAAAACCATCATTAGCTGTATCAGGGCTGTTGGGACCAGTATGCTTCAGAACCCAATCCATTTCAACGTTGTTTGACTTGAAAACTGTAAAAGGCACTTAGAATTAATGCATTCTGGAATATGCAACCGTTGTAAAAGACATTAGCCTTGAAACTAGCCAACTTGTATGCAATACAAGTCCATTTGTCCTTTCACATGCATTTTAAAGAGACAGAAAGGAATTAACCTAAAACCCACCAAGCACAAACACATTTAGTCAGTTACTAGACCAAGTCAAACCTTCAACATATCTGTGTCCCATTGTTTCTCTGTCTTTTTTCAGTGCCAATTTCACATCCTCCTCTGATTCAAGCTCAGCAAATGCTTCTCCACTTGGTCTGCCCTCCCTGGTGTAAATGAAACGGATACCCAAAGCCCCATTCAGAATTTTGCAATCTGAAAACGAAATGAAAAGGCCAGAATTAATTGCAGGAACATTGTGACTGTAGAAGCAGAGAGTCAAAAGGAAAAAATCCTAATATCAACTACCAAGTTACATCAAAAACAGAAAGCCAGTGGTATTCTTGTTATAGCTTTTACAGTGATCAATAATCTAAGGCACTAAGTCTTAAGGCTAGCAAAACACTAAAACTAAATCCCAGTTAACCATTCTCAAATCTTTGCTGCCTCCAAGTCAAATACGCTATGTGGTTTTGATTGCAACTGACATAGGCTTTGACTGACTTCAGTGAAATATGGACCAGTAATAATTAGCATAAGTACAACGAACTAAATCAGAACCTAGTCAAATACACCAAACCCCTGAAACAGCTTTAAAATCTCCACTTAACTGAAGAAAGCATGTACCTGTCACTGCTATTTACTGCTGCAGGATGCTAACAATTTGAGAGAACATGACACATTAAACACTTAAAAGAACCTATTAAGACAACATCAAGAACTGATTCAGTCCAAAATGAAGCAGGAATTTTAAAGTTCTCTTTAAAATTGAAACTTCTCTTTTTCTGGCTGCTTAAGAAACTAAGGCAGTTGTGGCTATCCCAGCAACTCACAGACTAAGCTCCTTATGGCAAAAACATAGCTTTCTACATCAGCACCTAGATGTGGCACTTGTTGCATCACAGGCTTTACTAGCTACTGAAGTGCCCTGAAATCTCCCTGGAACCGTTCGGTGCAGCATTACCACTGTCACTTTAACATCCTGCTTACCAGAGAAAAACCTCTGCACCTCCTCAGTGGAGCAGGACCAAGGCAAGCCCCTGACTTTCACCACATATCCCTCGCTGCTCTCCGTGTTGAGCATCACATTGGGGGTGAGGCTCTGCTCCGTCTCAGTTTCTGTGGTTGCTGGAGAAGAATGAAACAGACCCTTTGATGCACCGCACTGTACGGCCGCCACCCGCACCACCCGGCGGCTCCCCTGGCCTGTGCCCACCGTCCCCCGAGCCTCCTCTACCTCGGACCACTGCCCGCCTCACACACACACAGCCGCTCCCGCCCGGCGAACGCGTGGCCTGGCCCGCCCCCCGGCCCGCGCCCAGCCCCCATCCCCGCACGCACACATGGTGGGGCTCCGCGGTGGTTCTAGGGCTCCGAGCCTGATCCGCTGTCCGGAAAGCGCCTAGTCCCAGTCAGGCGGCAGCGAGCGGGCGAGCCTGTGGCGAGAGCGCGCTAGGAAATGGCGGCGGGTACTCCCGCTTCCGCTGGGCCGGGCCTCCCGCCACACAAAGCACCCCGATCCCAGACACCTCCCTGGCGGGCCCGACGACTCGCAATCCCCACCGACGCGCACAGCGCCCGCAGACAGCCGGAGAGCGGCGTGTGGCGTGCGGCCACCAAGGAGCGCAGGCTTGCCCGGCCACCGACCGGCTGCCGAGGAGCTGCGGCGTGGCTGAGAGCGAGTCGCGGGGCGCATGCGCACGAACACGGGCGGGCTCCTGCCCTGCCTGCGCCTGCGCACTGCACTCTGCTGCCCCGGGACACTCCTGCACGCTAACGCTCCCCTCGCCGTCCCCGCCAGGTTGCGCATGCGTCCTCGCTATGCTACAGTGTGCCCCTGCCCGCCGCCCCGCTGCCGTGGGAGCTTGCCTGCCCTGCCTGCTTCTGCGAACAAAGCCGCGCCAGAGCGCGGGCCGAGCCTGCCGCATGCGCCTCAGCGCCGGTCTCCACACTGCGCATGCCCTGCAGCCCGCACGCTGTTCTCCCCTTCCCCAAACCCGTCCTCTCCCTCCGCGTCCCCGCTACAGACACTCGCTCCCCCCGCAGCAGCAGCACGGCACGCGTTGTACGGAGTGAGAAGTCTAGCTGAGCAGTGGTGTGTGGGAACTAGCACTTACCAGCTTCAAATGCTGACGCTACCCCACGTGAAACAATCTGCTCGCTTCGGTCACTGAAGCCTGGTGTGTTTGTAGGAGATGGGGAAAGAAGAGACATGGGTCACAATTATCATAAGAGAAAGGAAAATATAACTCCCTCCCATCTCCTCCAAACACACCAGACCTAGCTAGATTTCACCCTGAACCTCGTTTATTATAGAGGCAACAGGAGTAACTATGGTTGCATAACCTCGGAGGGTTGTGCCCATAAAGCATAACCTAAGAATCCTTCATCCCGTTTCTTTGCCCTGCGAAGAACATGTCTCAAACTTGCCCAGACAAGCAACAGAGAAATGCCAAGAATTAATCAGACTTCAGAAAGCCCCAGGCAATCCCAAGAATTTTGGAGCTCAGAAGCAAAGCTGCTCAAAGCAGCGTCTAACCCTTCATCCATGCGTGTTTCCTTTGCAGTCAATACCAGCACTGCCAGCCCCCGGCTGAGCCATTTCACTGCCTTCAAGTCTACATACTCTCATTCTTTACAGAACTATATAAAACGTTTAACAGATACCGATCCAGACCACTAACAGTTACCTCCCCCCAAACCTGGAGGCTTTTTGGAAAAGGGAGGGAAAAAAAATTTACTCCGAGGTTTATCTGTAAGTCAAACGACACAGAGAACCTGTTTACGTTAATGCAAATTTTTTTTGAAGTTGAACCGTTTTACGGTAACTTCCTGAACAAAGCAGCTCTGGTTCATTTCACTTGCTAAACACCCATTTTAAAAAGCCCCGCAAGGCAGCAGCTCGACAAAAGCAGCCCCGCTCCCCGGCCAGGCGGGAGCGGCGACAGGAGCACTCTGCAGCTGGCGGGGGAGGGGGCAGCACCTCCACCTCCGCCCGAGGAGTGGTGGCGGGAACGTCCATCCCGCCCACCAGCTGGCGGGAGACTTAAATGGGCTGGAGCAGACGAAGGGGCCCTGTGTGTTCCTGCTCGGCGCTGCCATGTCTACCCCTGCAAAGCGGCACTGCCGCAGCCCTGTCAGCTCCCTCAACTCCAGCTTCCAGAAACGCCTTAAGAAAATTTCCATCGAGGGGAACATCGGTGAGCTCGGCGGTGGGGAGGGAAGCGAAAGGGATGCCGGGATGGGCTATTGGGGCCCCGGGACAGGAGCACCCTTAAGTGGCACGGACGACGATGGGGACGCTGCGGGAGTGAGGTGGCTGAGAAGCTTTTTTCACCAGTTCTACAGGCAGATGGGGGGAAGAGGGGGATCTCTGAGTGAGAAGCGCCGCTGGCGCTCACCCTCTCCCGGCAATACTCAGGGATTGATGGCATCGACCCTAAGGGAGGGGGAACTCCGCCGGATACGCTAATTGTCCGTTACAGTGAGGACGCAGGGTGCCCGTTGGCGGCTAGCGGCCGTATGGGTGAGCGTTCTTCCCTCAGCTAGCCACCGGGCTCTATGGCAGGCTCCCTGCCCGCTAAACGGACGACCCTTAGCACCGAGGGACTGGGACCCGGCCCACGCCTCCGTCACCCGCTTGCCCGCCGGCGCCAGCTCCCTGCCCGCGCCGCGCATGCGCCGCGGATCTCCCGCTCAGCCCAGCGCCGCGCAAGCGCTGCAGCCTTCTCCGGCTCCCAAACAAAGCCGCGCTCAGCCCCGCCCCGACTCAGCCTGCTCCTAAAATGGAGGCGCTGCGTCCGACGGTTCCTTATCAGCCGCCCGGCCTAGGCAAGCCTTCTGGCGCTGCAGATTAGAGCTGCGTTCTCGGAAGGCGCGCTAGCACCGCGTAAAAGACGCCGCCAGCCCTTCCCCAGTGCCTAGCCCTGCTCCCAGCGTCCCAGTTCCTGGCCAGTGTCCCTCAAACACTGCAGTACCACTGCCTACAGCCTCTAAAGAAACCCCACAACTGCCATTGTATCTATCAGGAAGACCAGTCTAATACACACTCTCAGTAAACTTCTCAAATCTTCTCCAGCTGCAGGAAAGTCAACATTTGTCAGGCTACTAGAGAAACACAGTGATGAGTGGGAAGTCATCCCTGAGCCCATCGCCAAGTGGTGCAACATCCAGACAGCTGAAGATGATGAGCATGAGGTAGGTCTGCTGGGTTTGGGAAACACAGAAGAAACTATGGCCAGAGAGTCATTACACCAGCCGGTCAAACAACTGTAAATGCTACTTAAGATACTAGTAACTGTATATTCCAAATAACCATCCCTACTCCACAGGAATCACATTAAAGTCTGAAACTCTGAAGAACCTGTTCTAAAGAAGCTGTCATAAAGCCTACTATGAGCTGAGAAACAAATCCCTTCATTCCTACGCCTAAGCATTTTCCTAAACCATAAATACAAGGCCACTAATTCTTTCTTAATCCAGAACTCTGGTATGTTAAAAAGTTAAAAAAAAAATCCTACAAATATGCTGGTACTAAGTTTTCTTTCTTGTCCCCTAGGAACTTTCAACATCTCAGAAGAGTGGAGGAAATCTACTCCAAATGCTGTATTCTAAACCCACAAGATGGGCTTACACATTCCAGACTTATGCTTGTATGAGCCGTGTAAGAGCACAATTAAAACCTGTCTCAGCTAAGCTACATGAAGCAGAACATCCAGTTCAATTTTTTGAGAGATCTGTATACAGTGACAGGTAATTAATTACTCTTAGTGCAAGAAGCATTCAGGTTAAAAGCTCCAGATCTTTATAGTTTATTGAACTATATAGGGTCAGGTTTGATTCAACAGGTAAGAGTTGGGGGGTATTAAGATCTTAAAGATGTGTCAGTACCATGATTCTGATTCTAGTGAGAAGTGTTTTAATGGTTTGCTTTGGTCATTCCTGGCATGAAACTCAGGTCTTCCATTACAGATATGTATTTGCTTCTAACCTGTTCGAGTCTGGAAATATTAATGAAACAGAGTGGGCTGTTTATCAGGACTGGCACACATGGCTTCTGAACCAGTTTGAATCAGACATAGAACTGGATGGCATGATCTACCTAAGAACCACACCTGAGGTATGTCCACAATTTTCAGCTACATTGGTTTCCAGCAGTTTAAAAGGCATTAAAACCTAAGTATTTATCACATAATACTGCAATGACTAACCTGAACTAGCTGCCTCCTCCCCCCAGTGAAAAAAAGCCTATTATAAATTCATATTTTTTTTTTTCAGGGAAAAGTTAAAACCACTCCATTCTGAGGAGCTGTTCTCATGTCAAATGCTGGTCACTAGCACCCATCACTCAGTAAAGGGACAAAGATTAAATTAAATTGTATTTCTGAATAAAGTTTGACTTCCCTTCCCATACAGTCCTGAGTTAAAGGTGTTGTGGGGTTATTTTTTCCTATAAAAGCTACCAACTATTAGCTAAAGTTGCTCAGTATTTTTTTTTTTTAAGTTCTTCTAGATTTAACTTCTTTATGTTCAGCCAAGCATTTAAAATTAATGCTCACTAATGTCTGGCATTAGTCCTTCTGATTTAAGGACCACTTGATCTGTGCAGCTGAATTAGCCTTCACCACATAATTAATGTCCAGGTTGTTGGTTTTTTTTCTCTTCTAGAAATGCATGGAAAGGCTACAGGCAAGGGGCAGACAAGAAGAGCAAGGAATTGAGCTTGAGTATTTGGAAAACCTCCACTATAAACATGAAGCCTGGCTTCATGAAAGGACTATGAGGTATGAACCCATTTTCTGTAGGAAGTTTTTCTCCTACCTTATGCCAAAGTTGATCAGGGATAAAACTGAAGTTTAAGTCTAGCTTCACTGAGGCACAGTTGGAAGGGCTTATCTTTAGACCCACTCCATGTTTCTTGGCACGGACACACAATTATACACAATGGGAAGGTCACTTCTTGGCAGGAAAGTAAAAACTGGTCAGAGAGGGAATTCATCTAATTTAAAGCCTTTGTTAAGCACCAGCTTCAACTAGAAAGCTACAGAATTCTAACTTGAGCAGTTAGGAGCTGTTAACTGGGAATCCCCAGAAACAGGACATGGAAGTGCCTGATCACACCAAGTTACCTACCGAACAGCTTCCAGTGTAAGGGAAGGCAAGGTCCCAACTACCTTTAAACTAGGATGAGTGTATTTCAAGGAGGTTTAAATATTAATCCTAGCTTCAAAATAAAGACTGATTGGAAAGGCTTTTGGCAGATACTGTTACAAACAAGAAACCCAGTCAAGGACTAAGTGATCTCTCTGCCTATCTTCCTCCCAAGCTTCCTTACTGCCTTTTCCATCTCTGTAAACATGAAAGCATGTTTTAGTTCCCCCTAAAGGAACCTGAAATACTCTACTAAAATGGGAAGTACAACAATTCCAGGATAAGTACATTAGCAGCCACATCTATTTTACTGAGTTTCATGTGGGATGACCCAAATGCTGAGGAGACAAGAAAGCACTGCATGTTGTGGAATCTTGGGAATGTTTACATTGTGTACTCATTCCAAACTCGTGAGAAAGCATTTCCTCTGTTTTTCATAGGAGCATTTTAAGTTTACAAACACCCTTTCTGCATTTTAGAAATGCTTTTCACTACTGCTTTGAGAACATTACATCCAGCAGCACAACTACAACTCTCATCTTCTCCTAACCTGTAGCCAAAATGGTCTTGCTTATCTCCAAGCCATTTTAAACACCAGTCTTATAACCTGTTAAAGAGGTCATCCCCACTGAGGAAGCTTTAAAACTGCATCTTAGTAAATGGATTAGCTGCTAACTAGAAAAGGGTGGGGGAGACACAGGACTAACAGATTTTTTTAAAAATACTTCCTCTTATCAGTATCATGTTCCTCATTGATTCTGTAACAGAAAATGAGGTACAAGAAATCAAGATGCATGAACTATCTTTACACACACCCCCACAATAAAAAGGCCAGGTTTGTGAGATAAACTGAAGTTAGGGTGATACAATGTTGACTGGGTTACACAAGAGCAATTAAGGTCATACTTGACTTGAGCTTTATACCTAAATCATGAGCATCAGCATGATGATCTCAGGTGAATATGGTCATGTGAGTAATGCTGCACCACATGCTTAGGATAATTTGGAAAGCAACTGAAGAGCTGGATTGTTTTAGATAGTGCTTTACACCATTTTTACTAGCCCTCTTTTTTCATTTAACAGAGTTGATTTTGAGAACCTTAAAGAGATTCCCATTCTGGTTTTGGATGTTACTGAAGATTTCAAGAATGACAAGATTAAACAGGAGTACCTGATTGGTAAGGTAAGTATTAAATAGTATTTCCTCACATCTGGTAATTTCCACTATGACTGCAAAAGAAAAGCAAAAGCAATTTATGTTCTTAAAATGTAATGAAGTTCTTGTTTGGAGCTAGCACAGTCTCTTTAGGCTTAGGAAGCTACATGGCTGCAGAAAGGCTTTTCTATTTTCCTTTAAAAAAAATGGTGAGTATAAGGAGGGAGGGTGGTTTCAAAGCAGGCCAATTGTGGGGGATGCAGCTGGAGCAGTCAGACTGCCGACAGGTCTGCACTGCCCCACTGTTACATTTCACAGAATGATACTATCCAATTCATGCCAGCTATGATGGCCTTAGAAAAATGCTGCAGTCACAATGTCCTCTCATGTTCTGGGGAATCTAGGCTCTGCCTGAAGAAAGCACAGCACATCTGACAAATGCAGAAATAACAATCTTGTATATATTTCTAAATGTATTAAGTGATACCTCTAAGCACAGTTCAAAGAGTCAACAGGCATTTTAGGATACAAGGTAATAGGTCATTTGAAACCAAATGGTGTTTGCCAAGGAAAGGCAAGATCTGGGAAGTCAACACCAGAAGAAATTTTGTTTGGAGTCATTTGTGCCCAGACCACAGAAAAAACCCACACTTCTAACACTTAAAACGCATGGGGCTCAGGCCAACCCTCCAAGAAGACCTGTAGTATTACTACTTACTGCACTCACTTGGGAGACTAGTAATTCTTTTCCCACTCCTTTTCTTTCTTTCAACTTGCCCCACCGAAAGGCCCCCAGTGTTCTGTCGACTAATTTCCCTCCACCACCCAGTAAACTAAGATGTCAGCTCTACTTTCAGCTTGGGTTAGCAGATACAGCACCATGCTGAAAGTGCTATCAGGTCTTTGGCTTAGCTTTCAATCCATCTCTTCCTAGAAGGAGCTACCTAAATAAAGTCATCTTATTTCAATTAAGTAGCACTATGCAGTGCTTTTTGAAAAGTACTATTTTGAGTAACTAAGTTACTCATTTCTTAACTTACAGCCATCTGCTATCCTGAAAAGCATTTCAGGTTATGTATTACATACAGAGACAGAATAGCACTGGCACCTGTACAGTAAAGATAAAATTGATCCAAGAAAGGAAAATACTGAGTTGTTTTTTTTTTAATGGAGCAAATATGTTTTGTTTTCACAGGTAAAGTCTTTCCTGACTTCTTAAGAATATGAAAGCTCAACGATCAGTGTGTTCTCAAACAACTTGCTTTTTAACTGCCTATATAAAAATACTCACAAGCATAAAGTGCATAATACGGACTTCGGATATTTTTATTTTTGCTTGCCAGTCCAGTGTACTTAATTTTCTGTATTGTTGAAACAAACCAATAGGAGGTGCTTTGAAAATGTTATCTATGTATATACTTCGTTTAATAAAGATTTTTGAATAATATTAATAACTGGCTTTATCGAAGGAGGAGCTAAGCGGTTATCAAGGGCTGACAACCCAGTCAGTAGCGATAGCAGGCGCTAAGGCAGGGTTGTTTTGCAATAACTGGCATAGTTCACCATTTTAAGACGAGAGTGTTATGGCGTCCAGAAACCTTTACTTTCAACTTCTGCTTTATTGAATAGCTCTTTTCACAGGATTTACGCTAGCGTAAGCTAGACGTAACTGTAGTCGCAAATGTTAGACCTGCAATAAACTGTAATTTATGTATATCTTATTTACTGCCTCCCCCCACCACCTCGACCGTCCCCGCTCGGATAACGGCAGGGAGCGAGCCGCCAGCGCTCGCACCGCACGCTGCGGCAGGACACTACCACAACCGCTCTTCCCACGACCGCTCCCGCCTTCTCGCAGCGTAGCCTCCGCCCCGCGGCTCCGGCGAGCGCCGCGGCCGCCGCGGCACACACGGCAGCGGGGGGAGCGACGCACACGCCCGCGCCGTGAGGCCTCCACCTGCACTGGGCCGCCACTAGGGCCGCCTTCGCCCAGGGCCACGTCCGCACTCCAGCTTCTACGGCCAGCAGTCGCCAAGACCGGGGCTCGGATCGGGCGGGACCGGCCACCCCTCCCCCTCCACTACCCGCTGCGACCCAGCCGCCCCACCCCCATCCTGCGTTTCCTTCCTCCTCACTAGCGCCCCACCTCCTCCTCCCACCTCACCGCCAACGGGCCTTACCCAGGCCGGGGATCTCGCCCTCAGTCTCTTCGGTGTGACAGGGATCCATCTTGGCCGCGCCTCCCCCACAGGGACCGGGAGAAGACAAAGCTCGGTAGGGGCGCTCGGGCGCTGCGCAAACGGAAACAAAAGCTCAGCGACCACCGAAGGGACGCTCCAGCAAAGACAAATCGAGGCCTTTCAGACAATTTTTTTCCTGGTTCCCCGGGGATGAGGCGCGATAGAAACACCGGCCTGCTCCGGCCCAACCCGCCTGCTGGTTCCTTCTGCGCAGCGTCCCTGCGCTCCTATAAATAGCCGCGCGGCCGCGCTGCGCAGCGCCATGACGTCACGCAGCGCTCGCCAGCCAATGGCAGGGTGACAAATTAAATCAACCAGTCACGTCCGACAGCCAGGCGGGGGAGGGTGAGAGGGGGGTACTTGCCCCGGGGTGGGGGAGGGGGTCCCGCAGTGGCTATGGCGGGTGGTGAATCAACACACGCAAACATGCACATACTGGCACCCCCATGCCCCAGCACTAGGTTTAATACCCCTCACTCATCCCTGTTCGAGGGCCTGCCTCGCCTGTTTCTCTACCCAAACATGGCGGCGGCTTTGTCCCTCCCCGCCTGCCGCGCCGATTGCTCCCCTTCCCCGCTTTTCGAACACCACACCACCCCCCCAACACCCCTGCTCACGGCAGGTTCAGGCCGCGGAGCTCCGGTGACGAGCGAGAATCGACGGCTCCGCGCACTGCAGCAGCGTCCGCGGCCGTCAGGTGGGCTGGGCTCCGCCTCCCGCCGCGGCGCGGGGGGGACACGACGGGGCGCGGGCCCCCTTCCGCCGGGGCGGGCGCCCAGCGGCTTGGTCGGGCTCGACCCGGGACGCGCAGGCCGCAGGCCTTGAGGGAGGGATGTCAGGCCGCGCTGCTAGCCCTGAAGGCGGCGGAGGAAGGAGTGAGGGACGCTGCACTGCGGGGCGGGATGAGGCGCGGCCTGCGGGAGGCTCTGCGCCGAGATGGCGGTCGGCAGGCCGAGGCCTGGGCTGCAAGGAAAGGCCTTGGGCAGGCTGCCCGCGCTGCGTCCAAATGACGATTTTTACAGGCCCGGAGTCGGAAACATTAACAATGGGGATAGTAACCGCAGCGGCTGAAAAGCGGCCAACGCCGACCTTTCCAGAGCGTGTTTTCAGAGTGACTATTTGTTTATTTGGGCTTAGATACAGGCAGGCTTATTTGCTAAAAATCAACCGGTACTCTGGCAGGGTGATACAATGGGCTGCTCTCCCACCTGCCTTCTGTACCCTGCAGTCCATTTGCTCTGTGTCTAGCCAGATCAATTCCCTCTGCAAAATAGTGTTAGAAAGAACAATTTGTTAAAATGAGATTAAAATAGGTGTAAGGGAGTCTGCGATTAAAAGGAGTAAGTGGTGACCTTAGGACTCTGGAGGTGTGGCTTCTATTCACAGCTTTATTTCTGACTGAGTAGTCAGTATAAAGAAAATCCTTTTGCTAATCCTTATTGAAGCCTAACAGTGGGTTAATTTTTATTTCCCTATAATATATTTTATTAATTATACACTGGGGTACATTCACTATGTGCCATTTTATTAGTTGGATTGGTCTTTTTAGTCCCTGTTACTCATTTGAATAATGTTGGAAATTGGATCTCTATTTATGCACCATGATCCATGTGACTTGATGGCTTTGGAGAGGGCTGTACTGGCTGATTTCTTATTTTCAGTAATAAATAAAGCCGCATTTACCAAATATATCTTGATTGAATCTTTATTGTAGTCAAACAGCATTCTGACATAAGTTTTCTCTTTAGAGGCCTCGTAGGAAATTAAAACCATCCCGTATTCACACTGGCAAGAAGTTCTGCTGCACGCATTCACCCAGTGCTGGAAGAAAGGTCATATGACTTTGCAAATACATGATTGCTATTAAGCATAGGCAAAATACCTGCCTGCCCTGAAATGTGACACAGCCAGCAGGAAGTTAGGTGCAGCCACTTCTAGGGGAACTATGAACAGCAGGGACAAAGACATAAATAGTTGTGGAAGAGTTGTAATGAGTCAATATGTATGTGGTGTTTGAAAGACCAAAATAACTAACAATTCAAGCAGAGCTGTTATTAACAGTAGCAGCCCTTTTCCTGAGAGGCCATCTCAGATAATTGCTTTTACAAGTTTGCATAGTCCCATGCTATGTGAGTTCTTGCAAAGAAAGAGATGGGGATAAAAAACTTGCTGGAAGAATCTATGCAAGATTTTTAATGTTTATTGAGCAAGGAACCAGTTACCAATTTCTTTTACACATGTAAACTCACAGACCTTGCTTCTGTGATTTCTTCTAGGACTACAACGTCATCATCACCTGGCTTTTTTGTTCTATGGTGCCAGCCTGGTACCTGTACCTTCCTTTCCAGCAGACACCACTGAACTGTAATGTGTCTATCAAGAGCTCATGCTACAGCTTCAGGTACAGTGTTTTTTCTCTGAAAGGGCTTTTTTCTACTTGAGGATTTCACTGGTCTGTTCCTGCAAAGGGGAAAGGCACACCTGCCTCCCAGACTGCAGGGGACAGGAGCTGCTCTCTTTTTCCTACTTGCATGCCCAGAAGATAAATTTCACCTTGTTCACATCAGCCTGAGGAGGGCTGTAATCCCAGCCAAGGTCATCCTGAGCTTTGTATTCCATCTGGGAGAAAAAGGGAAAAATGCACAGGGCTGAGTAGACATGTGAAGTGTTAAGATGGACCAAAGTAAGCTTTTCCCTGAAGCCTGCTACATGCTCAGGACATTTCTGTTTGGTATCAGTCATAAGTCTTTATTTGTTACCTTGCTTACATTTCTTTCCTGAGCAAAATAACGATGGAGAAAATCTGCAGCTCTGGTTCCAGGGGTTTATAGGCATCTAAGTGTATGGAGACACTTGGTGTGTCTGGAAGTGATACAGAAGCTGTTTTCTGAGTAGGTTTGGGAGATATTATTGCAATGCAAAGCAAGCAAAACTAAAAACAACAACAAACAAATCTTTTATGGGTCAGCACTGGCACTTCAGGGAGAAGAAAATAGCCTGCTCTGAACAGCTGACAGAACTCACTCATCCTGAGCTTATGGCTGTATGTGCCTTCTCTTTCTTTCCTAGGTAGTTGTTCTACCTCCATCATAACCTTCATCCTTCATGTCTCAGCTACATGCTGCATGTTCCTTGCGTTTGCATATAAGCATCTATAATTCAGGATCTTATAGTTAATCTACAAACCTGATTAACTCTCATCAAATACTCCTAGTAGCTGGTTTGCTTTATTATTGAAAACAGGGGGTCTTATACTAACCAAGGAGGTGTTTCTCTGTGTGTGACCTCCAGTCAAAAGCCCTGGAATTCAATGATAACCTTTCTGTCCCTACTCATGGCTTCAGAAACAGCCTCTAGCTGGCCACTGTGACAAACATGAGCTAAAAAATGCTATTAAATATGCATGATGTGTGTTCTACCATATTAGATGATGTGGCCACATTCATCATCTGCTAATGCTGCCAATTCACAGCTTTGCTAATGCAGCCTCCTTCTCTCTCACTTTTGCTTTGGGCAGTTTAAGAGGCTTTTTGGTTACTCTTCATCTTTATTTTAATTCTTTTTACTTTTTTTATTTCCCTAACTTTGTTCATTACTCTGAACATGGTAGTATGCAGCAGAGACTGGACATTGCTCGTGTTCCCAGCTTTCCTAGAGTGTAGTTCACTAAGAAGCCAAGCCCACCTGAAAACCAGCTGGAGAGGCTGACAGGCACTGCTTTAGTGAAAAGCAGATACCCAGGTCCTTCCTTTGAGACCACTGCTCTCCAGTTTGAATGGGTCACCCACCCCTTCATACTGCCAGCTTACCCACAGCTTATGCTCACCATCCTTTGTCAAAAGGAAGTGGAAGGATTGCCTCTGTTCTGTTTCCTCAGTGATCATATCCCCTCGGGGCTCAGTTGGGAGTTCACCTCTGTGATGCTCATTGGTGTAACTAAGGCCTGTTACCACTGCAGTTTTGCAGCATTGTAAGGATGGCAGTTGGCAGAACACCTTTTCTTTTTACCCACACAGCTAGCTTCCTTGCTGTGAATGCAATCACAGCAGTAGACGAGGTGTCTCCTGCCAGCATATTTTAGGTATCTGCATGTTTTGCCTGACTGTGAGCTAGGTGGGCATGAATCAGCTCTGATCCAGAAGCCATCTGGCCATGCAGTGCTGTACTGAGCTCATCAAGCTGCTCTCAGGGAAGGTTTCTTTACTCAGGCAGAACATTTACACCTCTTTGTCAGTTCAGCCATGTACCCACCAGGAGAGTGGGCAAGTGACCTTTGCCACAAGCCTTGTCTGCATTCCCTTACACCCTCCCAGAAGGAGAATGAGCTGTAAAGCTGAAAATACTGTGCAGTGGGGTGACCAAATCCGTTCTTCGAAGAGTATGCTGCAGTATCTGTATCAAGGCAGATTATACAATGCCTGAGCTCTTGTTACTCTAGCCACCCGTGTTGATGAAACGGAGCCTGTTTTAAGCACTCACCAACTGCAGGTTGCTCACTGTTTTTGTCCTTGCTGACATCACGATCCCTGACTTCCACCCATTGCAGGTAACATTGCATTAGCTGTCTGGGTTCACTCAGCTTTCTCTTGTCAAGTAGTTCAATGTCAAAGCAACACAACACAGATCCTCTTTTATTTTCTCACTCCAGAAGTGCTCTGTGAGTCCTCCTGAACGCTGACCCTATTTTTACTCTTCCTACCAAAATTTGACATTTAGCTCTTAGACCCTGGAAATTCCTAAACACAGAGTCAGGGACTGGAGCAGGGACTGCTTTCCTAAGCAATCACAGGAAACATTTAAGTTTTCATTTGGAGGGGGGAGCATTCACAAAAGGGAACATTAAGCCCTGTCCGCCTTGTACATACTGTGGCTCTGCCCTCACTAGGGGAAAGATTGATTCTTGCTGCTCTCTTATAAGTGGTATTTGCCTGGAGGTATAAAACCAATGAAGGTGAACCTTGTAACCTCAGAGCATGGATGTTCCTGGCCTTCCTGTCTCAACCTGCTAACATAAAAAGTGGCAGATAGCTTTGGTTTTGCTTGGATTTCACCCCAGTATCTACCCCAGGAATGTTTTTTACTGCGGTAATGCAAAGAGAGTATTTGCCTTCAGGCAAGGGTCCTGCTCTCACAGGCCTGTCTGAAACACTCCCCAGCTGCATCTCTTCTGCGATGCTGTCATGTTCAAACCAAACACACGGCTCTCAAACTGCAGGTATGGCACGGGTCATTCACAGTCCATCTCCACCTCTCCTTTGAGGGTAGTGCTCTTGCACCTACACCCTCCAATTCACCCCAAGCAAAGCACTCCTCCTTCCCCTGATCTTGCTCTGTTGCATACCCAGCAGATCTGTGTGTCCATACATTTACTCAGATCAAGAGAGTTCTGGATCTTAACTGCACAGTGTCCTCAGTTCTGGCAGTGACAGACACATCATCCAAAACGACCGCGGTATGCACAGGCAATCCCCAAAACAGTTAGGTTGACAGTGAGGCTTCTGCCGACTCAGCAAATAAAATGGGTCACTACCGTGCTTATTTCAGTTACACAACTCCAGTGTGCCTTTTCCTTGCTCTTGAAGTCACTCGAATGTAAACAAGTAAAACGAAGACTTTTGAGTAACAAAATCAGGATGAGCAACAGCGTGAGGAAAGGAAAGCGTCTCGTAGTACTGGTCTGCAGACTAATCTCACAGCTCCAGACAGCTGCTTCCCCAGAGCTCTGATCCTGGAGCTGCTGCAGAAATAAAGACCCATTGAGCAGTCTGGCTCCAAATTAGCATTTGAATTCCCTTGTAGTCTCTGGTCAGATGGGCAGGAGGTGGGTACTAGTTTCTCAGTACTGCACAACTGTGGCTTTAAATGCTCTTTTTTTTTTTTTTTTCTAAGGGAAAGAAATGCATTGCTCAAGCTATGAATACTTTGTGGTTTCCTTTTTTTTTTTTTTTTCCCCTTCTCCCTCTCCCCTTCCCCAAATTAGGCTGAGATAGACACGACTCAGTATAGTTAGCCCAGTCTGACCTACTTCTTTCCCTCCCCTTGGCCCTGTGTTATAGATGCTGGTGCTATGGAAACCTGGGTGACATGCCAGTACTACACAGTCGGGACCACCAGCTGCAGCCTCCTCTTTCAGCCTCACAGGCCCTTCCCCTCCCCTCCCAAACACACCCCTGAATAAAGTTAGCAGTGCTGCTTCCCAGGGAAATTCAAGGGCATGCTCCACCCACCCCACCAAGCCGTGCCCTGGAAAGAGTGGGGTGCTTTTCCTTGGGTTCCAGTGCCTGGATGCATTTTTCCCCCAGTCCCAGGGCACAGTGTTTTGGTGCTGGGAGCCACCTAATAAACCTGCAGCTGTTAGTGCACCAGACCTGTATCTGCAGATATCCGACATGACAGAGAGGAAAGTACACATGGGTGCCCTTGAAGTTTTCAAGATAAAAATAAGCCACAAAGTTCTGTGACGTGGTACAAAAGCCTTATGGGCACCTGGTTGGGTTCCTGCCAATGCAGGAATGGGAATGCCTGCAGCAGTGGCTGATCCCTGCAGCAGATGGCAGCTGCTCCACCAGTGCGACAGGAGCTGTGCAGTTTCATTCTGACTTGTTTGCTGACATGGGACCAAGCCCTATCAGGGGACAGAGGCTTGTTTGCAAGTTCAGCCTCCATGTTTGTTGTGATAAAAAAGTTCTCTCTGATTCCACAGGTGTCCTTTGCTCTCTGCTGGCCTCCCGTCCAGCTGGCTGCCTTGCCTTGGAGACTATGGTAGTATCAGAGTGGATTTGCTTCCAAATATCTCACATCAAACCTTTTTTTCCTTCCCTTTGCTGACATTGAACTGGCAGCTGTAAAGGGAGGGTGCAGGAAGCAGCTCGGGAAACCCTGAGGCACTTGCAGGAGGCTCTTCTGTCTGTTGTAAGCCGCTTCCAAGAGATCTCTGTGGGGCTCCAGGGCTCCCCCACCCCAATAACTTTAACACCAGAGCCTGGCCGAGCACAGACGAAGCTTGAAGCAGGAAGTTGGTGCACGAGTGACACGAAGCACGGCGCTGCGTGCAGGCAGCCTGTGCGACCGCTGTCCTCAGCATGGCTTCGGGTGCAACCAGGGATGCCCTGGCCACTTTGGGTGCAGTAAGCGATGCTTCTGGCACAGCTCCGAGCTGCCAGCCCCTCTCAGACAACTGCCGATCGCTCCGCTCCTGCTGCCGCTCCCCCGGCGGTCGCCGCCAGCCGCGTCGCACCGGCGCCCTCTCCCGAGCGGTGGAAGCCGAAGCCAGCGAAGGGAAGCGGCGTGGGGCGGGCAGGGCTCGCTGTCGGGTTTGCGGGAGCTGCGGAAGGGCCTCAGCCTCTCCGGGCCGCGGAAGCTGCTGTTGTGCAGCGGGACGTGCAGCAGGAACAGTGAGCTGCCGTTAAACTGCAGCTTACGGAACCGTGGGGTGACACGGGCAGACCCCGTCCCACCCAGCACACAGACTGCTAGTCCAAAGCTGACTCCCCAGCATGTCTGCAGCAACTGACAGGTAGGCAAAGAGGTTTCATATGGCACCAGTGTGTGTGGTGAGCCAACAGCATCCTGAAAACATCAACTGCATCACTGAACCATGGTCCAGGGCAAAGTGATTTTCTTCTAATCACAGAATGGTTTGGGTTGGCAGGGACCTTTAAAGGTCACCTAGTCCAACCTCCCTGCTGTAAGCAGGAACATCTTCAACTAGAGCTCCAGCTATGAAGTATTAGAGTAATGACAGCATCCCTGGGTGAAAGGGGAGCTTTCCTCCTGCAGAGGCACCTGAAATGACCTTCTGACAGTTGTTTGAAGGGGCTGATGTGCCAGGTGTTTTTTCTCTGGCGGAACTAGCAACAGCGGGCAGCTGAGGCCAGAGCCTGACTGTACTGCACCAGGAGTTTTAATCGTCCTCTGCATCCAGGGGGAGAAGCTGGTCTGCCAGAGCCTCACTGCTGAATCATTAACTTCTCCCCTCTGAGTCATTCTGCAGCCCTGTCACACACAGAGCTGAGACCAATAAAGGCTGAGGCGGGCAGTGACTCCAGGGCAGTACAGTGGGGTTTAAAAACTGGTTGCAGTGTAGAAGATGTCTACAGATGTGGTGAGCATCCCTTGGACTAACCCAAGACAGCAAGGTTTTGACACAGAGCCAGCTAGTCCTTCTGTATTAACCCTCTGGGAGCTGGCTGGTTATGCTGGTAAAAACATGAGGACTGAGAATTCACTTCAGGAGGCGGTGGGACATGTTAATGTGAAGGTTAAAGTAAACTCTCACAGGGAGCAGCTGGCCTGCCTGTTCTTCCCTGGCCTTGCTAAGGCACGGACTGGATTAAACAATGCTCAGCCTTTTCCAAAGTGTTTCACCAAAGCTCCTAGAAAACAAACTATTTTGTTGTTTATCTTGCTGTGGCACCTGGGGCTTCCTGTGAAGATGGGGTCTCAATGCACTGAAAACTTTGCAGAAGCAAGAGCTGTGCCCTTATTTTTATTTGGATTTAAGCCTTTTCCTGCAGCGTTTGCCAACTTCAACACGGCAGCATGACTGCAGGAGGGGCCAAAAGGGACTCAGACTGGGGGCTTTGCTGTATAAGCCAATTTAGAATGTAAAGAAGGAAATAAAACAATGATAAAAATTAATCATTTCTTCTACCTCCCCCCTGCCTTTTGTTTACACAGTCTAAATATGCCTGCTGCTGGGGAAGGGAGAAGAGGACAGCAGGCTTTAAAATGTGGTTATGATGAAAAGATTGTAAATTAAAACAAAATGATACATTTCACAAGACCAGGCTTTGTGAAGAGATAAGAGGCTAAAGAATTCTGCAGAAGACAGCAGAGCCTTTCAAAACAGAGAGGAAAAAAAAGAAACCAATGGCCCTTGAAGTAAGGAACAAGGAGATTTCCCTGGTCATGTGCCGAGTTTGGGGTCAACAGTTAGATGGGCAGCATGGTAATGCAGTTATTTTTGCTCTCCAGGGTTGGTGTGAAATCCCTGTGTGATGATGGCATAGAGAACTGATGGTGTTTCCCAAGCTGTGTCTCTAAAATAAATAGACTGATGGCCAAGATCATCAGTGCTGTGAATGCTGAGCTGCTGTGAAATAGCACCCCTTTCTGCCACAGCAGAGCCATGCCTGGAGGCACACCCAAACACTGGGCAAACTACCCAGTGGGGACCATTCTTTGGTGCTGAGCAGCTCAGCCCCCAGTCCAGGAGCCTGGCACTTCTGGCAATCAGCTTATCCCTACTCACAACTCTCCTCCCTTGGAATGTAGGGCTGGAGGATGCATTGCACTGCATGTCAGGGAAACTGAGGCAGCTGCCTTGCACTCAGACACCCAGGATTTTGTTCTCTGCCACCTGCAGACCCACAGGGAGACACGCAGCAGAGCAGGCTCAGTGCCCTTTTATTTGTGCATATTGTTGCCCAGCAGTATCCAAAGCTACACATGCAGGAGTGGCTCTGATTTGTGCAGTCTGATTTATGATATCACCCAGGGGCGATGGCTAAAAACCATTACAAGGGCACCAACAGGCTTTCACACCACACGTTGATGGCCTGCTACTGTTTATCCTTTGCCTCCTTCGTTATGCCACAGCCCACATCTGTTTTCAAACAAGTGCCTTTCTTAGGTGTGGGCCTTGGAAGACTGGCATGAACTCTGGTTTGGTGCCTGGGCTGAAGGCAGAGGTGCTGGAGGGAGGGAAACACATGGCAGATCCCTGCAGCAGCACTAGGAATCTCAGACTCATCTGAGTTTGCCATGATGTGTCTTGTTTTCCTAAAGTTCTCCTTGTTCCCACATCAGGCATGACCATGGAACTGCCAGATATTGACCACTTGGCACGCAGAATGCCATGGGAAAAAAATACTTCCTGAAGAGGTCAGCAATTTGTGCTGGTGCTGGGCAGTGGGGAGGGAGGTGTTGAAAACTCAGATGAGGGTGGATTTGTCACTGGTGCTGTATTAGCTACAGCAAGTCCGTTCCTGTGGGTAGGAGGGAGCAGAACTTGAAGGTGAGGACACTGCTGAGGGACAGAGGAGCAGGTCACACTGTGAGAAGCTGGAGCACATCCAGCCCCACGTAGTGAGAGAGGAAGAAATGCGAGATGCCCAGGGCTGCCAGAGCAAGGAGGATCCAGAGAACTCCAGCACTGAAGTACATCGGGGCCAGCCTGGTGGGAGAGAGGGAGCCTGCTGAGAATGAGCATCGCTGCTCCTGTCCAGGAATGGTCCCTCCCTTCCTGGGGAGGGAGGTGGAAAGGCAGCCCCTAGCTGTTCCCTGTCCCCTGCTTGGGGACCAGTGCCCAGCTTCCACCTCGAGGGAGCACTGGAAGTACTCGGGGCAGCTCCAGCCTTGCTCTCTATCCATATTTCTGGCCCCAGCCCTGTACTTGTGCCTTGGAGAGAACTTGGCAAGACTGGGTCATGCCAGGACCCTGGAGGAGCCAGAGGGAGTCCTAAGCTTCCCCAAAGTGCCTTATGTTCCCAGATGGAAACCCCCAGGGACTAGCAGGTGCTCCATGCTGGCAGAGGTGTTTACCTTTCTGAGGACGATGTCCTGTATCCCGTAAAGTAGCAGTAGCGGCTGCAGAGATAGAGCAGACCCAAGGCTGCAGCCAGACCTGTGGTTGAGAGACAACACAGTGACCATCTCTAAAGGCTTTTTAGACCTACTTTGAGCCAAACAGGTAGCCCAAGGTGAAGGAATAAAGGCTCTGTCCTCCTGGCTCTACCCTCCCATCAGAGACAGAATTACTGCCTCATTTATTGTTCAGAAGGACATGAGGATTGAGGCAGTACTCCAAGGAACAGATCGAGTGACAAACCAGGTAATGGGCATTCTCACCTTGATGGAAGAAGAGTCCAGCCTGCCACAAAAGTGCCAGGAAAACGGGAAAATACTCAGAGGAGTTCACCCTGGCAGGAAAGAGAAAGATCATAAGAGAAAGGAGGAAGATTTTCCTTTTCTGCTTCCCCATGCAGTTTCCAGAGGTCAGAGACTGCTGCTTTTTAGAGCTGATGTCACCATAAAGAACCTCCATGCTTGTGCCTTTCCCTGCAGTTCTCATCCCACTTTTATTCACAAGAATCCTGTGAAAGGAATAGGGTTTGCAGGGCACAGGAAATCATTGCTGGCTGGGGTTAAACCATGACAGGTTTCTCTCAGTAATGGTTGGTGTGTTTAGGACTTGTGAGCAAACACAGTCTGATGTTCACTCTTAAACCCATTAACTTCACCCCGAGGAAGGTGAGCAACTCCTGAATTACAATCCTGAGAAATACACAGCAAAGCAGGGGAGGGTCAGTGCTGTTAGATGTGAGATCTGGAAAGCATCTTTTAAGAGGAGTTTCTTACTGTGCTCGAAAGACCCTCTCAAATTCAGGTGGGCCTGAGATCTTTGGAGGAGAAATGCCAAATGCTCTCCTAGCATAGATCACCTGGAGGAAGAAGTAGGCTGCAGCAAAAGAGAAAAAAGTAGCAGTAGTCAGTGCTCTGGCTGAGTACAGTGGGGTCAAGATACTGTCTGTCTCCTCTTAAAACTGTGGCCCCCATATCAGAAAAAGCTGAATGAAAATCACAGATCGAGTTTGAGACAAGGAAAAGGAATGACTCAGTGAAGTGAGGACTACGCAGTCATGTACCTGCTTTCTCTCTTGCATAATTAACAGACCATTAATTATCTATAGAAGCTTCTGCACAGTTCAGATGCACTTTGTTACTGCCCATTTTAATTTTTTTTCAATCTTTAATTTTTCCCCCTTCTAAATCCTGATAGCTGAGTAGGGAGGGAACTGGTGCCACAGATAAGCCAGCCAGATATTGAATTAAATTGTCATCCAATGTGGAACCACAGCTGGGAGGTATTCAGTGTGACCCACCACAGCCTGTTTTTCCACCTTGCCATGCCACAGTGCTCTTCGTATGCTAACACCTAACTTCAGGGACTGCTGTAAACCCATTTTTCAAAGAAAGAAATTCCACATGTTTGCAGAGATCTACCAAGAAATTTTTAAACTCCAGAGGTAGGTGCCTGGGAAACTAATTTTGTAGAATACTTTTCAGAACACTGACAAGGTATCAGTCCACTGGCTGAAAAGCAGAGAAGTATAAGTCCAACGGCAGAAATGAAATACAGAGGTGAAATGAAATCAGTGGAGGTACTATAGATCGACCCAGCAAGTATCTGGGCATGTGTGTCCCATGATCCCTACCTTGTTCCAGGACTCCCAGGACTGTCACAGCAGCCAGCAGATGAATCTGATCCAACATATTGCCTCTTCCAGACCCTAGAAAAGCTGATTTCCTGATCAGAAGCTCCTCTGGCTAGGTATAGTCCTTGCTCGTGTGGCAGCCAGCAGTGGTAGCTGGCAGCACAGGTCTGCTCTCTTGAACAGACCTGTTTCTATGATTGCTATGTCATGCTCACAGCCGGGAGGAGTCTGGCTTGCCCATTGCCGTGTGCACTGCGGAAATGTAAGGCAGGGGAGAGAGGTCTGATGGAATATTTCCGTTCCCACCCTCCCTCTTCCAGGAATGAGTTACGAGGAACTGGGAAACATCTCTTACATATTAGCAGAGAACTAATGTGAGAGATGAGAGGGGAACTGGAAGCTGAACAAATCTCAATAGCCCATCAATGCCCCCCTGGGGGCATCTGGTTTAAAACCCACTCCTAAGGAAGGCTGAGGCATGTTCCTCTTGCTGATGCCACATGAGAACCCACAGCCTTGTTCAAGCTGCTCTGCACTGCTCCGGCATCAGGACAGGCAGCATTTCATGGTCTGCAGCTCTGTGTGCGCAGAGCCTGAGAAGCGTGAGCTGGACATGGAGCACAAGTTACAGCCACAGCACTGGGGCAGCCTCTGAGTGAAAACTCAGGGCAGCTGTGAGACAGATGTGACAAAGTATAAAAGGTACAGATCTGTCTTGCATGGCAATCTTTCATTTGGGGATGGGTCCTGCTGAATAACTGTCAGATCTCCAATGGATTTCATAGCCAGCCTCTGTGCTGGGAAGACTGGGAGCTGTGCATTTAAGGCTTTGGATCAATCCTCGCCCGGATTAACTCTCGTCATAAACACCAGAGAGACTTCTCTGTGGATAAAAACCTGCACAATCCATCAGGAATGTTTTCACATGTCAGGAGAGGCTGCTCAGCTAATTCCTGTCCAAGAACAAGAGCTGGGCATGGCTGCAAGCTAATGAGGGTACCGGCTTTGGTTTCCTTCCTCTCCATTAGAAGAATTTTCCCTTCAGAGCAGGGACAAAGGAAAGCAGGTTAATACAAAATTATCATTAAACATCACTGTTACAGAAAATAAGATCAGATTAAAGCAGTTTACATTCTATACCTGATGTCCTTGATAGACTTTCTAAGAAGCAATTGAGCTGGCTCTGGTTTTCTGCCTGTCTGTGAGGGATAAAGGCACCCAAAGAAGCTATAACAATGTCCCCGCTTAGTATTTCTCCAAATGCCAAACACAGACACCACTCTTTTTCCAGCACCAGCTCTAAGATGAATTCTTTCATCTCAGAATTGTTCCTTTTTAATTCCAGTGACTGTTTAGAAATAAGAGGAACATTGTGTTTCCTTTTCTCCCATTTAGCTGTCAAAGCAATGAAGGATCTCCCTGTGTCAGCTCAGAAAGGGCAGAGGTCTCGTGGTGCTTGATGACATTTGATTTCCCTCTGCTCCCGCCTGATTACAGCCTGCTAGACAAAGAAAATATAAAGCAAAAGAACTGAACAAAAGAGGATCCAAGGTTACATCTCTGTCTGATGACAGTGCAGGAGACCTGCATCAAAAGTGTCAAATGTGTGTAAAGAGACCTGGGCCAGGAGGAGCTGTAAAGGTTGCCATAGAGCACTCCTGCTCCACAAATCATCACGAGGTGCAAAATACTTCTAGTAGCATCTAGTCTAGTCTAAATATAATAAAGGCTGGTAGAAATATGAATGAAAAAGCAAGCACAGATGTCTCTCCTCCTCCCTCCTCCATAATTTTTCAAGCTGTCTTTACCTCCTGAAGGGCACAGTGGTTCTCTTGTCCCTGTTTGTCACCAACAGAACTCACTTTATTTTCTGTTCTCACTTGGTGTCTGCAAAAAGCAGACACAGGTACCCTCCTCCCAGCAGCAAATGCCCTTTGATAATGGGACTGTCACTAGTGGACAGCCTGCAAAGACACAGAATTAAACATTGCAAAACTTCACTGTCCAAAGCTGATGCAGCCTGATTTCCTTGTAAGCAAAGACAAGTTATGTGGCCCCAGGATCACCAGGATGGATTTGCTGAGCAAGAGCTAACAGAATGCTGTCCCCCTCTCCACTCCCCAGCATGTACTCTGCTCTCTGAGTTACACTGTGTGAACATGGCCCTGTGCCACGAGGCAGCTGGCATGGTCCAGCACCTCCCACCTCCAACTGAGTCATCACTAGAGACATTTCTCTGTGCCCAGGGTTGCTCCTGCCACCTCTTCCCACAGCCACTAATCCTTTCTGCCTCCTAACTACCACTGTAGGGCTGGAGCTGGACTCCAACACTGATTGGGATTCAAAATAATATGGGGAAGAAAAATAAGTGACACAAAAGGCTTAGAGGAGGTTTAAGCAGTCACAGTGTTTGCAGTATCTACCACTCCCCAGGAGCAGCAGGGCATGAAGAAGCCAACAGCACTGAGTCCAGCAACGTTCTAGGCAATAACATCCCCCTAGAAATATATTTCATTAGGCTACAACAGGCCAAGAGCTTTCTGTCAGTGGAAGAGGGAATACTTGGCAGCTGAGCAACTTACCCTTCTGCTGGTCCTTCCAATTGTGTTGTAGAAATAAGGAAGACTTTTCTAATCTAGTTTAGAAAAGCTTATGTTTCCTTTCCCTTCAAATTCTTCTGCAGCTGCTGCACACATCCAAACCTGTGACTGTGGAGCAGTCTGGGAGAACAGTCAGTGCCTTCCAACAGCCACGTGGCAAAAAGAGAGGGGTTTTCATTCAAAAGAATTAAAAGACACACATAGGAAAGAGTTTTTCTAGTTTGAGAGAACAAAAGAGAGTTCAGTCCTGAGTCACTCCATCTGTTCAACTAACAGCTCCTTCAGGCTGGGCTGGTGGCACACTTTCCTGTCTTCCCATGCCTGCAGACACCCTGTTAACTTGGACCATGTGTCTAGATTTTCCTGGAATTCTTGGATTGTACAGCTTTTAGAGGAAGGATAGCCTGAAAACATGGCAAGCCAAAGCCAATTCATGAATTCTTCTTCGCTTATGAGAACACAGTTGCCATATGGGACCCTTCCTAGGAAATTGGCCCAGCTGCAGGCAATTTCTGCTCTGTGGTGTCCACCAGGGTTCCCAGCAAGGCAGAAGAGGGCTCAGGTCTACTGAGTGTTTTGAAACGTGTCCTGGGTTCTGCATTTTGCAATAACCATGCATAACAGCTACCATGTCTTCCTAAAATGTGCATATATCCAGAGGCTCCTTCTTTCAGACACTGGACTAGTAGGTGATTAGTTTTGTCAGTAACATCCAGGCTGGCATTATGTGAAGCATCCCTCGGAGTTCAAACTCAGTGTATATTGGAGATGTGTATTAGCCTGTTCACCCACACAGATTTGAGATGGATGTTCCTGAGCTGTCCATACTCATGGCATGTCAAAGTGGTCATATAAATGTTCTCAAGTTATAGAATCATAGAATGGTTTGGGTTGGAAGGGACTCTCCTTGCCAAAAGCAGGGACACCTTCCACTAGACCAGCCTGCTTGAAGTTCCATCCAGCCTGGCCTTGAACTTTTCCAGGAATAGAGCATCCACAACATTTCTGGGCAACCTCTTCCAGTGCCTTACCACCCTCACAGTGAAGAACTTCTTCCTTACATCTATTCTAAGTCTACCCTCTTTCTCTGTCAAGGCATTACCTTTTGTGCCTTGTAAAAAGTTTCTTCCCATATTTCCTGTAGGCCCTCTTCACATACTGGAAGGCAGCTCTAAGGTCTCCCTGAAGCCTTCTCTTCTCCAGGCTGAGCAACTCAAACTTTCTCAGTCTGCCTTTGCAGGAGAGGTGCTGAAACCTCCTCAATCATCTTCATGAGCCTCCTCTGGACCCACTCCAACAGGTCCATGTCCTTCTGATTAGTTACAGCAAAATTTCTAAGGGCCAAACCAATCTTCTTTGGTCTGCTTTCACCCTCTGCTCAAATGCTACTGCATGGTGAGGACCTTGGCCAAGTGCTCCTGTTAACAGTGTTTATCTCTCTAAAGGTGAAGGGCTTCACTTCAAAGATCACATGGGGAAAACATTCAAAGCCATTTTCAAAGAGCAAGATGAAGCTGAGGCTTTGAGAAACTACATAACTGAGTGTATATGTGTGGATACAGACACACATGTATGTATAAGGAGTAATCATTTAGTCAGGGATAATTTGGATAATTTATTTGAAGCTTTCTCCTAAAGGGGATTGGTGAGCTTTATCTGTCTGCACATTAAATCTGACCAGAGGGCACATCAGTATAAAAGCAATGCCAAAATTCTCTCCTTAACCTACCACCAAAAGGCACTGATACATGCACACGAATCCTGCCCCTTCTGTGGCCAACAGCTGTTAACAATATTAAACAGGCAAATTAAATCCCTCTGTTGTCCTGCCTTGCCTGCTGCTATTGTCACACAAGGAAACTCCTTGCCATGTGTTTTGCCAATTTGCCTACTCCCTTTTCAGCAGAATGTCAGAAATAGCAAATAAACAAAAAAGAACAGTGCCAGAAAGGCAACTGCACAGAGAAGAATGAAGCTCTGGGAGCGATAAGTGCATATGGCAGGGAGGGGGAGGATTTCCCTTTGCAGAGGGACAAACAAGCCTTTCAAACATCTTTGGCAGCTCTTATGTTAACATACACTTAGTATTATCCTATAATGATGCGGGGGGGGGGCGGAAATTGCAAGGCTACATAGCACACTGGAAAACATCAAAGGCTATAGAGTGGTCACGGAGTTCAGCTTTCCTTTTCCTAAATTACAGGGGTGAAGAAATAGAGCTGGTTAGCTTTCCTCTCTTGCTTGGGCCAGAAAGACAGATTCCAGCCAGCCCTACCCAGTTCTGGGATCAAGGCAGCTCTAAGATGACATTTTCCAGGGGAGAAATTGGCATTCCTGATAAGTCTCCTATGAGGGAGAGACCCTTGGCTTGGCCAGGCCCAGGGGAAGAGTAGGGGGAATGTGCCTGAACTGGGGATGTGTTGCAGGAATATGACAGCCAGGAGTGCAGTGCTCCATCTGCTGCTGTGGTGACTTTTCACACCAAAGTCCTCTCCCATGAGGGCTTAGGAGAAAGAAGGAATTTCAGGAAGACAAGGGAGGTGGTCTAGGGGCAGACCTGTGAGAGGCAGTGTGATGTGGATAGAGATGCAGGATGGGCTGCCTGTGTTGGAGGCCAGCTCTGTAAGTGGGGACCACATTGCTGGAAAGATGTCTGAGCTGCAAAAACCCTCTGTGCGGACTTCCTCATTTGGTCAGGAGCTGCATTTAACTCAAGCCTTTGCATCCAGTTTTTGCCATGTCCTCTTGCACCCAGCCATCTGACTTAACCCTGAGCTTGGCTTCCTCAGACGGCACTCATCACATTGGGCTGGTGTGGCCATCTCTGAGCTCTGTGTGTCCTGGTAGCCTTTATCAGAGCTGCTCGAGTCTCCTTGCCTGGGGCTGCAGGACTGTGCCTGGTAGGACCCACATCCTGCCAAGCATCCTGCCCTGTGTCACCTCATCCATGACCCTGGGACACAGTGCAAAGTGAGAACAAAGAGTCAACAAAGCACAAGACCCATTGAAGGGCTTGTGAGAGGGCAGAAGGTGGTGGGGCCAGTGCAACCAGATGTGCTGGGAGCCAGACAGATGTTTCTGTAAAGCTCCTCTGACGTCAGTGGTGTTAAAGGATTTTGAAAGACATTTTTTGGAAGGAACCAAAGGCAGATGTGCAGATGACAGCAGGTCATCATTTGGACTGTTGTTCTTTGATCACTTTCACTCTTGTACCCCCAGAAGATGCACAGAGTGATGTGCCCAAGGGGATGGAGTAACTGGGCAAGGAACAGAGCTGGGATATGGGGTGGGATGCTGCCAGCAAGGGACACATACACCATGCTGCAGCTGCAAGGCTGCCAGCGTGCAGCACAAGCAGTGTGGAGAAGCCACCCAGGTCATGTAAACAGCTAAGCCCAGACAAACAGACCAAGTTCTGTCTCCAAAGGAGAAGTTACACAGAGCTGGCCTCTGTCACTTCTGCTGGCACAGGATCAGGAGAGAGCAGCAGCCACAGGTCATGGGGGCAAGACACAAGTCTAGGAGTGGATGAGTTTCTGGTTACTGGTTGTTGCTGCTTTGTGCATCAGAGCCTGGCAGAGGTCAGGCTGACCTGAGTGTACTCAACAGAGGTGGCAGCCACAGGGAGAGCAGGGACAAGGACAGTCCCTGGGGAGAGGTGCCACGGGAGCACAACTCCCCTGGCTGCACACAGAGCCCTGATGCCACATGGAGGCTGAGCCAGCTCTGCTCTGCACCAGCAGGGGAAGGTAACTCCTACTCTCAGTGTCTCAAGTTGGGGCCATTATTTAAGGTACCAGAAATGGAAGCTCCTCCTGAGCCTTTCCTTTTCCGTTGCCACTCCTGACTTGCAAAGCTGAGGCAAGAGCAATTCTGGAGGTGCCACTGGGACCAGGCACCCATCCCTGCAATCAGCCTTCTTCCAACACCTTCCAAGCCTTATAAGGGTGCTGTTCCACAGAGACAGGTAGGTAGGGGCTGTGTCATGGGAAGTCATCATGGACAGAAAGACAGACAGGGGCTCTAAGTTAGGAAATCTTGCTCTTCCCATGGGCCTCGAGAAGCAGCATCATTAACAGGGAGCTTTTGCAAAAGGTGAGGAATTGCCTCTCAGCAGTCCCAGAGCAGTCACCAATCCCACAATGGGACAAAGGAGTTGCTTTAAAAGCAGTTGGGTTTATTTTTAGGGTGTGAAATGGTTGCATGATGCAGTTGTGTAAAAGAATAGAACGACCAGAAAGAGTGCTGAACACCAAACTTGTCTACACAGCCTTGCTTTTAACCACTGGGAGGCTGAACTGGCAAGTGAAGTGATGTTACTTTGCAGGCTATCTGCCTCCCAAAACATGGAGGGGGTGTCTGTAAGCTCTGACAAGAAGAGGATTTATTGAATGACACTAGGCAGTTGTTGAGCTTCTGGTTAGAGCTCTGCTGGGGAAAAAGGCAGAGAGAACCTGCTGTAATCTAAGGATTTCTTGTAACTCTTACAGGAGAACTATTTCACAGCTTCCAGGCCCCTGACACAATTCCACTGCCCTCTTCCAGCGAGGTGCTGTGCTGGGGCACACCCATCCTGGATGGGGCTGAGAAGAACCCAGCCCCAGGTGGACAAAAGAAATTTAATCTGGGGAGGGCTTGGCCCCTCCCCTGCTGGGAGAAGGTGGTCCCCTGACTCAGAGGTGGTCTATTCCACTTCCCCTTCCTGTCCAGCAAGCCTATAAAAGGGGCGGATATCTCGCTGCTCTTCCCTTTTTTCCTGCCTCGTCTGCTCGAGAGGACTTCCTGCTGCTGTTGCTGTCTCCTGCACCGGACCACGTGGCTGGGGCCCTTTCTCTCTCTCAACTGAATCCCCATCCAGGGGAACGTAAGGCCATCCAGGCTTGGTTTTGTATGTTTTTTTTCCCCACTTACCCTCATCCCTCGCCTCTGTGAACCCCCCCTGTTACTGATATATATATATATATTTATATGTAAAAAAAAAAAAAACAAAAACATTTTTTTCCTTTCCCTTTTGTAAAAAAAAAAAAAAATAAATTTACTCCTCCTACTTCCAAACCGACTTCAGAATATTTCTTTCACGATTTTTTTTCTTTCCCTTTTTCCCTACCCTTTTTTTCTTTTTTTTCCCTTTCTTCTCTCTATCCACCCTGCCGAGAAAAAAGGGAGAGGGGCAGGGGGAGGAATTTATATCTATTATCATTTGAGCTCCTAAACTTAGAGCTCAAACTACCACAAGTGCATTCAGTGTTTAAGGAAAACTTGCTTTCTTAGTGATACAAATCCCTCACAAGCCATCACACTTTAAATAGATTGTCTGCAAACCATGTAGACATAATCCCTTGGGTTTGTGCCTGTGATGGCAACGAGCAAGATGGACAGAAGTGGGATGTGGATCCTGCTGCCTGTTGCACCACACTTAAGGAAACCCGTTTTCCAGCACCCATCTATCAGCTCCACACTGCACAGAACTGGGATGCTGCCCAGTAACTTTGCATGTCTTGACAGTAGCCACTTCCACTGAGCACACTCTCAATGCCCAAGTCAGTGCTGTGTCTGCAGGACAGCATTCATCCCCTACCCCTGCACGCAGCAGGTGGGAGCAGGCTTTTATCTGGGGTATGTTGTGGCAAGGCAGAGTTGAAGACAGCACACAGGAGAATGGTCTTTTGTGTTTGAAAGCTGTGACATCGGTGCTAGTCATAGCAGTTTCATATCACAAATTAGTCCTTTTGCTTAGCACCTGCAGAGACCCCAAGCAGGTGCTGTGTCCTCTTTATTCACTGTCTTGATCTTCAACTCCTGAACACCTCTCTTAATTTTCTTTCACCGCCACTGTAGTTCTGCAAATAGCGAAGAATAATTTGCTTTGCCTTTTGGGTGGACAAAAGAACTCTGGCATGAGGGACAAGAAAGCATTTAGCAGCAGCAAAACAGCACTAGATATTAAAAGCAGATTATATAAGAAAGGGATTCATGGGAGCTCAATCTCCAATTCCTGCAGTGTTCAAGAAGAACACTGGTGTCTCACAATCTGTTTAGAAGCTATTCCACTGAGCCATGTACCACAGAAAGAAAATTAGCAATAACCCATATGGCTACTCATCATTTGCTGCTATAATCCAATGCTATAAGGGCAGGGAAGCCAAATAGGATTTTTAATTCATCACCAAACCAGTAACTGCTTGCTGTTTATAACTGTTTGACTGCCAGACTTTCTACTGCAGGCAAGACGAGAAGTGAGAGTTGCAAAACAAACCAAAGAGCTCTGGGACTGGCTACAGCCAACCAACCAAGTGAAACCCTTTCTGAGCCAGTTACCTGTAGCAGGGAAGATCGCTGAGAGAAGTGTGACTTCAGCCTGAACCTCCACTTGGAAAAGTCTGTTTGGGGGAGAACTGTGATTCTCACCTGCAAGGGCATTTATCTTACACTGACTTTAAAGACCAGCCTCACTTCTTCTATAAAGAAATGCCAATAGACTGTGCTGCAAGGAAAAGCCTTTTACTTAGTCTTATAAATAGCAGGGCAGATGTCAAGAGACAATAAAGTCCTTAAAGAGTTATCCTTAATTCAAGTTTTTGTGGGAGGTTTGATTAGAATGCTATTTGTTTGTGCAACATTTAATTTCTGTTGAAGTAGGATATGGCTTTGGCACAGGACTTATCAGGGACCAGCGTTTAGGTTATCACTAAAGCAAACAGAAATATCACCTCCTGTAATTTCCAGAAGTTCAATATTTGCCATTAATTAACATGGTCACCTGCTGTCCGCAGAACACTTTTTTCACTCCAGTGAAAATGAGTTCAAATTCCTCCCAAAATCTTCTAATGAACAAGTGTTCTGGTACTTAACATTTCTTGTACCTCCTTCATCTTCTTAACCCTAACAATATGGTTTCTTAACCAACTACAAGGAAGGGCCCTACAAGAAAGCTGGTGAAGGACTTTTTAGGGTGTCAGGTAATGATAGGACTGGGGGAATGGAACAAAACTAGAAATGGGTAGATTTAGATTGCATGTTAGGAAGAAATTTTTCCCCATGAGGGTGGTGAGACACTGGAACAGATTGCCCAGGGAGGTGGTAGAAGCCTCATCAGGTGGCTCTGAGCAACCTGATCTAGTGTGAGGTGTCCCTGCCCATGCCCAGGGGGAACTGGATGATCCTTGAGGTCTCTTCCAGCCCTAACAATTCTATGATTCCAAGTGTCTATGTAAAAGGCTTTTTATTGTGTGTATTTTAGTACATAGAGACTTCTATTATACATACAGTTACAGGTTTTTTAAATATATATACACCTCTGTGTGTGTATTAAAAAATCTGTGAGGAGTTGCAAAGTAAAGCACCCCTTGGCTTACTAATCAGTTATAAACAAAACATGACATGGTCTGGTTGATGTGGTAGTGTTAGGTCATAGGCTGCACTTGATCTAAGAGGTCTATTCCAACCTCAGTGATTCTGTGAAAACAAAATTAGAAACAGGTTTCATGTTGTATTTCATTCGGGGATTTTTTTTCTGTGCCTCAGATGTACATCTTTATATAAGAGAGGAGGATCTCTTTGATTCTTTTTGCTACCTTGTACCAGGAAAAAAAAGCCTTTAACAAAAGTGTGCCTGGGATTACAGAAGGCTTGCAGCTCAGTCCACTTATATCTTGGGTAAAGTTTGCCCAGCAGGAGCACAAGGAAAGACTCTTGTCACTGAGCTGCTGGACAGATTAAAAATGTACCTGTTCCCAAGATAAAGCCTTAGATTATAACATCCCAAAACAAGACAGGAAGCTAATGATGTGCTTTTATGAAGTAAGTCAGAACTGATTTCAGTTCCACTTGCAAAAATAGTCTAGTGGGGGAATCGTTTAGAATAAATGAAAGGAATGAATTGGAAATGTAAAACCAGAATAGTGAGTTTGTCTGATATGCACCAGGGATTTACAGTCCAGAGGCCCAAGGGGGCAGTTCAGCTGCAAGCCTCTTCATCTCAGCAGGGCTAGCACCCTCTGAAAGAATTCAAGCTCTTACCTAGCCTGGTTACTTGATGGAAAACTGGAATTTGTGACTGAGAACAGCTACACTCCCTGAGGCACAGCTGATATTTTTATTAGTCTTAATCACATCTCTCTCTTCATTCCTCCTCTTCTTTTGAGTTTCCATTGAGCTTGGTAGCAGCTTGCCTTTATAAGTTGATCTATTTCTTCCAGTTATAGTACTCACCCCATGATTAATTCAAGTCTTGAGTGATAAGATCTAACTCTGAACTATTTGACTTGAAAATGAGAGCAAAGGTTGTCATGTTTCCCTTGTGTAACCTTAACCATTCCTTCCTTCATGCCCAGCAGACATTTTCTGTGACTGACTCTAGATTACCTTCATTTTCCTATCAGCCTATACATCAGAGGAAGCCTCTCATCCCCCCACTTCTGTGTGATTTTTTAATAGCCAGCCAGTTCTGAAATAAATCCCCACCTCCACACTCTGTTGGCTTTTTACATTAGAAAGCTTCTGCATCTTCTAACTCTATAGAGAATTCTGCACGCTTGGTGCACACAGCCACAGTGCTGCTTTTCAGTCTGTGACTCACCATTTTCCCTGGAAACATGATTGGAGCAGCTATGTTTAGGGGTTTCTAACAATTTCCAGCTTTTCAGATGGCTATACTGAAAACTTGGGTGAATCTCAGCTCAGGACAGTAAAGAACATTACACTCTTAGGGTGATGCCAATCACTCTCCTTACTCCAGACCAGAAGTCCCAGTGGGTTCCAGATTCTTGCTTACCTATTCTTTAAGTGGCATGCTCTTGCCTAGATCTGCTTTAGAAAGCATTGTTTGGTGCCTAACACTGAACATTGTTTCCTTTCATTCCCCCATAATCAACAGCAGTGGCAGCAAGACCCAAACTCAGTGCCTAGAGGATAGGCTCTACTATTCCCTTGGCCTTAGTCAGAAGGAGTAGAAATATTTGGTGTTAATAAAAGGGAAAACACAATCATCATGTCCCTCATCTCCACTTTGTCATGCACAAGCAGCTCCAAAGCAGAGCCCTCAGGCTGATGCTGGGGAGGACTGCAGAGGACTCATGGGCACTTGCCCATGTGGACAGCCTTTGCTTCTCATCCAAAGGGGTTTCAGATGTCTGCAAAGACAAGATGGACACTACAGGCTGTGTCTCAGGTTCATCCTACACTTGAGGGAGCTTTTGGGAGCAGTTGGGTCAGCTACAACATATAGAGATTCTCAGGAAAGAAATCTCCAGTACCTCTCCATGGTACACACCTTTTGCCCATCACCAGCTGCTTTCAGGCTGACAAGAACAAGCGAGTGAAAGGAAATGTTCTTTTGTAGCTGTTCAAATGAGGGAGGGAATACGTTCAGCACCGTAATCTTAACTGGGTTTTGCCAGCCACAGCAATGCAGCAAAATGCAGCATGTTCCCACAGAAACCTACAGCAGGTTAGACCACCAGGTTAGACCTCTCGAGGTGGCCTTCACTGCACAGAACTCCATGCAATGATCTGGAAGCAGGGGCTGGCCATGGTGCTCCTCTCTGCCCTGCTTCCACAGCTGTGCTGACTTCCCTGCCATTCCTGGTTACAGCACAGCTTGCAGCTGGTTGCTCCAGTGGTGACAAAGTCCTCAGCATACCCTTTGTTCCTGCTGGACTTCAGAGGCCAGGCAGACACAGGACCACCTCCAGACCCAGCAGCTAATCCTTTCCTAGGAGATGACTATCACAAATACAAGCAGCAACAAATCCTATAAACCCTTCATTCCTGGCTGCTGTGCTCCCAGCAACCAGGGATGGAAATACATTCCCCATTCCCAAGCTGCTACTGCTGGGCAGCTGGAGGAAGAGAGAGCCTCGGAGATGTCTGTGCTTCCTTGGGGATGTTGGCAAAGAGCTGCCAGGAGCTGAGAGCCCTTCTGATGAAAGGAAATGTTGGAGAGATGTCTCACCCCAGAGGCAGAGTCAGACCCCTAGGAACACAGGGTTTGTTTGTTCCACACCTTGATTTCTGGCACAGAATGAGCCTGTGAGCGCAGAATAGAGGAAGTGTTTCAGAGCAGCTCTGCAGGGAGGGGAGGACCAGGGCATGCCAGGAAAGGTGTGAGGCAGGGCCACAAACCACACACCCAGCACAAGTGTCTGGCGCCAGGCTGGGAGGGAGATTTCGATGCATTTTTGCCAGCAGAAGGCAGTGGGGAGCTGTGTATGTGAGCAATGGGTGTCCATCGGGACCTTCCTCTGGGAGAAACAGCAGGAGGAGCCTCTCCTTCCTCTGTCCCTGCTTGTAGTCCTCTCGTACAGCCTCTCTGCAGTCCTTAGGAAAGGCCAGGAGACTGCAACTTACCATGAAAGTCTCATCAGCATTTTCTGTGGAAAATAAATGTGCATCAACCTCTTTTTCTGAATAAAAGCTATAGAAGACAGGAAAATAAAAACATCAAAATGGGAAGGTGGAGGTGGTCTCCAGGGGGCTGGGATGCAGAAGCAGCCACAGGACAGCAAATGCATCGGTGGTTCTTTAGTTGGGAGCACGGCAGGCTCCCCAGCACAGCGAGAGGTGTCCTGCCTCCAAAGGGAGGGATTCAGCCTGGGATGCACATTCTGGAGATCTTCCAGCCACTCTCTGGGGCAAAACATATCTGTAGATGCACAGGTCACCTTCCCGCCAGGCATGGTTAGGTCAGGGAACACCACAAGCAGTCGAAGGAAATGCAGACACCACTGCGGTTCGGAGACTTGAAACCAGTCCCAGCAAGCCAGCTGGGAGGGAGCATCACTGGCCAGGCCAAGGGGAGGTGCAAGGACTGGAGCTGCTGGTGGTCACAGCTTCTGTAGGCACTCTGGTGGGCTTGTCAGCAGGCACCAAGAAATGGCTCTCAAGTAATTTCTGTTTATAGGGCAATATTTTTACCTGATTAATGACAAAATAACATCTAACTGAGAAATGGACATAAATTCTCAGCACACACAAACTTAACTTGGCCCTTCCTGGGGTGAGCACAGGCATGGACCACCTCTGACATGGACCACCCCCTTGAGCAGGGTTTCTCCAGCACTGTTGGTTTTGGAGGAGGAGCGGAAAGCGCAAAGTCACTCTGCCCTGCAGCTCCAGAGTATGACTGAGTGGTGATTAGAGACACAGTGGAGTGCACATGAAATTCCTGTGGGGCAATGGCAGCCACCCTGGCCACAGTGCAGCAGTGCTGTGACTCTCCCTGTGGGCATTTGCTCCTCCTTGCATCTCGTGCATGCTGCTTCGAGGAAGAGTTTTTCCCTGTGAGGGTTGTTTCTCAGAAGCAATCATTTCCTCCATGTCACTGACTTACAGAGCACTTTGATGGCAATTTAAGAGGTTGCCAAGCTCAATTTTCCACCTGAGCCATCCACCAGAACATGATGCTCCACAGCAAGGGCAACTGAGTAGGATGTATGTCCCACCCCAGCCATTCTGACTGATAGTGGAGTATTTCAGCCCAAACCTACCATCAGTAATTACACTGGGTGTGAGAGATTCAATTTCACAAGTCCTTCAAGCATACCTACATCTGTGCTGCTCCTAAGGAGGCCAATCCTGCTAATCCATCTGAGATCAAACCACGTGTCTTGTAGCTGGTGTGTTTTCAGCTGGGACAGGTGTCTGGCTTCAGCCACATGAGCACAAAGGAGGAAGCTGAATGGAGGATGGCAGGCTGGTAACATCAATGTGCTCACTGTGAGCTCACATGGGAGACTTAAGTGAAAACAGCAGAGAAGTGTAAAAAAATAAGGCTCAGAAGGCAGCACTCAGCACCAAACACACCTTGGTTTCTGTCTTCCTTCAAAGAAGAGAGTGCTGAGGGTTTCTTGGCCAACACAGACTAAGACCCACTAAAATGACTGAAATGTTTGTCTCCTTCCATCCAGCCTCTTCAGCCTCAGGACCTAATGGCTGTAAGCAGGAGACTGGCTCTGGAGAGGTCACCGAGTTAAGTGCTGCTAATTCCCTGTTTATTGACTTCAGCAAATTGGGATTAGGATGCTGGGTGCAAGTTGGCCTTGTGCTGTTTACATGGCATGTCAGGAATGCAGCTGCTCTACCACTGTTCTGGGCTGGTTTTAAAGAAGAGGAGGCTGTGGGGAAAGCAGGCAGCTGCCGAGGGGGACACTGTGTTGGAGCCTGCCCAGTTACCCCAGGGTTGCACTGGCCCCAGCTGCCTGGCTTCTCATGCAGGGCTGGAGGGACTCACGAGTGGGGTGCTCCTGGGCAATCCTGGCCATGGGACCTCACCATGGCCTGGAGCAGTCAGGTTGGCATGGAAGAAGAAGAGATATCCTGCCTTCCTTCCTTTGTAGTGCCAGTCTGGACATTATTCTGCCCCTCTTTCCCCCAAATAATAAACCCATTTACCTCTTTCTCCCTCTGGTATTCTACATTTTAATGGAATTGTGGTTGTCATTAATCACAGCCAATCAGTCTGTCAAAACTTTAGAGGTTTGGAAACTTGAAAATGTTTTTTTGTTCTTCAAAACAAACAAACTAAAGCTTCCTTGGCATGACAACAGCTTCCAAACAACCAAGCAAGCCCTGAGCCAGCCTTCCCCTGTGCTGGCACATGCAAGATGGTACTGACACCAGTCATGGAGGAGTTAGTATGGAGCCATGAGCAGCTGGGGGAGAGCAGCTGTTGTCAGTCAGCATTGACCCCAGCTGATCTGAAACGTGTGAGCTAAAGCAGAAGGACTGTCTCAGCACAATGTTCTCTCTGTTGGCCTCATTGCTGATAACACAACAACCCCCTGTGCCCTGGCTCTCAGTGAGCAATGTGGAACTAAAGTATTGTCTTTTGCAAAACATTTTGGGCCTTGCTGATGCACTCAGGCCACTAAGGTGGTAGAAGCATGTGGCTGTTGCTGGCAAGGCTTTATTTAGCTGGTTGGGTGATGCTGTGTTTACATCTGAAGGGTGATCTGCATTTCCCTAAGTGAAGGAATAACAGCACAATTTTAATACATCCAGTGTCCAAGTCCTGAGGCATGTGTTGAACATAAAAAGTGCAAGATCCTCAGGGAGGGCACAATTGTGGGGACATTTAAAGGCCACTTTCAAGCAAACCTGCATCTGGTCTGTGAAAGAACTGATGGAAATGGATGCAGTGGTGTGGCAGTTTAGGCTGGGTGCCCCCTGCCACTGCCTCAAACCAGCACAAGTGGGAACCAAACAATTCCCAGCAAACTGGTGCAATGTCTAAGGGAGCCACAAAAGTTGTGTACAACCCACAGAAACCATGAGGCATTCCCTAGCTTATGTCCAGACACAACTTGCACCTATTGTCTTGTCTTAGGTAACTCTGAGCTTCTAGGTCCCAGAAATTGTCTGTAAAGTTCTGTTCCCAGGGGCACTTCCTAGCTTGTGCAAATGGTATCAGGTGGAAGGATATTCTTCCACCTCAGAACTGTGTCTCCCCATCTCCCATCCATCACTACTGTTCTGCTTCTACTTCTCTGTTGCTTTTTCTCTTTTTCTATGTATCTGCCTCCTCTTATTACAACCAATTCATAACACTTTTTACATTCACATTTATTAGCTTTGAAAACAGCAGGACTTTATTATTTCCTTTAGACACTTAGCCCCAGCCCCCATTTGAAGAAGGTCAGTGTATCTTTTCACATCCTCTCCTCAGGCATGCTCTCCAGAGATGTCACTGTAAAGAAATGTGTATTCCATGAAAAGCATAGCAGGGCACATGGACATTGCCCCGTACAGAGATGTGAGCTTGTTCAAAGTTTGAAAGAGCAAAAGTCAGCATTCTCCTGCTGGTCATCTGCCTTGACTGCCTGCTATCTGCCAGTATGGTGTCACTAATGTCCTGCCACTCTGCCCCACCTGATTTTCCACTCACTTCTTGCCAGTTTTCCAGAGGAGAATGAGTCTGTAAAGATCTACTGCTAATGCTTGAAATGCAAGGAGAGCACTAGCGATGTGACAGTGCCCTGCAGGGATTAAAGGAGGAGGAATTCTTCAGAGATGGAGGTTAGAGGGAATTAAGAACGGAAAATACCAGCTGAAAGCATGGGAAGTTCCTGTGTCCAGTATCAGACAGGGCAAGAAAAGTTTCCCTAAAATACAATTATTCAAAGCTGTTCACTTATAAACTCAGGATCGCCTCTCACCTTGTGGTTCTGCATGATCAGGATCTGCATGACCAGGCTCTGCCAGCCTTACCACACTGCCCGTTTTCTGCCTTTCCACAATTTGCTGCCAAACTTGGAGAACAGAGCGTTCCCCAAGTGTTTAGCAGTGAAATGAGGCAAACCCCCTGCAGCAAAGCCTGAGCATACCTGCATGCTTTTCCTTGACAATGTCATGTTTGCCTGTGTGGCGTCCCCTCTTTCTTTCATTGTCCCTGCCCTGTAGTTCTGGCTAAAAATATCACCTCCTTGGCTGCCAAAGCAGTTAAATCTCTGTGCATGTTTCTTCTGTTCCCTTTATGTTCCCTTTATCCTTTCTTTTTTTTTTTTTTTTTCCTTTCTGGATTATCTATCTCTCTTGTGTTGATTTTGTAGTCCTTTTATCTAAGTTCAAACATCTTGAATATCACAGTGCAGGATATGCTTTTAGCAGCTTCTATTTATTTATTTTTTTTAAACTTAAGCTGTTCTGTTGCCCTCAATGACAAAGCAGCACAGGCAGGAGCAGCTTCCAAGGCTGCCTGCCTGTGCCATGATTCAGCAGGTTGTAAAAGGAAGGAATGTCTTCTTTTTTGGGAAAGGGTGGGAGAGAAAGGGGAAGTATGTGTGACAGGCATGTGTGTGCGTGCCTGTGTTTGACTTCCTGGTGCTTGTATGACTGCTGCAGTAGTATTGTGCTGTCCTGTGAGTTATGTTGGAGTTAATAACCTGTTTCAAAAGAGAAGGTTGAGAGATATTTGGGGGGGGAAATGGATTTTTCCTAGATTGAGGAAGGAGCCTACTAAATTATACTGCTTTGCTACCCTTTAAAGTATTCCTCCAGCATGTTTTAGTTGCTTATTTCTTTAATTTCTTATTTATTTATTGGTATCTCCTGTGCTGCCTGTTTGTGGCTGTTTCCTTGCCTGTCTGTCTGCATCTTCTGTTCAGTCTCTGGGTGTAGGTCAGTCAATAGGGAGGTTTAAGAGCCAGCTTGGTGGCTTGTGTTTGATCCTAAACTTTAGTGTAAACAGGATTTTGGTGATTTCATTTATGCTGAGCCTTAGTTCTGAATGCTGAGGCCCTGCTTGCATTGTTCCAACACAGTGGAATTTTCTCTGTGGGGAAACTTATAGTTGCTGACTCATTGCATCAACTCAAAACAGATTTATGTTTACAAAAAAACCCAAACAAAACAAAACAAAAAACCCAAACTCAACCCAAACCTCTTCTTCCTTTTCCCCATCACTCTTAGCAAACTGAATTTGGTATTCCTACAGAATACCTATCTGCTGGAACAGGCTGCAGCCCACAGACCACACAGGAGCTGGCTTTAAACTGAGTAGTTCAGATACAGCTTCCCATAGAACTGTTCTCAGCTGGAGCAGCTGAGATACAGCTTAAAAGTGATAATACTGATAGGGTAACAGGAGTTTGCTTTCCCCAGTGTGGGGCCTTTTTCATTGCCATCCCACACTGCGGTATGTGTGCAGCAGGAGATGGAGATTCCTGAAGTTTAATCTTGCTCTGACATTTGTGTTATCCCATGCGAAGAATTACCTCCTTCGCCCTCTCCTTCCCAGTCAGTCCAGCAGGGACAGTTATTTCTGCTTTCCTCTGTGCTTCTGTAGTTGTTCGAATTCTAGCTGTTGAGCATTTTATTTCACTTCTGCAGAAATACATTGTTAATTTTGGAAATCCACCACGGCTTAAAGCTTCTATTACAGAAGGCCTTAAAATAAACGCCTGACTGAGCAGCACGGCCACGATCTACGCACGTTAGAGCATGTCACTTCTTATAGTACTCTCAACCCTCTGCTTGTACCTGAGTGAAAAATACCGGATACGCTGGATTTCTGAATAGACAGGGAAAGTTGAAAACCCTTTCTAAGGGCCTCAGGAATGAGAAAACAGACGCAAAGGTGACTTCACTGTTTAATACCATCATGGTGCTCCAGCACTGGGACAGGCAGTGCCTCCCCGTACAGACTTCCTGGGTGAACTCCCCCCGCATCTCCAGCTGCACGGACACACCCAGGGCTCCTCCGCTACGCTAGTTGAAGCAAGCCCACCCGCTGGGCTTTCGCCTCAAGGCCTGCGGCAGCAGCGGGACGAGAGCCTCCTTCAGCCCTTCCTCAGCACCGGGGCTGCTTGGGGCTCCGCCGTCGCCAAAAATAAGAGGGCGTGAGGCGAAGAAGGGAGAACAAATATGAAGCAGTGGAGGCGAGGCCGTGAGGTAGCGATGAGGGGGATGCTGTCTTAACTCCTCCCGCCGAGCAGCCGGCAGCCACACCGCCCTGTCAGCCACCGCAGCGCCCGGGGACCGAGACCCGCCGAATCCCCACCCACAGCTCAACGGCTCCCCTGAGCTAACCAATCATCCAGCACTTCCTGCAACCCTACCAACCAATAACAGCGCTCCACGAAGGGCAGCGCCGTTGGGGCGTGTTTTGGGGCGGGCTAGTTGCTGAGCGGCGGCGAAGTCAGCCAATCAAAGCACGGAACTTGAGGCGGGGAGGGCGGGTGGGTGCGCTCTTCGCCAATGACAAGGGAGAAGCGAGGTGGGTCGGGGGCGGGGCTGGCGCGCGGTAGATAGGCGGGTGGCGGCGGCTCTGGGCGCGCGCACACACGTGACAGAGGTGAGGGCCGCGGAGGGGAGGTCGGGGGCGGCGGCGAACGGGGGCTGCAGCGCTGCGGGGGTGAGTGCAGCGTCTCTCCCCTCTGCCTTCCAACCGAGGCAGCTTCGCGACCATTGCGGTGGGAGAGTGAGGAGCAGGCCCACCCGCAGGGCATGCCTGGGGCTTGGCGGGGTGACGCGGCGGGGGGGCAGTCCGAGGGAGCCGGGCCTGCCGGGGAGCCCCGCGGCGGGCAGCGCTCGGTGGGGCGCTGCGGGACCTCCAGTGTGGTGGGCGGCGGGGGACCCCTGCGTGCGTTGTGGGTCGGGGAGGGCAGCGGATACCCCAGAGGCAGGGGGAGATGGGGACCCCCTGCAGCTGTTGCAAGAGGGCGGCCGTGCCTGTGGAGGCCCTGCAGTTGGGGGCGGGCATGGGGCTACTGCAAGGCGCCGCCGGCGTCCGCTGGGCCCCTGTAGGCCTCTTTAAGGCCTGGTGAGGAGCGGCGGGTCTTCTAGTAAGTTCTGGGACCTCAGGGCTGCGCAGGGGCTAGTGGCAGGACCGCGGCTGGAGCGGGACCGATGGGGTGCTTGTTTGCTCGCTTCCCCGATAGGGTGGGTCGAGGAGCGGCTTCTGAGGAGGAGGTGGGTATGGGTTGGTGTGTGATTTGGGTTTTGTCTGGCTTCTTGTTCTAATGTCGGCCGCTATCGCGTGGAAATAGTCTTGAGCCACCTAAGAATGCTCACCATGAGTAGGAAGGCTCGCAGAGCCGAGCTAAGGGAGGCGGTGGGTGGGGAGCATAGCATGTGGCCTGTTTCGGGTTGTGTGAGGGAAATTAGAAGTCTCTGGAAGGGGGGGAGTTGAAGGCACAGAACTGAAGGGCCCAACAGGTGGGGAAGATGTGGTAATCGGACAGCGAGAGAGGCCAAAGGTGAAGTACAGACGAAGAGGCTGCAGCAGCAAGGTCTGGGAATTTTGGCGACTTAAAACAGATGCCTTGGTATTTACCACCCAGATATCATTTATGTTGAGTACCTTCAAAACAGCATGTCATAGAGTAGTTTGGGTTGGAAGGGACCTTCAGAAGTCATCTAATTCAACCCGCATGACATCTCAGTTCTTGTTTTTCAGCTGAGGATGGCATTGTGTGCTTTCAAAACAAAACTCCTCTCTCCTTTGAGTTAAAGCATGCATGGCCTACTGCTTTCTTGGCTGCGGTTCTAAAGAGTGAACTTTCACAGGCAGTTTTGTGGTTAAGAACTTTCTAGGCCGTAGAAAGAAGTGCTGCAGGTGATTTGGTTGTGAAGGAAAGCAGACGTCTATTAATAGTAGTAATGGTAAAAGTCCAGACTTTTTTAGTGTTAATGTAATTAAATGCTGCAGCCTTTCTGTAGAGTAGTGTGGAAGACTCTCTGGAACTTTATTTAGAGTGCTAGATGTCTGAAAACTAGTCTGTAGGGATGTGATGTGTTTCTAAGTACTGTATGTTTTCTTAACACTGTCAGGTAAGTACAGCTAGTACACAGGTTTTACGAGACACATTGCCCACTGTAATTTGGGTTGTGGCTAAAATATTTCAAGGAGTTAATGAAACTATAATAATGCATGAGATAACAGAGATCAAATATTGCTTAAATACAGGTTGAAATATGTCACTCTAGGTTCTGTACTTGAACTCACTTCAAAAGCTCTTTACAGTTGGTTTGGCCATAATACATGGGCTTATCCAAACCCCTCAAAACCAGGAAAATCTCTGTGTTAAACTTTGCTTATATTACGTCTTAGTATTTCCAGTTTTAAAAATAAAGTGGTATGAAGGGAATGCTTGTACAATTCACAGACAACATCACAAGCTGTATAAGATGTAAACTGCTTCCTGGTATTAACTGCCCTCCTATTTCCTTGCCTTAGGAAGGGAAGCCTAATGCAAAAGAGTAAGAACTTGCAGCTTCTGTTAGATTGCCCTGTCATTTGATGTGCTGCAGCACTTCCCTGTAAGTAGACTTATAAATCCTTTACTGAGAAGATGCTGTGACTTGTGCTTAGCCTTGTTTTTCACTTCCATCTCTGGCCTTTCAGTTTTCTGCACCTAGTAGTAACCATGATGACAAGCCTGTTCTTGCTGGAATCAGTTCTGTGGCAGGGCAAACTTGAACTGTTTTTTAAATATGATGGTCTGAAAGAACTTGGGGCACCTCCAGATCTCCCCCACTTAATGTAATTTCCCCTAGCAGACCATCTGTTTTATGGTCAAAAAGCCTTGCAGTTCTGTCTTTGCCCTCCAAGGACTTCCAGTTTTGTGAGAATGATCTCTTTGCTGACAAAACAGTACATGGTGTTTTCTCCCTTACTTTCTCTACACTCTTGGACATTATTTTTAGGAACTGGCATATTTGAAATGCTTATTAAAACCAAGCTTTGTTGCTGTCCCCTTTCACGCCTCATCTCTTACCTCGTTTGTACTCCTTACAACCCAAACATAAGGCAGCTTTTTCTGTGGGGCTGTCGAGCTCTTCAGGAGAGGTTTGGTTAATCCTTTCCAGGAGAATTCCCTCAGATCTTGTGTAGCAGTCTGTTCGAGCCACCCTCTCATTTGTAAAAGAAAGAAGGGGGACAAACAACCCCTGTACAGAGCTCCTGCCACTGGTCTTCTGTAAGCCAGGCGGTTTTGTTTAGCTGTATCTGCTGATTGTTAAGTTATGATGTTAAAGGCAGAATCTTCACAGCACTGGAAGTTTTCTAGCTGCAAAATGAAGCATTTAAGGGGAAAAATTGTTGACTGCATCATAAAAATCGTTGCATGTAGAAGAACATAATTTCAATCTATCCATCTTGAAGGGTAGGTGAGGTAATGTGATGGTTGCTGAAATTAGTGTTTGGCCACACAGTTGTTCAGCTTTGCCATAGTGTCAGTCTCCCAAGTGGTGTCTCAGACAAGCACAGGTGATGGATGCACTTGAAATTGACCTTAAGTTGACTCTGTCGCCAACAGCTTTATTTCCTTTATCCTTGGCTACTTACTTTATCTGTCAGTACTTTAACTTGTCCTGCTACAGCTCCTTTTTGCCTTTGCATACTGGATTAGATTTGGTATTGATTCAGGGTTAAAATAACACAGCAGAAGGATTTTGAGCCATCTTAAACCAGCTGCTAGTTCATCATGAGGCTGTGTAAACAGTTACCCTGGCACCACAGAGGAGCCAGGATGTGGAAGGTGGAGGGGGTTGTGAGACACAGAAGAGATTTCCTCTGCTCTTCAGTTGTTCTGACTTTAAGAAGCCAGTGGACTAGCAAGTATGGTAGCCAAGCCTTTGTTCAGAAACCAGAATCTCATTTGAGAGGAAAAATAGGTATTTGTGTCTCAGTCCTTCTGTTCTTGTCTCCTTGCATTTGTGATACATTTTCTTTTGTCTAAATTTTCCTTTCATGAATCTTGCCTTGAATGATGATGCATTGTGCTTATTTTTACTGGTGTACCTCCACTGTAAATATTATATTGAAATCCAGTATTTGGAACACAGGACTTTGCTAGCAAATTTTGCTCGTCCTATACTTAAGTCATTCATCTGTTACTTCAGATGCTGTTGGAGTAGAAACCACTGATACTGTTCTAGTAAATTGAGGTGTAGTACATACTAAGTGACTACTAGTAAGACACATTTAATCTGACTGTTAATTCTTCAGGGGGAAAAAAGGCAGTAAACTAGATAGCCAGTAGCAATTCAAATGTAGTTATACATTCTGAAATACGCAGTGTGAAGAACTGGCTTGATGAACCACTCAAATAGATTAGTAACCAAGGAGATGATTAAACTGGTTTTGCAGGCTCTATTTGACCTCACAGCAAAGTTACCTTCTAAATAGTATGTTCTGGAAGTGTGATAGCAAAAGTTACACATCCTTTGTGCAGGCTCTTTCACTGTCTGTCCCCAGGACATGTATGCTACAGAATGGTAGCAACTATCTGCTGTGTGGGTCAAGTGTTTCCAGTGTCAGCCCAATAATTAAGAGCCACCTTTCCCTTTTATCCCCAGTGAAAGGGGAAATGTAAATAAAAATAAATTTCTGAAGATGCATGACTTCTTAAAAGCCTTGAAATCCAAAGGTAGCAATCACTTAGCCCTTTATTTTAAGAGTTCCAGTTCTGTAGCAAGAAGCTGATCTTGTCTCTAAATCTCATTCCAATCTGGTTTAGTTTTTACTTAGTAAAAAGTAAACTACAAGTGTGGCTGTTGCAGGTGTCTATTTTCAGTACTCTGCTATAGGTCCTTTAAGTTTCAGGGGAAAATGCTTCAGTGTTTTGACATTCAGGTGAACAGTGCTTAAATATCAGCTGTAAGTGTTATGGTGAAAATGTGGGTTATGCTGGAGTGGAGACATCAGAAGTGCTCTCCTATTATGAAAGGGTTCCTTTGTTAAAGGCTTTTGACAATCTGAAATATGCTAACTTTCAGAAATATTACACAGTTAAACCTAAAGAATGGAAGTGAAAGCAGAATCAGAAATGGCTGATGGTGATACTTGGAAATTGGACACTTCAAGGGAGAAACCTGATCCATAACAGAGTGGGTGGCTGTGTCTGAAGGTTGGACTGCATTTTAGGTGACTAATTGAACACCTGTAGTTGGTAGCAACTTCAAGCTCCACTGAAAAACTGGTTTATGCCTCTTGTATGAAATCTGAGTTTCTCTCCTCCCTCCCTTTCTATTTTCTCTTTAGGAATAATCTAATTTACTAGAGCATAACCATGTTTATGTTGTGTCCCTAAGGACTGTGTGAAGTGAGGTTGAAATACTCTCCTGTAGCAGAGCATCCATTATGGACAGAAGTAGCTTTTTAAATATAAAAAAAGTGTGCTTCATCCAAATAGCTCTTCTGAGAAAAATGTCTCGTCCTATAATTGAGGTAGTTTGTGTATTGCTGCAGATTAACAGAGTAAGGAGCTTGACATGGCAACTGGCCATTGCAGGAGGTGCTACCAGTCTGTACTTGAGGTGTATGAATGGTGGCTTGTGTTGTATTTGGGGACTGATTTAATATGTAGGAGGTGTCCTAAACAGCTTTCTGTAGGGATGTAAATTTGCAAGCAGCTTGCCAATGGTTATAAAGAGACTAGAACATGAAACTGGGTTAGCTTCTCCATGATTTTAGCTTGCTTTTGGGAGAAGAAAAAAGATTGACTGGGGAGCTTGAACAGATAGTAGTTCTACCTTGACCTGGGTGTGTCCTCAAATTCAGACGGAGCATTAACTGATAAATGCAGACCTGCAGGTTGGATGCCCATGGCTGTATCAGGAGCACGGATGTGCAGAGTGGCAGAGCTTCTGCCCCTTCCGTATGAGTCACTGGTTGTCTAGTTTCACTGGGGTGCTATACAGGAAGAGCTGCTGGAGCAGCCTGGCCTGTAGTATGAGGCAATGCAGCTTTGCCACTTAGGTGCTAGAACTTACCAAAGCCCATTGGCTTCTGACAAGTATTTCTGAAGGACTGTAGTTGGAGTGAGATTGTGAAGTAGGTAATTATTACATGTGGCACTGGTACTGGCATGAAAATTAGGGGGGAAGATTTAATTCTTTCACCAGAACTGTTGCTGGTTGGCTAGTGGTGAGGTTGCTTAAGGGTATTACTTGCTTGCTAAATCATTAATATCCTTTTCACAGGCTAGGGAGGTGGTATGCAGAAACTCCTTCCTGTTTGGAGGAGAGAATTGGATTATTTTTAACCTTGCTGTATTTTAACATTAATTTCCTCACTTTTCAAATCATGAAGTGGTCATTCCATCTGAATAATATAATTTGAAAGAACTTAGAAAGCTTGGGGTAAGTTCTTCCTGAATTTAGCTCTGCTAAAGTAGTATTTAGTGAGGCCCTCCTGGGAAGGTAAAATTAATCCCTTCTCTTGGAAAGGTGGCTTTGTGCCATCTCATCTGTAGTTGCTTTAGTCACACAGGACATGTCCAGTGCTCTAAAGATCACTTTTCCAAATAAGGTTTCACATAGTTGTTTTTTGTGTTGTTTTGATGCTGGTGGGCATGAATCTATTCAGAGAATGTGCTATCTGCAAGAGGAACTTGATTGTCCAAGGGTACCAATGTTTGCTTGACAGTTACCATTTCTTGATTTTTGTATTGTGGCTCTCACATTAGAGCTATGAGCTGCTACAAGGCCTCTAGGTGTTTTCAATTTTGGCTGCACGCTGTGCATTAAGCAAACAAGCTTTGCTCATGTACCAACGTTTGAAAGTGTTTGTCAGCTCATGTGGTGAATGGTGTCCTCTTGGCTCAGAGGTGTTTTAGTGCAGTTGCCTGAGCTGGGGGAGGGAGCTGGGTTGGGAACATGCATTTAGACCATAATCCTCAAGGCCATCACTATTGTTAGAAAACTGGCTGCAGTTGCATGTTGCTGTAGTGACAAGCTGGACATGACCTCACCAGAGGTCTTTAAAATACAATTTTATTGTAGCTATAAAACATCTCTTCTGTCATTAGAAGCAAGTTAAAGAATAATCTAAGAATAGTAGATCTGGTATGCAGTATAGTTTTGGGATATTGGATGGTGCTGATAAGCCTTTAAGACTGTGAATTTTTAGTTGCCTAAACATGCTTTTGAAAGTTGGAAGTTTGTTTTCTAGCATGATCTTGCACCCCTACAGGCACTGTTAACTCTGCTTGAATTACATTTGTAAGTCTCCAGGGTTACAGCCTGAGGCAGGAACGTAAGGGAAGGAGGCATGTTTGGGGTTAGATTTGCTTTCAAAAAAATACTAGTCTGTTACTACCGTGGTTGTGGAAAAAATTTGGAATGTGATTCAGAGGAGAAAAGGCAAGAAAGGGGCAGAGAGACAGGTTGTTTATGTGGGTTTTTTGTGGGGGTGGGGTGATAGAGCAAATAACTGAGCAAGCATGCATCAACCTAAAGGTGCAGTGATCTTACAGTTTTTCTAGCAAGAAAGTGAAATTGAAACCCATTTTACTTAAAAGATCTGAACTATGGCTTGCCAAGCTTTACCGTGTTTTAGATGTGACACTGTGCTGGGCACCTTTTTAAACTGAAGTGTGATATTAGTTCTGTAAAGCCTCTGTTAACAGAGGCTTTCCTTGATCATCTTGTTAACTTGTGGATTGAAAGAGGAGAACCAGATAAAATGTTTATTAAAGAGTAAGAACTTTTCTCTTAGGTCAATCCCAGTAGCCTTAACACCTGTCAGTAGTATTAATGATGGTTGGCAGCAATTCCAGAATAAAACTGGGGAAGGGGACTGTTAAATGTCAACACCAGTATCCCACAGTTTAAAAAAAAAAAAAACAAACTTCTGGAGACAGATTACCTACCCCATAGATTACTCTCTGCTTGCAAGAGCTAGCTGTTTATATTTCATTCAGTTCCTGAACTGAATGGATATTTCAGTTTCTGCATCATGCATTTAAAGTTCCTAATAAGCAAGAAATAGTTTTTCTCTTTAGGCTTTTGAAGGTGCACAGGCTGTGGTGTTGTGAACCTGTGTCTGCTGGTCTGCTCATGGACTGTGGCCATGTAAGAGCAAAACTGATGCTTTCTGCAGCATGATCTGCAGAGCTTGCACATGTGGTCCTCCACTCAGTTGTCTGTTTTGTGTTAAATAACTTTAGCTTTCCGTTGTATTCCTCTCCAGCTTTTAGAGCTGTCTCAACCAGCCAGATGCAGTAAATGAGCTGTAAAGATAAGTTTGCCCTTTTCTTTCAGTGGGATGAATGGGCACTTCACACTTCAGTTCTTCACTTTGCATGCAGCTTGACCTCTCTGCTTTGTCTTTACTCAGATCATGGAGCTGAAATGGCTACTCTGTGTGACCCTGCTTGCTCTTGGGACGTTTGCTGTCCAGGCACATGATATGGATGATGACAATGATGGTGATGATGTAGTTGATATTGAGGATGACTTGGACGATGGCATCGAGGAGGTAGAAGAGTCAAAACCTGAAACAAGCACTCCTCCTCCAACTCCAAAGGTTTGGCATGGAGCTTCTTTTAAAAATTGAATTGCCACTTGTGTTGTGGTTAATGTAAGTTTGATCAGAGTTGTTTTTACTAACACTTGATATATTGTTGAGATGTTATTAAAGATGTTAGCTGGGAATAAGGCGTGGAATTAAGCCTAGCTGCTTTGTTTCTGTTCTGATGTGCCCTGTGGACTTCCTGGAAACTTTAGATCCACTCTTGAAACCTGTGATGTGTTTGTCAGGAGTTAATGGTATTGTGTCTAGCTAGATCCAGACTTCAGTTTTAGTTGCAGACAACAGCACAATGGCTTTGCACAATGGCTTTTTCAAAAGCAGCACTATTTAGGTAACTTCTGTATTTATGCTGCAAGGGTTTAGGTAAGATGTGCTTGAGTGTTGAATGGGACTGTGAGGTGGGTATGTCTGTGCCTCTTTAGGGAATGTGTCTTGAAAGGTGCATAAATGCTTCTCTTCTCCATAGGTTACCTACAGGCCCCCAGTCCCAACTGGTGAGGTGTATTTTGCTGAGTCCTTTGATAAAGGAACTCTGGATGGGTGAGTATAATCTGAAGGATGATTCAATGTATAGCAAATACTGCAAAATTTTGATGAAAGGTAACAAAACCCTCACTGAAGGCTGAGTTATTTGAAACTGAATCAGAGGCCAGTGATTGGCAAGGATTATAGCAATGAATGTGTGAGGGTGGCTGTTAAAGTGCTGAGCTAAGCTGCTCTTTCCTTAAGTTCTTGTTAAGCCATATGCACAATGTTTTAATCCTTCTCTGACTTTTTATTTTCTTCAGGTAATGTTAAGGGTGGTAAAGTCTGTCTTTTTTGTTTTTTTTCCTTCCCAGCAGAGTAAGACACTGAGACCATGATCCTACTTTGGGAGTGGGAAGTGGCAAATGCAGAAAACTTTGCAGGCTTGGAAGTAGAGATCTTCAGGGGTTCAATACACTGATGTGTAGTCATAGGACAGCAAGATAATCTTTAGTGGAGGGGGGGAAAAAAGTTTTTTTCAACTGTCGGATATGTTTTCTAGGTGGATCCTTTCCAGAGCAAAAAAAGATGATACGGATGATGAGATTGCAAAATATGATGGTGAGTCCAACCCAGATTTTGGATGATGTTTCTGATGTCTTCTGTCATACCTGAACAAGAGGTGCAAGCCTTTGTTTTCTTTCCTAGTTGATATTGTATCCTCAGAAGAAAATGGGAGGAGTGTTTTATATCTTGCTAAGAATATCAGGTGCAGTTCTGTTTTAGACAAAATCCACTTGGACATTTGAGAACAATTTTTAGTAAAGATGTTATACCAGTAATTTGGTAAGCTACCCTGTAGGATGTTACTTCAGACTTGACTCTCTTGTTCAAAATTAGGAAAAACAAATTTGCCTTGAAAAAGTTATGATAGTTGCTTGGTTAATTTCTTTCCAGGTAAATGGGAAGTCCAAGACATGAAAGACACTAAGCTTCCAGGAGACAAAGGGCTTGTACTGGTAACCCGAGCCAAGCATCATGCAATTTCATCCAAACTTTCAAAGCCTTTTGTATTTGATACTAAACCCCTTATTATACAGTAAGTAAAGGATAAATTAGTGTTGTGTTATTTCAGGGGTGACATGGTAGCAGGCTGAGGTTAATTCCATAACTGACCTTTTGTTGACTGGGGGTTTAGAGGACACAAGATACTGTAACCTATTGTTATACTGTTTAAGAATAAAATAACAGCCCATATTCCCAAAGGGGGAAGGCAGGAACACTGTGGGTCCCTCTGAAGCCTGAAAAGTGAAGTGGTCTATGAAGGCTGAACTTGGTAACCTGTCTTGGGACTGCACTTCACTTGATGTAATTGTAGTAACAAGGTCAGGCAACTGACTTTTGTACTGCTAATTGTGAAAGTCCTTGTTTCAGAGAAAAGCTGGTCTGTATGTAGGTCAGTGTACTTCCTTATGCAGTGAACCATCCCTGTTTCCAAGGTGGAGTGGACAGTGTGATAAAGATGCACTTGTTTCATTCTTTTGTGTTAGTCCATCTGTCGTGGAAGATGAACAGCTTGATTAGCTCTGTTTGGCCACAAGTGATGTAGTAGAATATACTTGTGTGTTAGACTAGCAAGTTGAAGGAAAAAAGAGTCGCTCAGTGAGAACAGCTGAATTGTGGATTATTGCCTACTCTTACCAGTTTTAAACAAAGAGTATGATAATTCATATTTACAGAAGGTAAAGAATTGGTCACTTTGCTTTGCATGACTATTTAGTTTTGCCTCAGAATAAAAGGCTAAAAATAAATCACAATGGTCTTTACTCCAGCTGCTGGCATTGAGAGAAGATCAAGCAGTCTTACCCTATTCCTAATAGATGTGTTGCTTTTTTCTGCCTCCTTGGCATGCTAAATATACTGTTGCATGCTTACAACCCTAAAGGGGCTCCTCCTAGGATCCAGTTGTTGCTTGGGTAGTTTTGCAGATTGAGTTGGCTGCCTACCATAGTAGTTGTGGGGAAAATAATTGACTTGCTTAATCTCTTTTGCAGTGTCTAGTACATTGGAAAGCTTTTTCTTCTCTCTTACTTCTAGATCATAATCTTCTAGACCAGTACTCAATCCTTTTAATCTTTTCTGTCAGGTTTTCTTGTTGCTCAAGTCCATGTGAATATTTGCTTAGTTCTTAGAGTGCAGCATGTATTTCTAATAATGGCTGGGCTCATGATTTAAAGCAAACAACCCCCCCCCCCACACCCAGTCTTACTCTCAATTTGTACTTGAAAGCTGTAGTTGTGTATTGCAGTAGTTTTTCCTCATGTATAATGTGTTCTCCCCTTCTCTGTCCAAAACTAAAATTAGGTATGAAGTAAACTTCCAAAATGGAATAGAGTGTGGTGGGGCCTATGTGAAATTGCTTTCCAAAACTCCTGAACTGAACCTGGTGAGTAGTGCTGCTAATCTGAGTACTAGCTGTGAAATAAAAGGTTGTTTTCATTTTCCTTGCTCCTGAAGAAACCTCTTCAGTGATGGCAATGGGATGTATTTTGGGCTTGATCTTGTAAAGGCTTTGCACTCAGCAAAAACTCTTGGAGCTTTCTTGTAGTTGAGTGGTTCTAGACCTTTGCTAAAGTCTACGATACTTTGGATTCCCCTGGATTCTAGGACCAAAGAGGAGGTATCTTATGAGAGTGTATGAGGAGAGTCCTTCTTGAGCAGCTGTTGCCCAGAGGAAGGGACCATGTTTTTATCTTCTTAAACAGACTAATGCAAGTAACCATAAATTCACCTTGCATTAATCTTTGACCTGTGAACCCACTTGTGATTTACTGGGTATATTTAAAAAAAAGTTTTGAGGTTAGACTGGTACAGCCTTACATTTCAGCTGCACTTGCCAGCTATATAGAACCATTGCTTCAGAAATGTCTCTTGAACGTATTAAGTGTGGTCAGTGGCAAAGACCACACTACTGCTCCGAAGGGTTCATTTTCTCTCCTCTCATTGATAAATCTACCTAAAATGGTTTGGCTTATTTGAACAGTGCTTCACTGCTCAGTCACCTTGAATAGGCTTCTGTTAGCCCATGGGTTGTCTGTAGGTTTTCTGTAGCCATCTTCCTAGATTTTATAGAATGTACCTTTTATGACTTGTTACTCATCCTTTCCTTCTGCAGTCTCATTGGAGTTGTATTGTTAGCACAGGTTCCAAATTAATAAAAAAAGACACTCAAATGACTACTTGACTGTCCAGCCAGTTTCATGTAGACATTGAATTGTAAGATAACACCAACAAGAACAAAGACAATTGCAGTGTTCAGTGGTGAGGTTATATCCAGTTAGCTTTCAGATTGAGGCAGTGCACTAGTTAAGTGCACTAAATACAACTTGGCCTCACTTTTTAATGCTTCTTATCACTTTGTGTGAAAGAAACTCACTGGACTGGAAAGAAAATCACTTGTTTGTGATTATCAGTACCTGATATTTCTATATTGATAGCTTTTAAAGCTCTTTAATATAGAAATACACTTAAAGTGTATGTGACCAGAGAATGTTTAATTTTTGATAACACTTAAATAGCTGTTCCCATCTGGAAAGTTGAGACCAAAGGTGCAAAATCAAGTAGCTGGAATAATTCTGGTGTTTTCTCTAGAAGCTTGCATTCATCAAGCTGTAGTGTGGGTAGTTCACTGGCTTGATACCCAGCCTGCAGAACAGTTTCTAATGAACTGGGAGCTCTTGTGCTAGGCAGTGATTTAAGTTGAGTTAGTTTTGAAATACCAGTTTTGCATTGCTTTTATAGGATCAGTTCCATGACAAAACGCCATATACAATTATGTTTGGCCCTGACAAATGTGGAGAGGACTACAAATTGCACTTCATCTTCCGGCACAAGAACCCAAAGACTGGCAAATACGAGGAGAAGCACGCAAAGCGTCCGGATGCAGACCTGAAGACTTACTTCACTGACAAGAAGACTCATCTTTATACTCTGGGTATGGTGACTTAACTAGGCATGTTAATAAGTAGTAGTTTATTTTTTTGAATGAAAAGCTCATAAAATGAGGCAGATGAACAAGTATGTATCTACACACCATACAACTAAAAAGCACTTGAAAGCTCAGAATGCAAACATTTGGCCTTTCTGTATGCAGGCTTATTTCTGCCTTGCAGAAAGCCTTGATTCATGTAAGAAAGGTTATGAGACCTTGAACAGAACAGTTAGAGGGCTTAATTTTGGAGCAAACATGAGTAACTTGATATGTGAAATATATCCAAAATAATTATCAAAATGTATAAACTGCTTGCCTGTTAATCCCTAGTAATTTGGGGTATACTGGGCTTTAGACCTAGAGGGATAGTCTTAATCTGTTTGCCTTGGTTTCCTACCACCAGACAAACTCTTGTGGTTCTTGAAGTACACTATATTAGTTATGACTGAAAACTTTCAGGGAGTGCTTGGGAGGATCTCCCTAGCTTTTCCTACTAAAGAGGCAGCAATGAGTAAATGAGTGAGATGAAAGTCCTGTGAGTTGGTAGTAGAGAGTCTTACTCTTGAGCAGAATGTGAATACATATTCTTACTGCTAAAACAATGCTTACTGTGCTAAAGTCAACTTGCTGTGGTAACTACTAAACCACTCTACAAGCTGCTTTTGTACTTCTAGCATATTTTAAAATAGTATTCCTGCAGTGAGCCTTCTTCCTGAGAAAGTGAGATGTGGTACATCTTTGCTGCTATACTTTGGTGTATGGGGTTCTTAATTCTTTAAAACAGTTACCGAGTAAGTGGTAGTTTGGATTGCTGAAGTTGTACAGTGTGTCTGGTACCTGTTTTGCATTGTATCTAATGGCAACATCACTTTTTTCCTTGCAGTCTTGAATCCTGATAATAGTTTTGAAATACTGGTTGATCAGAATGTTGTCAACAGTGGGAATTTGCTGAATGATATGTCTCCTCCTGTGAATCCACCCCGAGAGATTGAGGACCCGAATGACCAGAAGCCTGAGGACTGGGATGAGAGACCAAAAATCCCAGACCCAGATGCTGTTAAACCAGATGACTGGTAAGATGTTAGCGGGTGGAATTGAGGGGTGCCTTAGCCTGATTACTTGGCCTTGGTCAAGATCTTCCTCATAATATTTACAGAGGTTTTGAGTCTCAGCCTTGTAGTCAGCACACACAATCAGTTCAGGCATCTGAGCAGCAGTTTGGTAGAGAAAGGCAGAGAGGATCTGTGTGCTCTGGTAATTAACGTTTAGTGCTCTTGTTACTGTTCTGGCCACAAAAAGCTTTTACTTCAATATCTGTGCTAGCTGATCCTTGATGAGATCAAAAGATTAAGCTGCAGAAGGTATAACTGTAAGATGCTTGTAGTTGATTATGTAATGCATAGTTATAAGTAACTGAAACATGTGACATCCTAAATTGAAAACTGATACTGGGTTTCTGTCTTTGAACCTATGCCGTGTGACCCACAGGCTCAGTTTCAAGCTCCAATGTGTTTTTGCAGTGATCACTAAGATAAAAGATGGGCTGTAACGTGCCCTTGCTAGGTTGGTTTTGAAAAATAAAAAGTACCACCTTGCAGTTGGCATCATGACTGCGCCATGAGGCACACATATAGGTAACAGATCACAAGGCAGTTCTCTTCTGAAATGATGTTAGGTTTACCCTATTAGAAGTGAAGCTGGCTGGTGGTGTGGATCAGTGGGCTTGTTCAGTGTCTGTAGAACCATGTCTTGAGGTGAAGAACTTGTGTGTTGTGGGTTAATACAGAACATTCTTTTCTCAAGGGATGAGGATGCACCTGCAAAGATAGCAGATGAAAATGCTGTGAAACCAGAGGGCTGGCTGGATGATGAGCCAGAATACGTAGCAGATCCTGATGCTGAAAAGCCTGAGGATTGGTAAGTTTATTGCCTGGTGTGAATGACAAAATATTTCATGGTTTTACAAGTATGAGAATATCCAGTTTGTTGAGGCTCACTAACAGAGTTGTTGGTTCAGGCCATCGTGCTTCCAAACTAGAAGTCATGAGCTGGTCTGAGGAGTCTTGTCTGGCATTCACATGCTCACTTCTCAGCTCTTCTGTGATTGTAAGCTGGACAGGACAGGGGTGGACATCTTGCAGTTGCACCATACTTGGAGTGGCAGGGGAGACTGCCCAGGGACTAACTTTTGTTGATCTATGCTTCCAAGCTGCTGCTTGAAATGCTCATTCCTTCAACAAAGTTTCAGTATCTCCACATTATGTTAGGAATTCCAGTGTTTACAGAAATCAGACATTGCCGAAGTCTTAACTCTCTACGAAGGCCAGGGGCAGACTTCTAAACTGAATTTCCCTTTCCAGGGATGAGGATATGGATGGCGAATGGGAAGCACCTCAAATTGCAAATCCTAAATGTGAGACAGCCCCTGGCTGTGGTACCTGGCAGAGACCAATGATTGACAATCCAAACTACAAAGGCAAATGGAAGCCTCCTATGATTGATAATGTGAACTATCAGGTTGGTATTTTCATTGCTTGAACTGCTGGCCAGTGCAGCCTTTTGTTTACAAAAAGCACATTTAGATTCAGCAGAGGTACTTAAGCATACAAACAGTGCCATAATTGTACAGCGTTTCCCATGGACAGATTCAAAGTGCTTTCTTCCTTGGCCTTTACTTATTTGTGGCATAAATGAGAACTGATTCACAAAACGGTATGAATTGCACCCATAGGTCCTGGAATTCAATGCAGAGGATTGGTGTCTCTGTGCAATATGGGGTGAAAACTAAAAGCTATATTATAGCAGGTGAGATTAAATGTCTTTTGTCTGTCTTAGGGTATATGGAAACCTAGGAAGATCCCAAACCCAGATTTCTTTGAAGACTTGGAACCTTTCAAGATGACTCCCTTCAGTGCTGTGGGACTTGAGCTATGGTCAATGACTTCTGACATCTTTTTTGACAACTTTATCATCTGTACTGAGAGAGCTGTGGCTGATGATTGGGCTAGTGATGGATGGGGACTGAAAAAGGCAGCTGATGGTGCTGCAGAGGTGAGAAATGTTTGATTGTGTGTTTCTGACTGGAATATTGTTGTTTTTTCCTGCAGTTTGTATCAGTACAAACCTGTATGTATCAAAGCTAGGGGTTATGCTAACCCAGACTGGAACCTCCATTCCTAGTTACAGTCTGGTAATGGTTGCTCTGTTGCTTTAATGTTTTTGATGTATGTTCAAAGTCCCAAAAAGCCTATTTGAAAATTCTGTAGCATAAACTTAACTGCTGCAGTTTGCTGTATGGAATGAAATGTTACAGTTCTTTTTATCTTCCAGCCTGGTGTTGTGGGCCAGATGATGGCAGCTGCTGAAGAACGTCCCTGGCTTTGGGTAGTCTACATCCTTACTGTGGCTTTGCCAGTGTTCCTTGTTGTCCTCTTCTGCTGTTCTGGGAAGGTACCTGCTTCCTTCTATAACTGCCATAATGTTAAAACAAGATTTCAGCATAATGTGCCCTTTAATATCACAAATAATTGCCTGATTTTGACTTTTTCATTCAGAAACAGCCAAGTGCTGCAGAATACAAAAAGACTGATGCTCCTCAGCCTGATGTGATGGATGAGGACAAAGAAGAAGAAAGAGATAAAGGGGATAAGGAAGAGGAGGATGAGGAGGAAGCAAATGAGGAAAAGCTAGGTAGGTAAAGGAGATAATTGTGAAAGAGTTGTGCGTTCTTTCTAGACTAAAACAGGAGGGTTGGCAGTCATGGAGTAAAGCTAATGAAGTGAGGGGAAGTCATAAGTGAGAATGAGTTGGGTTTTTTTTTATTTTTCTTAGAAGAGAAGCAGAGAAGCGATGCTGATATAGGAAGTGCTAGTCAAGAAGAGGAAGAGGATGAGGATGAAGACAGGAAACCTGCATCAGAGGTAAGAATGTTTAATCTTTGAGGAAAGTCTTGTGTTTCTTTCCTGAAGTCATGCAGAACAAACCTTACTGAAGTGTTAAAAGTTAACCTGATTCACGTGATACTCACCTCAGTGTCAGAACTTTGGAAAACTTAACCACCCTGCAGAATAGGAATTGCTGTGGCCAACTTCAGTGGAGGCTGGGCACCTTGCTTAAAGGGTCTGCTGTGTAGGCTCTGTGCTGTGGGAGGGGTGGGATTGTGTGGAACACATCTTGAGGCAAACATTCAGCTTTGTATTCAGTCATGATGTGACTTCTTAACTGCTTCACACAGACATAATGGCTGATTTAAAAATGGGTGGGATGTTGCTTGAAGTTAAAGGGGCTCCCACAGCAGCAGAAGCTGTTGAGCACTCAGCAAATTGTGCACATCCACTGTAAAAACAGGAGGATTTTTGTCACATATGGAAAGGAAGGGTAGTAACAGCAGTAGGTCCTTTCATAAATTAAATCCAAACATTAACGTGAAAGTAGATTGTTTTTTGTGGGTTTGCTCAATTTTTTTTTTAGGAGTGCTCTTAAATTTTCTTTGCTTACACAGATTATTTGATTATTTTCTTGTAGGAGGAGGAAACTGTGAATAGATCACCCAGAAACAGAAAGCCAAGGAAAGATTGAAAAAAAATCGTAAGAACTTGATCTGAATTTTTTTTTTCTTCAAACATGGTTCTGGGAGAGGACCTTGGACACCTTACATTGAAACTTGGACAAACCTCAAGATTTCACCATCCACAGGTTCCAGTCACACTAGCCAATGTAATGGAGTGTCTAGCAGCAAAATATTTGCAATCATTTGTTTCAAAGAACATCATTCCTGTAGAAAGAATGCATTTAATATAATGGGCCGTGGATTTTGGAATGTAACATAACTAACCTTTTCATTTTTGGTTTTAAATATTCTTTTCTGTTTTTAAGTAGATGAGTAGAACTTTTCCAGTCTCAAACCTTGGCTTAATTTAATATATTAATTAGTGAAAAAATAATCATGAATCTCAAAAGTGCTAGGTAATAAAAATGCAGTTTTATAACTAGTTTGTTTTTTTTTTTTTACAAATCTGTAAATTCCTAAATGCACCAATGGCTTTATATCCCTTAATTTGATAACTGCCTAAAGCAAAGTTGTCAATGGTTTTTGACAACACCTCTCTTCTCAGAGGATGTATAGGGAAAACAGTAGTGAAACTCTCAAATGAATCAAATTTCTTCTTTTGTTGGGAGGGGAAAGAGGAAGAAGGGGTGGTAAAGGAGCGGGTTAGTCTGTAGAGTATTCATCCTGTGTATGGCTAAAGCCCTGTTCAGTACTGACAAACCATCTAGGATTTGGAGTGGGTCACTTAATGTGGCATTTCATCCTGCAGATCTTGCAGATAATGAATTTTGGTTTTGAATTTTTTGTAAAGCTAAAGGGGTGTTTGGGATGGGGGTGGGAGTTACACTACTTCCCCTTTTTCCTTCTGTTCAGCCACTAATGCTTTCCTTTCTCTGACTGCACAGCTTTTTCAGAGTGCAGATTTGCCACAGTTGCTAAAGCGCTTCATGTTCAGCCCATTGTCAAATTATTTTTTATAGCTAGGCCTACTCCTTTCCAGGGTCCAAACACTGGGTAGGACTGTGTCCCATATCCTCTCGCTGTTATCACTGTATGTCTACTCCTCTAGAAATGGTGGAGGTAGTCAGGTAGACAAGTTAAACTGAGTATTTAAGGAAAAAAAACAAATGACTAAACAGAAATAAAACCAACCAACCAAGATGTCAGTATTGTAGGCGGGGAAGGAGCATGTGAAATATCTTAACTGGTATGTGAAACTGTTCAAGTCTTTTATCTGCTCTTCATGTAACAAATGCATCCTAAATTATATTGTGAATGTTAGGGAGTTCCAATTCCAGCTGAATAAATTTTTTTTAAAGCGTTGAGTCTACCATATTATACTGTTTCAAACACTTCTTTTGTGGAATGCAGGTCATCACTACCAAGAGCATACCTCTGAGGGTGAAATCTATGTAACTTCATTACACTGTACCAAATATGTTGGCGTTTGGATGTCTATATAGGTGAATTTTTGCCTTTTGTTTAGAGTGAAATTAAATGTCCTGAAATTACTCTTCTTGCACTGAATTTAAACACTCCAGTGTTGTTTGGTCATAGCATAGGTATAGTGTGGGGAATAATTCCCAGGGGTTGGGGAGGGAAGAGTGTTCCAATTACGTTTGCAAACAATCTAACCCATTACTAAAAGACTTGTTTTGGGGGGTTGTGGTTTTTTTTTTTTAAACACCTTTTGCTGCCTGTCTTTACGTTGTATCCTTTGGTTGTTGTGTTTGAAATATTAGTGATCACAAATGCATAGCAGGATTTCTTGATCTTTCTGCAGTGTGCAAATAAACTATTGCAAGCAAGATATTGGAAGTAATTTCAGACTTCTGTTGGAAGCTATTGCATGTTTAGAATGCCTTTGCCTGTTGAACACCTGGTAAATACTGCTCCTTATTGCAAAAATAGCTTATACTCTGACATGGAAGATGTCATAGCTTAAGCATTGCTACTAGCCTGTTCTCAGGACTGTATTTTTATCAAGGAGCAGCTGCTATTTATGACTCTTAGTCCTTTGAGATGAAGTATATGTAAATGGTTTCAATTCATTTTGAGCACAACACAAGCTATTAATCCAATGCTTTTTTTTAATCTTAATATGCAAATTGCCTTAAATTCCCAAACAATTCATGTTCATACAAAGCATCAAAAGCAAACTTAAGATCTGCTACCAGCTTTTAAAAAAATAGTATTATATTAAAGCTAATTGTAAATTTACATTTGCCTATGCTAAATCTCCTGAAAAGGTCTCTGTCTGCATGTTATGGCTTTTTTTGATACCATAGTGTATGCTTCTTAAATAATCACTACAATAAATGAAGACTTTCCAAAATGGATAGACAATTCCAAAGTTACTTTTCATCCTGTTTTCTGACTTGGGTGGCTCAGTTTAACCTCACAATCGCTCTTACCTTCAAAGTCCTGTTGAGAAAAAGAAAAACTATCTGCTTATCCTGAGTACTTCTAAAGTGAAGCTGTATTTTTTTTTTTTTTAAATACTGAAGCTCTGCCTGGTTGTAACTTGTGAACTAGGTGGTCACTGTTAGTAATACTTGAAGGTGTATTTGGGGGACTTTTGTGTCTGTGCACCCAAGAGTGGCAGCTTCTGAAAAAGATGCTCTGTTTAACTGAACATGCTGTGTCTGAAGATGTGGGTGGGAGGTTAGACTGAGATGACAAACCAAAACGCTAGGGGAGTAGGTGCAGACAGGGTCTGAAACAAGACAGTAGACATGCTGAAAATGGATTTTCTGGAGCCGATGCTCAATAAAGGGAGCTGGTAAAGATGCAGCTAACTAACTACCCTGTTCCAGAAGTGTTGGTGGATGTGCATCTAGCCTTTCTGGGCCTGGGTGATGGTGAATTAACCACAGCTTGAGGCTGTGATCTGTAAAATGTAAATGTATGTGTTTAACATTTGACTCTTGGGCCTGAAGAGATATTCTCGCAGGTGCTAATTGCTAGTAGAGATACATCTCTGTGGTTGTCTCTTGCTCTTTCCTCACTCCTTCCTTAAAAGCAGTGTTTCAGGTAGGCTGTGATTATGTTGGGCTAGTGAATATGCTATCCCTAACTGCTCCCCACTTAATGCCATTATTGCCTCATCGTCCTGAAAAGGTGGGTGGTGTTTTGTTTTGTTTTGTTTTTTTCTCGGTAGGATCTTTTAGTGTTGCTGAACAAGGACTGTGATTTCCTTTCAGAAAGACCTGTCATTTCAAAAGGTACCTGTAGATGCAACTTGAGAAAAACATATGTAAAATCGAATCAATAAAAAAACTTATATCTCTTTGGCTTTCTTTGTTTAATTAGGACAATTGCCTAAATCTTCATTAAATCTTCTTGACTCCAAGTGAAGGCGTTAGGAGTTGGCTTCAACAAGCGCTAATGAGGTGATAAACTCCCTGGCCCTGTGAAGGGATCAGCTCTTTGCTGAAGGGCTGTGTTTTTTTTTTCTGTGCTCCACAGCTATTGGGTATCTTCGTATTTTTGACTTTTTAAGCATTGGTCTGAGCCCAGATTCCAGGTGCTGAGGACTGAATCTCGCCTGGACGCAGGGGAACAGGGGCGGGCTCTGCTCCACCGCCCTGCTGTCTGCACCCCCCCACCTCCTCCCCACTTCTCCCTGTCAGTCACTCCTGGCTCCGCCTCCCGGCACCCCTGACTGGCTCTGCCACCCCCGTCGCTCCGCCCCCTCCATGCCAGTGCCTTTTAAACGAGCTGGAGCCGCCCGCCGATAGCCTCCTTGCCCGCCTACGCCTCTGCGGCTTCCTATTGGCTCAAAGGGATGTCTCTCACAGCTCGTGACGCGCTACGCGGCGTGACGTCGCCTACCACCCAGGAAGCTCCGCCTATTTATTCTCAACTCGGCTCTTGAGGGGAAAAACAATTTCAAGATGGCGGCGGCGCGGATAACAATGGGGAGTCAGGGGTTCGGGCCGGCCCGTGCCTGAGAGTGGCGGCTGCCGGGCCGCGCCGCGCCGGGGGGGAGCGGAGTGGGATTAAACCAGATCCTGGAGGGGGTGGGCAACGGCCGCCGGGCAGGGCTGAGGGAGAGTGGGGTAAGCGAAACGGCACCGACCTCGGGGGAGAAGGAGGAAGTGGGGCGGGGGTAGCAGAGCGGGCGCCGGGCCGGGTCGGGTGGGAGGAACCGGAGAGGGGGCGAGCCCGGCGGGGAGCTTAGGTAAGGCCTGCGGCAGGGGGGAGGAGTGGCGGAGGCCGGGGAAGGCCAGAGGGGGAGAGCCCCCGCCATGGCGGGGACTGGTGTGAGGTGCCGGTGAACGGCGGCGGCCGTCCCCCTCGTTTCTCCGGTCCATGGTGCTGCCTCCCTGCCCCATGGCGGAGTTCGTGGTTCCGCGGCACAGCGCGGTGATGGAGCGGCTCCGCCGGCGCATCGAGCTCTGCCGGCGACACCACAGCGCCTGCGAGTCCCGCTACCAGGCCGTGTCCCCGGAGCGCCTGGAGCTGGAGCGCCAGCAAACCTTCGCCCTGCACCAGCGCTGCCTTCAGGCCAAGGCTAAGCGGGCCGGCAAGCACCGGCAGCCGCCCCCAGCGCCGCCGCCGCCCGCACCCCCTCCGCCGGCCGCAGCCGTCGCGGGAAGCGCCGACAGGACCGGAGCCAATGGCCTGGACGCCGAGGCGGCGAGCGGCGAGCAGCACGGCCGCAGCAGCACGTTGATCGCGGTAAGGGGATGGCCCGTTCCTGGTCGGGGGCGGAGTGGTTGGGGCCGAGGAGGGAGCCGGTGGTCGGTGTGGTTGTGCCTGGCTGGCACCGTGACCTCTCCTCTGGAGCTGGTACCGGACGGAAAACAAGCTCCGGCGATTGGTGCGATGCGAGGGCTGAGGTTGCTGTTGCTCTGCCGAGTGCTGGTTTCTACTCTGTTACAATTTAGCAGCTGCTAGGGACTGCTACTTTTTCTCATCACTGTTTCGAGCTGGAAAGGTACATAAAAACTGCTGCCTTTTGAGGGAGGATTAGGGGCTGGCTTTCTGCTGTGGCTATAGTCATCCATAGTAGCGTTCTGTGAGTTACATTTCAAGCTAACTCACCTAAAATGTCCCTGCAGAAACTGTCAGAGGAGCATTAATACTGTGGTGTCTTTGGGTTTTTTTGTTTGTTTGCTTGCTTTATATCTTTGATTTAGGCTGTCTGGGTTTAGTGGAGTCACTTGATAAGGACATGCTTATTACCGAGGGGGAGTTTTAAAAACAAATAATGTACCTATTAATTCTGGGACACTTTGGAAAGAATTTCTGTGGAAAGGCAGCTGCTTATTTGCCACTCACTCCAGTGGGTGTGAACGTTATGGGAATCCCACTCCACCCATTAAAAACTGGCTTAGCTCAAAATCTTAATGTTTCTCTGGCTTCTCTAGCATTTCTGGTTGTCAGGATGCATTCACACAGCCCTGTTTGTATATCAAGATAGCAATTGCTTAACTTATTCTGAACCCTTTAAGTATACTGCTGTGTACTAATGTCTCAGTAATGTAGGTTAGTAGGATAATCTTTTAAGGGTTGTCTGTCCTAATGCTTGTCTTTCTTAAAACCAGGTATTTCTAAATGGTGGCCTGCATACAAACAGTTCTGTTGAGTGTGTTTAAAAGGAGATACTGCATTAACCTGAGACAATTTCAGGTTAGCATATAGATTAAATCATATTTTTCAGGTGGTATATGTGTTTGATTAGGTTAGAAGTGTAAGAGGATGTGATCCTCTGCTGACTTGACCTCTCTTAGTTACAGTTTTTAAAGTGGAATTATGATGAAGCTTACAGTAAGCTTTGGCATGGCTGGCTGTGATGTGAAACAGAAAAACATGGAGCACAGCAATGTCAGCTTTAATGTAACTAGCATTAGGCAGCATCTGTGCAGGTTGTATTTACAAGATGAACTGAAGATATTATTCAGCCAAATTGTTTCTGTTCTTGCTAATACGTGTATGAGAATCCAGGACATACTGACTTTCCTGAAGACTCAGATACTTGTGACACATAACACTTCAGATGGTTGGTAAAGAAGGGCCCTGGAGGAAGAGAGGAAACCTTTTGCATTCCTGGCAGTGATTCTGTAAAACTTTGTGGGTAGCTCTTTAGCAGTCTGATTTTGAACATAAACTTGTGTGAGGACAAAACTGACTCAAATTTGTGTTTTATTATCTAAAGACTTGGTGGGATTTCTGTTTGTTTCCTGTCTGGGCTCTGAGACGTTTTGCATACAGGGCTCTATCCATTAATAATGTGTATTTTTGTTACACACAGAGCTCTTTAGCATGTCAAATCCTGTTGATTCAATGGCCCCCACATGTCTTCATATTGATCTTCTAAATGAAAGATGTCTTTTATTCATTGGTGTTGTTTCTTTTAAATTGCTTTGGATGTGGATTTGATCTAATTAACATCCATTATAATGAGGACTCTCAGCAGCAGTGAGGTTCTGAAATACGCTGCACATCTGGGGAAGCCCTTCTTGTACAGGAAGCTTCTGCCAGTGCCCAATTTACACAACAGAAGAGGATTTTAGTGTTTGAATGCCTCTTCCTCGTGCTGGCCTGCTGTTTCCTTCCTAGGATACATGACTGTGAGCTTAATTGCAGCTCCTGATTCATCACCTCGTTACTAGGGTATAAAGTTGGTTTGCTTAGTAATTCCAGGTTTTGAAAAACAACAATTAAAAAACCTTCTACAAATTTCATTCCCTTGGTGTGAAAGGCGCCCCTGTAAGTTGGTATTTTACCTCTAGCGATCATACAGCTGTTATCAAGACCAAGCTTGTGCTTTGTATGGGAAGGACGTGGGTTTGGTTTGCAACATTCAATACAGTTTGGATGAACACCAAAATTATCTTGTTTTAAAATATCCTGGACACATTCCTTTCAAAAGAATGCTGCTGGATCAGTGGAGCATGCATTGTATCAGCTATCACTGCTGTTGTGATCCAGAGTTTTCCATGAAGCTGCATATGAATCTTCTCTTGAAAACTGGTGCTTTGTTGAAAGTTAACAAAACATTTATTTTGGTCCTTGAAAGAGAATGTGATTAATGTAAAGAGTTTGTGATCCTGCATCAGAGGACTTACAGCAGAAGGACTTGAGGTCTCACTGCCACAAGTGTGACCAGTGCACAGTGTGCATGCTCCCAGATACAGTACTTCAGAGCATCTTCTGCAGATTTGGAATAGTCATGGGGAATGAGAGCACTGCTGTTGCCTTCTTAACATCTTGGATGTTTTATCACATGCCCAAAGTCAGATATTTCTGGTTCCATTGGTTTTGGAGATCCTGAAGCTGGATGGATCTTGCTTACAAGCAGAATTAAAGGGCAGATGCACCCTTTGTTTTCTTACTAAGCAGCACTAAAATTTGAGCCACGAAAACTGAGAGAGTACAGTACTGATACAGAGATAGAGATACCTTGGGTGATTTGCGCACCTTTTGAGCCAAAAAAGATGAAGGACATGTTAACTTCCTAGTTTTTAAGATTTTGGGACCAGTATTTAAGGGGAAATTCAGATGTTGAAATTTACTTCACATTTCTGCTGTTTGAGATAGCATTTACAAGATTATGTTCAAAGTAGAAGATGCTTAATATTTGGGTATTGTACTGTCCATTGTGTTAATCTTACTTTTTGAGAAACAGGGAAATTGGGAAGAGACAGAACTTGTCCCTTAGAACACTTTTTTCCTCTTTGCCAGGTTCTGATTTGAGAAATTCCATTCTAAGACACTTTCTCAATTCCCTGCAGTAAAAAGACTGGCTTCTTACATCTCTCTCTGATAGACTCTAGCATAGCCTATCTCTGAGCTGAACAGAAAGTGTTTCCTTGACCTGTGAATGGGGAGAATGGCAAGATCTGGATTTTCATCTCCACTCCCTGTTTTATTATGTGGTCTCTTGAAAGGAGACCTGCTCCCTGCTTCTGACTGTTTTTCTCCCCACCTGAGTGCAGTTGTTGTGCAGATGGTTTGCTTTGTCTAGGACTGCTGCAAAACCACAGACAGCATTTCTGGAACGGGCAGAGAAGATCTAGTCAGTGGCCTGCCTTGGGAATGCTTTGTGTTAAACCTGAGAGCAGCCCAGCATTTATTTGGGAGTGATAGGAGTTTTTACATTAATAATAGGTGAGTGCTAATTTAATCAAGGAGACCCAGTAAAACGTTTAAGAAAACATTTCAGTATGAGGAGAGCAGTGCAATGTTCCTTGGTTGAACAGACCTAAAGTAATAAACTACAGGGAACAGATTTGCTTGGATGGTAGTGACAAGCCTTAATAGCATTCCACTAAGGAAGCTCAGGCTGGTACACTAGCAATTCAGAAGACATCATTTTTTGTGTAAGCTGTGGTATAGGGCTGCTACATTGTGAAATTATGTTTTACCACAAAAATAGCAAATTATTTCCACATTGTTTATACATAACTATTGTGCAGTGTAGTCTTGCCACCGTTGTTTGTTTTTGCTGACAAGTCTGATAGTTTGTTGCCCAACAACTCAGACAGGTTTTTCTTTGTCTCCTTTTAATTCTCTGTGAGGTATCATTGCTTGAAACATTTCCCTCACTAGATTAGTTAGATATGCAGTGATGCTTCCTAAATCGTAAGGATCTGGGAGTGACTGATCTGCTGCTGCTGTTTAAGTTCAGGCGAGGTGGAGGATCTGGCACTGCAGCTGAAGGCACAGCAGGTTTTTTTTGATTCAGCAGAACAATTCCTGTAGCAGAAGCTGCCCCTTGTGACTAATGCAGGCCTGGGATATTTATAGACATGCATATCCACAGCCCTTCTTCACTCCAGCAGGCAGTCACCCAAATACAAAAGTCTTTTGGAATTAAAGTAAAAGTCAAAATAAGTCCAGCAGTTTGGTTCTGACAACACACTGGAATTCAATAACACGTGGGGTAATAAAATGCTTTCCTTGCAAGGGGAGTGCAGCTTTTGAAGCTTTGAGTAGGTGCACAGTAAATGGGAAGTTCTTGACATGTTGTGTAGTCAAAATGTTTTCTATCCAAAATTGATACACTATGATATTTGCTTTGTTGTCTGAGCTTAAGAGGTTGTCATCTTGGCTCTTGTCCTTGACCAGGCAGGAAAGGAGAATCTGTGTCTAGAGAGGACCTACTGTAAGGTCTGGTTCATGGGAACTTACTGTGCTGTAATAATGCCACTTCCATGGCAGAAAGCTGGATATATTCCATTTTGGCTTCCCCTCTTAGGTGAGAGTGTTGGTGTCTAGCTAGGAGGCATATTAAAACGACATTTTTATATATGTCTAGAGTAATAAAGCATTTCTGCTTTGAAAATGAGCAACATTGTGTTTATCTTGCTGGTATTTCATGATAAATCTTAATTCTGAGATCAAAATGGTAAACTTAGTCCAAACAAACCACAAAAGAATTAAAGCTCTATCAAATCCTGTAAGAATATTTTAATCTCTGTAACAGATGCTTTAAAAACTAAACAAGAACATTCTATGGAGCCTAAATGGTGCAGTATAAGAACCAGATTTTTATAAAGTTTTGGGTTTGCCATGCTTGGTGTTTGGTTGGTTCAGTTTTTGGTGGGATTTTGTGTTGTTTGGAGTTTTTCCCCTTAAAAAAAAAAAGGAAACTTTAGGTCTGTGGTTTGGTTTACATTTTTATATATATATATATATATTTTTACTGACTTCAGTTACAGGACTCAGAGTGTAACACATGACTGGATTTTTAAAAAGTAATTTAGTTGGCTGTCCTCAGTTCAAAAATTCTGCTTTGTGAAGGATTTCTTACTTGCAAGTGAGCAATGTGAACTGAAGGCATTGAAATGTCATTCAGATTACTATCTAAAACTAGTTTCAAGTATTCAGTGTTTCAGACTCATGTTTTGATTCCTAGAATAATCTTTTTCTCTTACAAAACCCCCTAAATAATAAAAACCCCACAAACAGAAGTTTGTGGCACTCTTTTGATCAGCAATTCCTTCATGCCCTTTTCCCACCAAGGCAGTAAGGGAGCACTGCACTGGGCTCTGAAATTTTGAACTCTGCCTGTGCTGACAGAAAAGCTGTGGGTGAAGTTTTCAAGCATTTCCAGTATCATCTTCTTTGTCTGCTGTGATAGTTCGTGGACAGCTTTTATGAAGTCTTCCAGCTTGCTCCTGCAGTAAGACCACAGTATGGCTAAGTGTGGTTATGGTAAAATGGGTGGATTTAAGAGATGGAACATGGCTTATCAAATTTATGTGTGTCCTGTCCGTTTTCTGATGGAAGCAGTGTCATTTGGTCATGTTTCCATCTCCAACATTGTGGTCTTGTGTCCTGGTTGAGTACGGTGTGTATGTGCTGTGAATTATGTGATCGGAGGCTGCTTGTGTTGGACACCCTCTTTGTTGTGATGGATGTCACCTGGGTTTTATCAGTTTGTGTTCCTCAAATGAGGAATCTACAATTATTGCCTGGCTTGCATGTGTGATCCTGCCACGTGAGAGTATTTATTACATGTTCAGGACTATGTGGAGGAGGCACAGCCTACAGCCCTTCAATGACTCTTTAAGAAACTCCTGTCCTGTCTTTGGCCAAAGGACTGAGCCCTGCTTATCCCCTTTTCTTTTCACTGTGCCTGTATTGGTTTAAATCCTTTGGATAAATGCTTTTAGGCAAACCTACATAGCAGAGACCTTGGAGGTTAATCTTTTGTTTGGAAGTTGAGTAGGCTGAGAGAATGGGAATGTATTTCTGTATCCAATCTTGTGACAATAGAAAGGATTGGCTTGTATTATAAATAAAATTGATTGATTCTGCTAAGGAAATCATGGATAGCATACCAGAGGACCACTGTGCCTTACAGAGTAATAGTTGACAGTAAAATTAAAGAGGTTTTCTTAGCAAGTAGCAAACCGTACTTCACTTTGTCAGTGGGGGGTTTTGTGTTTTGTTTCTGGTTTTGTTTTTTTTTTTTTTCCGAATTTTGGCAGAAGAGAACAGGTTTTTTTTTGCCTTGAGAACTCTGTTGGAGTAGCATGATATGTAGATAGCTTGCAGTCTGACTTTCATTTCACATACTCCTTGTTATTTTTTTTCCCCTAAAACCAGATTATTTGGGTAGACACAAATTGGAGAAGAACTGGATTTAATAGTCTCTGTGTTAGGAAATCGAGAGCTGAGGTAGCATCTAAGAAATGCATGTAAGAAAGGAATTTCACAAGAGAAAGTTACCTTATTTGCAGAGTATTTATATGAATGGTGTGAGAATTTCAGATTCTGTTACTCAAAGAGGAGGTATCAAGATATATTTCTGGTGGGAGAGGAGAAGGAACCTGTAATTCTTGACTCCCACGAATTTTTATAGCACTCTTAGTGAGCAAGGAAAGGAGGCGGAAAGTGGAGCAGTGTTAGTGGGTTAATTTTAAGATGGTTAGATGACTGCAGTGGCATCAATCTCTGAGTAAGCTTACTGCCCAATATCCAAGTACCTTTTAAACTCTTTAGTATCAAAAGTGAGCTAGGATGTAAGTGCAGTTGGTGAAAAGCTTCTAAACTTCAAAATCTTAAGTGTCCTGGCTATGAACTGGGCTCAATCTTTTCTAATAGGGATAGAAGATAAGCAGATTTTCTTCTTTCCTATGTGTCTATTGGCTGCTGTATACAGGTAGAATATATTTTAAATAATCTTAGATTTATCTGAGGTGAAACAAGGCTGGAAGTAGACACCCCCAAATTTCACACAGAGAATTAAAGTTGTGGGTTTTTTCTTCTTGTTTTTCTTTTTTTTTTCTCTCTTTAGTCTTCTTTCTTGTCAAAGGAATATAATTTTAGGTGAAAGGATGACTTTGTCTAGAGCAAGTAAAGATGTCACTGAGTGTTATGACTATTAAAACCCCATATAGATATGAAAGCTCCTACATGTTTTTGACAGAAAGAGCCTGGGATGGATGTTAGGGGTCTGTATCGTTTTCTAGGCTACAGTAAATGCAGTTTATAAACATGGACTATTTAATCCTGGTTAGTTGCATATTATTGCAAATTATGTAGTGCAGTAGCAAAGACCTTAGGACAGATTCTGAAGTATTTGTTCAGCAGCTCAGGTGAGTTTGCAGCCTTTGAAGAGTTGTGTGCAAATGCAGCTTCAGTGCTGCCAAAATCCTAGTTACCTTTAGTTGTCTCTGAATTATAATGATAGCAGTGACCCCAGTGGGCATATATGCTATTTTAATATAGAAATTTGCTTCAACTACCAGAAGAATACATTCAGCGTACGAAACTAAATTACTATTTGTGTCCCTGTTTTCAGGGAGTGTGTTTTTCACTAATGATTTAGTATTAAGGAGGATCCATTCCTAAACCTTTGAGTGATTGACTCATCATATGACCTTAGGCTAGTTACTCATCTACCTTGAGCTTCAGTTTTCCCAGTTGGAGTAGTAAGTAAACAGTGGGAACTGCTGAAAGGCTGAGGCTGCAGTGGAGTTGAGGCTTCCTTCTTCTGTTTTGCCTTTTTACAAAAAGTAAACTTCCAGTGTTCTTTGAAGTTGGTATTTGAAAAATTCACCCTAGCAGTGCTATTCTGAGCTGTAGACCTAATGTGCAAATTAAGGGAATTCAAGTTGCAGCCTCCTCTCCAATATACATCTCACCTTGTCCTACTAGGTGGTCTCCTGATCTAACTACTCTGCTGTTATTTCCATGAACCACTTAGAAATCCTAGTCTCCCAGGAACCTGCAGTCCATCTCTCAGATAACAATAAGGTTTGCTGCTACCTATGCAAGTGTTTAAACAGTGTTTTTCTTCTGAAGATCAGCTAACTGTAGACTGTTTTTAAAAAATCACAACAATTAGCTGTGAACCAGTCCTTCTGTCCTTAAATCAAAGAACGCTGTTGCCCAGGCAAGTGCTGTAAAGTTCTTCTGATAATTTATGCTGGCTCTATGTTAAACCTTTTGCTTGAGTGCTGAGGTCTTGAGGTTTCCCCTGTTTGTTCTTGGATGAGACAGTTTTCCCCAAGGGTGAGTGGACTGTGCTGCAGAGACTGCAAGGACTATTAAAATAATCATACTTGCTTGAGGTTTGTTTATTGAGCTGCTTTTCTGTCATCTGAGAGAACTTTTCTTCAGGGAACCGTGCTTCAGATGGGTGTTGTTTTGTTTTGTGGGTATTCTACTTGTGTGTCCTGCAGAGATGTACAAAGACATGTGGTACAGGTCAGTGGAGCTAATGGAACCTCTTTCTCTTTTGAAGTGTCTCTGCCCTACAGGTTTGTCTGCTTAGTGTAGCTTTCCAGCAGAAGCAAAGCACAATTTTTACTGACTGCACCTGAGGGAAAGAAAAGTTGACAGTCATTTTTTGCTGTCTGCATGAATTCTGTTCATGGATGGGTCTGAGGTCAATGGAAAGAACGTTGTATTTGAAAGAATGCTGCCAGGAAAGAAAAGCTGAACAAAGACACTCAAACTCTGGTTGTAAAACTGTTGCTGTATCCTTTGGTCGCTTCTAGGTGGCACTACAAGAAAAAGAATGTTCACTAGCTGTGCAGAGCCAATTGTTGAGCTGTTTGGGGCTCTGGTGGTCATAGTGCAGAGAGCAGCAGCTGGCAGATACTCTAGGAGAAAGGAGGAAAGGAGCAGAGTTACTATGCTGTGGTAGAATTGACTGAACTCTGACTTGCATTTTACATAAGTGTGAATCCCTGGTTGCTTTAGCAACAAACTGCTTCTGCTTTAGTGCCAAAAGTGTGATTGTGTACCAAATTTATATACAAAGTTCTTTAAAAATTACAGTCACAAGAGAAATGGTTCTCTTTTGCTCTAAATACTTAAACCTGAGACTGCTTTATAAAGCTGTCTTACAGAGCAGTTATACCACGGGTACATGGGCCAAATAAAATACAGGGGTTTATTCTCATCTAAAATTTGAATATTAGCATTCTTCAACTTTGGGGGGTGGTGGTGGTGTTTGGTTTTGTTTTCATTTTTGAATAGGAAAAAATCACAGTATATTCCAGCTCGCAGACATTTTTCAGCTTTTTGTGGTTGTCAAAATATATGGCAGCTCTTGGTTTTGTTTGAAGGAGAGGGCTCTGTTTGATATAGTTTAGCTTAAGAGATTATAGTGAGGAAGTCATCTCATGTGACGACTTGTAAAGCAGATCTTATCAAAGCAAAGATGTAACCTTTTGATTTTTTCCTGACGTTTTTTGTTCAGAGCTAGACAATGCTGTGCTAAGAAACAAGAATCCTAATCTCTGAAACATAAACCGAACTAATTCAAACCTTCCCTTTTTTTCAGCAGCTCCATGAGACTGTGAAAAGAAAGCTTGATAGTGCTGCTTCCCCTCAGAATGGAGACCAGCAGAACGGCTATGGTGATGTATTTTCTGTGTCCAAGAAACTGCGGCGTGATGATGGTCTTGGGGGAGTGAGTGCTTCTTCCAATGGAATGCCCCCTGTGTCTCCACTCCATCACCTTGACAAGAAATCTGGCAATGGAGATACCTTACAGCTGAATGGGAAGCATCCGATGGGGCTGGATGGCATCAGCAAGAAGTGTCTTCCAGATTCCAGCCTACAGATGAATGGAGGTGGGGATGCTGATGACTCATTTCCTTTGAGTTTGAACAAAGAGCTGAAGCAGGAGCCTGTAGATGATCTTCCATGTATGATTGCTGGAGCAGGGGGGTCTATATCTCAGAATAACTTGATGCCTGATCTTAATCTGAATGAGCAGGAGTGGAAGGAACTTATTGAGGAGCTTAATAGGTCAGTGCCTGATGAAGACATGAAGGATCTCTTTAATGAAGACTTTGAAGATAAAAAAGATGCAGATTCTTCAAATTCAGCTGCACAGACTCCATTGCCACAAGATATTAACATAAAGACTGAGTTTTCCCCAGCACCCTTTGAACAGGAGCAGTTGGGCTCTCCTCAGGTGAGATCCACTTCGTCAGGTTCAGCTTTTCTTGGTGCTGCTTCTGTACCTGTAAGTGCTGCTTCTCCTGCAGTTGGTAGTTCTCAGGCTATGTTTCAGCCTTCCAGTCAGTCAATGACTGAAAATCCTAATCAGCCCATGATGCAGGCATCAAACCACTCTCAGAACGTCCAGAGACCTCTTCCTGGTGTGTTGTTACCTGGGAAGGGCGCAGGAAGTGCCAAAGAAATGTCTTCTGCTCATCAACTTCAGCAGATTGCTGCCAAGCAGAAGAGAGACCAGATGTTGCAGAATCAGCAGCAAGCTTCACAAGTCCACCAGACAAATCAGTTGTCTACATGGCAACAGTCTGGGCCTTCTCATAGTCCACTGGCTGTCTCATGTACCATGGAAAATCCCACCAGCCCATCGGTTTACCAGCCAGACTTCAGCAACCAGAAGCTCATGATGCCTAATATGGGAAATAAAAGCTCACTAAGAGCTGGAGGCAATTACCATGTGAACATTTTGGGTCATCAGCAAAACAACTTGAACCAGAACCCTGTGAATAGTCAAGGGTCTATGCTGGACTATGGGAACACCAAACCTCTTTCCCATTACAAAGCAGAATGTGAGCAGGGGGTTGCAGTACCTGGTCAGAACAAGTCTCCCATGCTGGCTTACATACAGCAGCGCCAGCAGGCGCCACTGTCTCACGTGAATGACGACCAAAATGGAATGATCCTGTTGAAACCCAAGCCTGGAAACATTGCCTACCGACTGCCACACAGTCAGGTGAGTGCTCTGGGCTCTGGTACCTTTGTTTAGCCAGCAGGTTTAAGGTTTTCCACAGGGTAGGTGAGGTTAAAGCACAGGTTTTTGGGCATTGTTTCAAAATAGTTGCCTCAAGATTTTAAAGAAAAAAAGATAATATGCAGAAAGCTGGGATATTGATTCTTGAATCAATGATTCTTGAGTCAAAAACTCTGTTTTCCTCTGGGGACAGTTTTTAATACCCAATTTAAGTCATGTGGCAATGTGTGATTTCCACCTTAATACAGTTTATGTTATGCTTCATAGAAGCTTTCTGCTTGCAAAGATAAATGGATGCTTTGTAAACTTTTGCCTAAAATAAGTCATATAAAAATGTAGTGTTAAACAGTGTTCTCAAAGGAGCTTTGATTTCTTTACCTTCTTTTTAGTCCCTACTTGTGTCTGAGTTGGCTTACTATAAAAAGACAAGCCTTTGGTTGCTGCTTTTTTGAAGAGAGATGGAAGTGGAAGCTGCATTCCCCATTTCTTGGGGGTTCCTTAGGGCTTTTCACATCTAAGAATTCAGTACTGGTTAAGCCTCTGGGGTTTGGGGCAGCATGGGATAGGAGGCAAATATAGGAGACAAATATATCTTTAAGAATGAGTAATAGTGATATTTGTCTGCTTGAAGCAATATGCTTCAGGTTTTCCTGTGAAGAGAAAGTTCCAGATGGTGCTTCTTTGCCTTGTATATAACTGATACTACAGGTATGCTCCAGGTGAAAATTTGTGTAGTGGATGTGGGAAGTAGAGACTCATTGGGATTCTGTAATGTGTCTGCAGCACACATACTAGGGGATTTGTGGAGAAAAAAGGGCTTTGTTGTAGGGATTAAAGGTCCTCTAGCAAAAGCCCTTAGAGATCCAACTCTAATAATATGTTCCATCAACAACCCAAGAAAGATCTGATTAGTCTGTGATAAAGATACACTGTTACACAAATGAAAGTTTGAGCTCAATTTGGGCTTCATAAGGCACAACCCCCCTTATCTCTTTTTATCTCTTTAAGAGCTAGCAGAGTAGCAACCTAACCACGTTTTTGTGGAAGGAGGAGGGGAAGGGCAGAGATGACTCTGTGTGTCACACCTTCCCCTCACTGAAGAACCTTGCATCTGCTTGCAATGAATTAACAGAAATACTCATGGATGCTTTGGGAGAATGTCTCAAAAGCTTGCATATAGAACAACTTAGCACAGCATTACCTATATTTGGCTCACCATTTCTTATGAAGCTGCAGAGAGAACCAACCCATTAGCTCAATTCTAAATTTGAAAGTAGTATTTGTTTGTGTAATTAGAGCTGAGACTGAACTGTGCTTAAAAGTGATTAAAAATGCCAAGTTTCAAATGGATTTGCTGATAGAAAGAGGACAGCATTGGATCTTGAATGGTAATTGTTTGATATTTTTGCTTATCTCAAGTTCAGACTTAGAAAACACCAGACTGATGAAAAATTAACAGTAGAGTTATCTGTAGTAGTATTTCTCTCTGTGGAATATGGTGATGGGTGGATGGATGGGAAAACACTTTTAAGACTCCTGGTCAGTGATAGCCTTCTTCCATTTCATCTGCAAATAGTAAATTCTCTGCTACTAAAAAAAGTGACTTTAGGTGAAATTGACTTTAGGTGGGGAGACATAAACAGTGACTGAATAAAATGTTGACAGAAGAGGCAGGATTAAAGTACAGGTTTCGTATAATGCAAAACTTAAATGTAGTGTTTGAAAAGCTGCTAGCAAAGTAAACTGCAGTTGGTGTGTTTGAAGTGCTGCTTGTGACTGGTGCCAGTCCTCTGGCTGGGAGGAAGAACACAGAGCTGGACTTAGGGCAGTACTTTGAGACTGAAGTTGAAGCCTCTATTCCTAAATGTTGTGAAGCTTCTGACCGTAACGCTGAACTGTCACTTCTGTGTCTGACACTTTATAAATGGGTTTCTGTCTGTCTTTAAGTAGCTGAACTGGAAACTGTATCACACTTTTGACTTTTCTATTAAAAGCTTCCAAAGTGAAGAAGCTATTGCGTGATGGCAAAATACAAGGAACTGATCTAATTTTCATTAACTAGTGTAAATATACAAATGAGCAATCACTGACAATTCCTGGGTTTTCTGAGCTGTTTTTCTGATTCCCCTCCCCTTGTCCCTTTGTTTAAAAGTCTCTTGTCCTTGTCCTGCAAATGATAAAATGGTAAATGACCGTGAAGGTGCCTATCCTCATCTGTGTAACTGCATGATTTGTATGTTCCGGAGGGCTAGCCTCCTTCTGTAACCCATATCACTTTTTGTGTGTTCTGCAGGATCAAAACCCTTCTCCTAATGTTCCTCGTGTTCCCGTTTCTGTCCCGGGCCCTGGTGTGGGTGCCCAGGCTCCCAACGTCTCCATGGCAGGTAACCACAGCAGCTCACCTTATCTCAGCAATCAGCAGCAAGCAGCAGTGATGAAGCAACACCAAATGCTGATGGACCAGCAGAAACAGAGGGAGCAACAACAAAAGCACTTGCTCATGGAGCAACAGAAGCAGCAATTCCTAATGGAGCAGAGACAGCAACACCTTCTGGCTGAGCAGGTGAGAAGGAGGGGCCATCAGTCTCATTTTCTTTTTTGCCTGATCTGTTTTGCTGGGTGAAGCAGCATTTGAGAGTTGGTGGAACAAAACAGGGATGTAAACTGCGAGGTGCTTTGGTGTAATTGCTGCTCTCTGCTTTCATGGAAGTAATCCAAACACGCAGCACTTGATTGCTGAGATGTATTTTTGCTGTTGTTGCAAGGCACTGGGGTGAATGAAAAGAATAAAATACAGGTAGAATTGAGTAGTGTGAAAATACAAGTCATTGCCTACGTGGAGAGAATGTATTGTACCAGTGATGGTGCTACTCCTTGTGAAAGAAGAAAGCCAATGGAATCACAGCAAAACTGAAAAGTAAGGTTGGGATACTGTTGATGTGTTCTGTAGAGATTTAAAAATGGAAGCAATAAGTAAGGGACACTCTAAGCTCATTGTGCCTCCTGCCCTTCTTCCTGGTGAGATCCACATCAGTTCCATGTTTCAGATTTTAAAACATCTTTCACTTACTTGGGGAATATAATTAGACATCTGCCTCCAAGTTGCATCTAATCCTGCCAAAAGAATTTAATTGTGCTGTCCATCAGACTGCAGAAAGCTTCTTCAGCACACAGGCTCGTTGTGTGAACTTTTCCAAGCTTTGAACCTTCCACAAGTCTTTCAGCTGGGAATCAACCCAAAGGGCCTTATTCCATCATCAGTGCTTTTCTGCATTTTTGGAAGTCCATGCAGGCACGTTCCAGGCACTGGCACTGTGCTTGTGGAGAAATTACCAATATCTGGTGTGGTGGATGGGCAAGATGAATTTCCAAAGAAGGTTTGAGATCCGGGGGGAGAATCTGGTATTCAGATCTGGAAGAAGTGCACTCATCCGTATTACTGAAAAGCTTTGTCTTTGAAGGTAGTGGAGGAAGGGAGGAGCCACAGAAACTGGTGACTTTGGGGATAATGGGGAGGAAAAAAACCCAAGAGACAGTGGTTTAATGGGAAAAAATATGAAATGCATCTATTCCTGAGAATTAAAAAAAAAAAAAGTTAAAAAATAGAAATAATTTAAATACTCTGGAGTCCTTCAACTGATAACAGTTGGGAATGTGTAATTTCCTTAATTTTTAGCACTGTTAGAAGTCAATAAATCTCAATGTTCTGAGCTTTAAAGTTGGGAGTTGTTATCCTGGTAGATGGGATTTTCACTGTAATAATAGTTTGGAAAATAGAGGTGGTGAGAAAAGATCAGGTAATGGCTGAGAAGGTTGGGGGAGACACCTTAACTTTTATTGCAGCAACTGTCCACCAGAAAGAAGGAAATGATACAGACTCCTCTAAACCTGAATATATTTGAGAGCCCATTTTGATGGGAAGGGTGTAGTAGAATCCACTGTACTGTGGAGCTGTGGCTGTGCCAAGTTTCAACAAATGGCATTTTTTTGATTACTTGGACACTTACATTTAAAGTGAGGACTATATTGAGGTGACAGAAAAGTCCCTTCAGCTCTTGACTCAGTGTATAGAAAACATGAGAATGTGGTTGGCACTGTTCTAAAGAAAATTGTGTGAATGTTGGTAAAGACACATTCTTGATATCTGGGTAAAACCAGTTTGGGCTAAGGGAATATTGTGGTGGAAGTTGACTACCAAAGACTGAAGGACGAAGAATGGAGATTATTAGAACTCTGTTAGAGCTCTTAGAGCTGTGACCCAGTAGGTTTCCTTAGCTACATAATGGACCTCCCAGTGTCAGAGCTCTGTGAACAGTGGGGTGCTGTATTAACAGGGTGCTAAATACCAGATCTCAAAGTGTTGAAATTATTCTTAAAATACTTTGTTTCCTACCTATTTGCTTCTTTTTAGCCAGCACAAGTTGCTACAGTGAGTGTCAACATTACGAAAATATTTTATTCCTGTTCTTGTTATGTTAGCTACAGACTAACTTCTGCAGTTTGCATCTCTGTATAGTGGTAACTGGGACTCTGATCCCAAATTAGGCATTCAAGCTAGATCCTGTTAGCATTATAATTTGATACTTATTTCTCTGGATACACATGATACTGGATGCAGTGCATTGGTTGATCTCTGTTTTGCAGGAGAATTAGTTTCGGGTAGCTTTAGTACCATTCCCTGCCACTCAAGATGTCCTTGTATTTGGTGTTCTGCCTTTTCTTTTTCTTTTTTTTTTTTTTTTTTTTAAGCCAAGTTCTGCAGCTCTTGGTTTCTCTCAGAGCTATGGCATCTCTTCTTGGCTTTTGTGGCCAGCCTCTTTCAGGTTTGACTGGTTCTGCAAGCAGCAGGTCCTTTCTGTCAGGCAGCCTGCCCTCTTCATTCCTCTGCATGTCTCAACAGCTTTGTAGTTGTAGACATTCTAAAGGATGGTGCTAATGTCTGTCTTCCTATTTGTTACATTGCACTAAGCTCCTCTTTAAAGGCTTAATCCTTGTGTCTCTACCACAGTACTCTTGGAAGGGAATTGCTGTCCCCTTCTGTGCACTTTTCAGGTGAGCAGGTAGTTGTGCATTGCCACACTAGTTATGTCAGAACTTGTCTGGTTGAAGATGTCTGTGGAAGAGGAGCCAGAAATACTACACCTGATACATTTCATATTGAAAAGCAGCCTGCTGGCTGCTGACACTGTCAAGATCTCGAGTGTTCTGTGAGTGCTCTTGACATTCCCCTCAAGGCTTTAGATCTTGTTTTCTCTTAAAGTTTCCTAACGCTGAAAATTTGCATCTTCTATTTTTCCAAACAGTTTTGTCATAAAGTAAGGATGGCTTGAATGTGCTTTTAAAGAGGCATGTTTATTTCAAGTCATTAGCAGTGTTTGTTTCAACTGATTGGTGCACTGTTAAGAAAATGGTTTTGAAGAGTGATTACAAAGCTTGTACAGTTAATTGTGGTTAATTTAGTTCTGCAGTTTTCCATGATCTGTGGTATAAAAGAATTCATTTGTGTGGATTTTTGGAAAATAAGGACTAGAAAATATTTTCAGTTTTTACACCAGTAGCACTGGTGATATTTAATGGCTTGTATTATAATTTCTGAAGAGAGGTCTAAAATAAATGGATTTGGGTGTAAAGAGCAAAAAAAGTATGTGTGAATTTTCTTACACATGCTTGCTTTTGCTCTTTTTGTACCTGTTTCTGTCTAGAGTATTGCTAAAAATTGCTGTTGATTTTTACTGATGAAAAGACTCAGTAAAAATCTCAGATTTTCAATGTTTTCAATGCTTCAGGCATGCATTGCAGTAACTGCTGTAATGCATGCTGTTCTCCTGCTGTCTTCTGAGTTTCTGGTACTGTCACTCCTCCATTAAATTGACTGTGAACCTTGAGAGACAAAGGTCTGAAGTGACTGTGAGGCTGCCCCTTTAATTACCAGCTCTGCATAAAAGTAACTTGTGTTTATCTAAGATAGTCATCCCTGGAAAAAAGTTGACTTGTTTTTCCAATTGTCTCGCATTGGACCTCTCCTAGGAGAAGCAACGGCAACAGCAGGAGCAGCAGCTGCAGCGGCATCTGACTCGACCACCTCCCCAGTATCAGGATCAACCACAGAATCCATACCAGCAGCAGGTCGGGCAGTTCACAGGTAAGGGAACATGACAGCTGGTCTCTTTCCTGGGTTCGAATGTTTTAAATTAATTTATTAAGAGTCTTCCCACATCACTGTGCCTTAGCGCCCTAAAACTTTCAGACCTGTACTCTGATTCAGTTGCAAATTCACAGAGATCTGGGACAACTTAAGCCTTGGAAATGTGTAAAGTTCTTAAGTACCTTCATTGTTCCTAAAGCCTTTTTATACTACCATTTTCCTTTACAGGTTGTAGATTCTCCTTAACTTTCAGAGATTACATTTTTTGGTTGGTTGGTTGGTTTTGTTCTTGTTTTGTTTTCTGAAGCCTAACATCATTACTGCTTGTGTCTATCACAGGCCCTCATCTACTAGGATGAGTTTCAAATTCTTTAATATTCTTATCCCTGCTGCTTTTGGATGAGAATGCAATTTGACTTCTCTTCATTAAATCTTAGTGCCCTACATGAGTTTTGTTGTAGGAGAAGCAGTGTGATATGTCTTCAATGTACTAAGGCTGATAAATAAAAGATGATGTTACTGTTAAGCTGCAATAGCTTCATGAATGTGGAAGAACTAGAGAACAGTAAAAACTCATTTCCTTACCTGAAAAATCCTTACTTAACAGAGCATCAACAAGCCACTTGTCTTTTTCTCATAAACCTAAAGTGCAAAAAAGCGTTTTATTCCCCTGGTTTTGTTTCCTTACTCTCTATTTTGCCACACAAATACTGAAGGGAAAAGATGCAAGCAGATAACCTCTTTCTGACAGTGTTCGTGACCGTGTGGTGTCTAGCAGAGCTGTGACTGGGCTTTGCTACTTGTTACCAATGTAAAACGATTGTGTGTTAACCCAGTGATCAGCAGCATCCTTCAAATATTGCACTGAAATGTACTTTTCTCCTGCCACTTCCCTGCAGAAGTGCAGCAGTACACCTGTTAGCATGTTTTGCTTTGAACATCAATATTATTAAAACTATTTTTCCTTTGTTGTGATGATTGTCACTATTTTTTTTGCATCTGAAATCCTGGTTATGTGTGCAACACCGTAGTGTTCCAGTATGATTCTTTCTCTTCACCAATCCACCCCCCTCTCCACAACACAGGTTTGTTGATAATGAATTCAGTATAATTTGAATTCAATTTTAATTTATTTTTATAATTGAATTAATAATAGTGGAGAGCAAATATTCCTTAGTTGTCTTAAAGTAGGAAAAACTTCTGCAGCTTGCTTTTTGGTTTGAATGCAGAGAGAGTCTTGGTGTAGGTAGATTTCCCTTGGTGGGAGAACATTATACTTCAGTTTTCCTTATCCTTAATATTTTAACTTTTTTGTTGTTGTTTAAGTAGGGAGCTATCTATTCTGCAGGAAAAAAACTTTTAACTCAGAATTTACAAGAACAAAGAACTTTCTTGTTTTGTGGAAAATACATTTTTGAAAATTAACCTCCTTTGGTTATCAGCATTCCATGTTAACATAGCAAATATTTCATTGTGGAAATCCAAAAGATACCTGATGAAAAATTTTCTGAAAGGTATATAAACTAGAAGAAATTCCTGGAACTGGGAAAACACAGAAGTGGATGTAGAACCCCACAGTTGCACAGCAAGAGATACACAGTGCATGCACAGAGTAACTGACAATGTGTGTGTGCAGTAAGTGGCATTTTTAACAGCCCAGCAATTTGTGCATGCACTTCAAAGTCCGCGTGCATACCTTTGTTCACAAGGAGCTATCAGAGTTCTGCCTTTAAAGTCTTAATTTTTTGAAAATTGATGATGCTGATCTCTTAGAAGTGGTATTCAGATTTTTTAGGACATTGGCATATCTGTGTTTGAGATCAAAGTGGAGGTGCTAACTGCAGCAGCAATTGGCACCCTTTAATTAAAGCACTGCTGGCTGTGTATTGGTCACATAGTTGGTTTGTACAAATGCAGCTGCAGCTCTGTTCTGGTTTATAGTGTCTACAGGCCTTGGCTCTGGTTGAACTGAGGTATTTAATGTACAAAATATTTCTTTGTATTGTAGGCTCATCTTCAGCCATGCCTGGGGTCAGTAACTTAGGACAGTCCAACTCCAGTAGCCCTCGGATGTTTCCTCAGACGCAGAACATGATTCAGATGGGGCCCGGGCACAGTTCTGTTCCTCCACTCCAGTCGGGCTCCAGCCAGCAGGATCGGGCGGTGACTCAATACACCAACATGCAGAACATCCAGCGAGGGGGACTGTACAACCTGCCCTCTGGTATCACACAGATGGTTCCCCAGCACGCAACTCCAAGTGCCAACGGACAGCCACCAATGCAGAGACAGGGCAGCTTGGGACAGGGTGCTGCTGTTCCTGCTGGCTATGGGCAGAACACCTTAGCAAACTCAAGTATTTCTCAGCAGCACAATAAAGGTGCACTGAATCCAACCTTATCTAAGCCACAGATGGCAAGAGTACCAGCTCCCATGGGGGCTCAAAATCCATCTTGGCAACACCAAGGTATCCCTAATATTAACAACCAGACACAAGCAAACAGTGGCTTAGGACCATTTACTGCCAGCTCCTCTTTTCACATGCAGCAAACTCATCTAAAGATGGCCAACCAACAGTTTGCCCCAGGAATGCCTCAGGTAAGCCTCAGCACCAGCAGACCCATGACCTCTATGAACGCTGCTGTCTCTGGGCAGATGTTGTCGTCGTCTTTAGGCACTCAGCAGCGGACAAACCCACCCACACAACAGCAGGTACCCTCACAGCAAGTCTTGCCTGGCATCAACCAGACTGTTCCAGATCTGAATGCTTTCAACCAGAATCCAAATCAGCAAATGCCCAACAGAGGTAATCTGCACTGTAGTCAAGGGTACCCTGTGAGGACAACCAGTCAAGAGCTGCCTTTTGCCTACAGTGGCCAATCAGGCAATAATGGACTTCAGAACCTAACTGGTGACACAGACCTGATAGACTCTTTGCTGAAAAACAGGACTTCAGAGGAGTGGATGAACGATTTGGACGAGTTGTTAGGGACTCATTAACGGGGCTGGGGGTTGGGGGGGCCTACTTTTTTTTAATTATTTTGTGAAATATAAGCAACACTTGGACCAAAAAACCTGTGGCATTGAGGAGACTTGCAGGCATTAGAGGTGAATGGTTGGGTAAAGGGACTGGAGCTGCTTCTCAATGAGTGTTGATGCATGGCAGTGGCGCACCAAGCAGGTCTGCAGGAGGAGTGCGCCTTATCTTGGTGGCTCTAAGGGGTCACACACTTGAACAGGTCAAAAAATCATGTGTGTGCCCTAGCCAGCCTTTCAGAGATCTCACTTGCAGTGTTCTAAAATGAAAATTTGTGGTTTTTAAATTATTTAAAAATTAAATTCCACAGAGATAGTGCAGAAAGAAAGCAAATAGTTGCACAAATTGTGGTTAGGGCTTAGTCTCCTGCAGCTATTACTTGCAATCATTATTTGTTCATAGCCTGACGTGCTGTTAGAGTACAGTCCATCAACCTTCTGACTTTGTATTTGAGCAGAGGCTGTATGCACCTGAGTAAGCTTGCAAAAGGTTTGGGATTGTTTTCTTTTCCCCATTGCTGAAGCACATGCCTGTACTCTCAGTAAGCAAGCGATATTTCACAGTAAATATTTCTAGATGCTGGTAATAGATGAAAGAAAGTATTAAAACCTGGCCAGTTAGTCTAGGTAGTCGTCTTAATAGATTGTAGTCTTTTAAGCTGCAGTTTGCACTCTGTTGTAGAGAGGCACAGTTCTTGGCTTATACCTTGCTGTGTTTAAAGGGGGAATTTCTTATGGGAGAACTTTTTAAACTATAGTAGGTTTAACATGAATTGTAAAGCCATTTACTTTGCACCTGTTTCTTCATAACTTATTTCCAAAGGTAGATGTATTTAAAATGAAGGCTTTGCTTCATGACAGCTCATCTGGTTTTTTTTGTTGTAAAAAGTAAAACTAACTTTTGAGAGCAGTTCGTTCCCCAAAGTCAGCAATGACGCAATGAGCACAAGACTTTGTCACTTCAGGATCAAAGTGAGGAGGAAAAAAAAAAAAAGAATTTGACTGAAATGTGGAAAGTCCTTTTCAGCAATAATAGCACAGGCAGCCTGGGAGAGCGCTTGTATCAGGGTTGCTCTAATGTGGAAGTCTCCCCCTTTAAATACTTTGGTTTGTTTGTTTTTTTAAATACTGGGTTACGAGTTTGATAATCTTTCTATAGACTGGTGGATTTATGTCTTTAATATCCCTTGAAGCAGATGCTGGTTCTTCAGCTCAGCCCTAGGAGACCTCTTATCCATATGTTTGGGTCAGTCCCAGGAAGGACAACAACCACCATGGGACGAGTCAAGCGTTCCAAAGTCCTTACTTTCTACCAAAAAAAATCCCCTATCCACCACCAAACCACCTTGCCTTAACCTTTCTTTTGAAACGGAAATAAAGTTGAAAGCTTTTGTTTTAAATGCACAAATACCTCTTCCCTTTTAAATCCCCTTTTTTTGAAAATTCCTTTAAAAGTTTCTAATCAAACCCCAGCATTGTGATTTAAAAGCAATTTCCTTCAACACCAACTGGCTTCTTCAGGAGTTTTCTGCCCTGCAGAGATGCGTGAGAGAGGGTTTTGTTGTTTGTTTGTTTGTTTTTCTGTTTTTTCCACAGTGGGTGAAGGGAAGTGAAGGATGACATTGATTTCAAAGAAGGAAAATATTTTACTGTATCTTCAGCTCCTTTATGAGACAATTTGCACTTTTAAAAACTGCTTTTTTTAACACTAATACTTTAACCCTTTCCAAATATGCATGAAACATGGTTTGTCCTGCACACTTAGATAGTGTGGGTGAATGATGCTCTGTTGAACAGATTGGATATTGTGTCTTGTTGAACTGTTGGTGAAAGATGTGCATTGATCAGTGGATCCCACCGTTGAATAGTGGATAAACTTCACTGAAGCAGACTTAATCCCTCGTAGAGCTTTGAAGAGATAACATAAAGATTGTCTTTGGATGGGAAGACAAAGGTGTTAGTGACTTTGGTTGTTGACACTTCTGGTATTTTTTCTAGAATAAGTAGTTGAGATGCAAATAACTGATGCTAACTTTTCTTATACTGGCAATCTTAAGTAAGAAAAGAGCTTAGTGAGTTTGGTTTACTTGTAAGTTAAACCAAAAACTGGTCCAAGGTAAGTGTCATTAGAAGAGTATAGATATAAACTAGCAATGGCAGGGGAAGGAGTGTTTGCTGTATTTTTATTTTTAAGGGTTAACTTTGCACCAGTGTGCCTTCCCTTCCTGTTGGGGGTGCTTGGGACCTCATAATTTCAAGTGACATCCTTCAGTGTCACTACTTGTTTTCTCCCCCTTACAAACACTTGAGAGAAATAACAGGGTAGTAGGATTCAGCTTTTCTTTCTTCCCTGTTTAGGTTGTGGTGAAATCTGCTATGTTTCCCAGCAGATTTTGCACACAGACTTTGCTCAGTGTAAGTCAAAATACAATCCATCCAGTTGTGATTTCCTAATTGGAGGAAAAGGACATCTGCTCCTTGCATTACTACTACCAAAAAGGCAATCCAGTTAAATGTCCAGGAAGATGCAGATGTTCTCTTCCCTCCTCTGTTTCTGGAGGCTAAGGTGGATATTGCCCTGCCTGACCAGAGGGTTTGTTCAGGAAGGTATCTAGAATTGGTGACAGGGCCTTTTCATGGTACTGTTTAACTCAAACTAGGATTCTCTGCAAACTGGCTTACAATGCCCGTTGTTCTTCATGTGTGAACAGGATCCAAACAGCATTTAACCTGATAGAAAACACAGCCCTTGCTTCTGGCTTTGGTCCCTGTCCACAGAATGCAGTCAGGCCGTTGGAAACGCGGCGTCCCTGTAGCAAACCGAGACAGTTCAATGGAAACGCGAGTAGGGTTTAGGTGTACATAGGTGCATGGGTAGGGCTGGGCTTTGCCTCTGTGCCCTGTAACATGTAGCAGTCTATATATGCACTTGGGCTTTCCATTTGCTGCAGCTTCAGAGCAATAAAATGTATCTCCCCTGAACTGTACCTAGCCAGCCGCCCATGGCTTTATTTATGAACTGCGGTCTTGGTTGGGTAGGAAAGGTGAGAGTGTCACTGTGCAACATCCACTGCCTTCCAAAAACCACCATTCAATTGAAAAGGGTGCTCAAAATTTTGTTATACACATTTCCTTTGTGTAAATAAATGTTTACAATTTTATATTAAAGATTTGAATAAGAGTTAGATCTTCTGACTGTATATTTTTTACTTTTTATAGATTTAAAAACTATAATTCTTTATATATGTGTTTGGGGGGGGAGGGTATTATGGTAAGTTTTATGCTTGTAAATGGAGAACAGTTGAATTTGATGCTAACCTTTATGAATTTTTTGTCATTGAAATGTGTAAAGAGTCCATTAATCCCCTTATTCTTTTACTACAATTACTGGTGCACACCAAAAAAAGAAATCCTTCACTTCTGTTTTATCATTATAAAATAAATATTTTGCTAGTGTATTAAACATCCATGGTGTGACTTCATACATTTGTGTGAGCTGAGCAGAGTTCAGCATTGTTCCCAGCGAGGTGCTTCCCTTCATCCCAAAACACAGTTTTGATCAGCCTGTTGCTAAGGCTCAGATTCTTCTGCTGTGTTTTGCCAGTTACTCAGTACAAAAAGTCCATTTAAACAGACCAGAACTCAGTAAAGAGGCCTTAGAAAGCTCTCCTTTGAAAACAAGGCTTGGTGCTAGACCCACTGCTTCTGGACTGGTGGGGTTTTTTTTAAGCAGTTATAGGCCTTTAAGCTGGGAAACACAACTGCAGAGGTGGTTGTTTCTAGTGAAAAAGATGTCATTAACTACCAAGGCCTTGTGAAAAATGGTAGAGTTCCAAAAATATGCTCAGATTCCCTCAAAATACCAGGCCTTAGAGGTTCAAATTAGGTTTCTTGAGACTTCTAAGACGAGAAAAGATGATGTTTGTTTGATGTAGGCAGATAGCACACAGAATCCCAACCCAAACTGACAGGAGCAGGTGCTGCAATCATGAGTTAGCATTTCTGCACTAGGAGCAAAATGCTGGCAGAAGTGTGAAAATTTTGGCTTAAAGCTGGTAAGGTCCCCAAGCCACTGTGTAGAGCTGGTGGGTTGAAGAGGCTGTGGAAGGAGGGGGGGTGGGGGGGTGGAAAGGGCAAAATAGGTCTTTCAGATCCTGCTGGATTGTTGAGCCTCTTAGAGTGGGCACTTAGCATATGTCAGTTAGCAGAGAAGCAAAGCTTGGCTCTGTCACTCCACCGGTGCCCAAGGGAGCCCAGCTTTGGTGGGGTGTGTTTGGATGTTAATATGCTCTTGTTAACAAGTTATTACTTGACAAATTACTCTGAATTGAGCGTTTCAAAGCAGTTCTCTTGGTGAATCACACCACTTGCGCAGACCCAAGACTTCAGTTATGTAGCATTTCCTGTTTGTCAGCAGTGCCTTTTAACTGATGAAATCTAGCCTTAAGTTCTAAACTAACATCTGGAATCTCTCCCAACAGCAGTACTGGTGAAGATGAATTTGCAGAGTGTGGCCCATGCAGTTCTTGCTGAGGCTGTATTCATTCTACATGTCACTGTCATTTCCAGCATTCCCCCATGGAATAAGAATTTTAATCAGCTTGAAGCATCCAGGACCATTCTCCAAGCACTGAAGCTGGTGTCTTAATTATATAGCTGTTGTCATTAGGACCCCAGCACAGAGGCTTCAGGGTGCATCCTTACTTACCTGAGTATGTTTTGAGTATAATCCTACTGTAGAAGCTTTGAGTTGTGTTGGGGGAAGGAGGAGACCTGTAACTTCACAAGTTTATAGAGAATCTAATGCAATAATAAGTAAGAATATGAGGATGAGCAGCTTCTAGCCTGTGGGGAACTGTGAATTTATTACTTTATTAACTTCAGTGTCCCTTGGAAAGTGCTGCACTGTGAATAAAAGAGAATAAAAGAGAAATTTCCCCAGCTGCCCCCTTGTGAGGTGACATGCATGTGCACGTTTTCACAGTGATTTGAAGGAGTCAGTGGCAGCTTGTGACCAACCTCTGCTCAGAAACTTGATTATTTATTTATTTGTTATTTATTTATGTAATGTTAATCTGTCATGGAAGTCTTTTCTGAAGCATGAATTGTTTGTTGAAATAGTGTAAGCAGAAGCAGACCCCTGGTGACATTTCCCTTCTGACTTTTGTATTAGGCAGCCCAGATGAAATCTTGGGTCACCAGTATGTTCTGCTAAGTTTAATTGGTTTATTTCTGTTTCTATCTGGGTCTGCTGGCAGCTTGGAAAGTCTGAAGTCACATCACATATGAGTTTGGAAGAGAAAGGGACTGATTCTGCCATTCTACTTGCCTGTTTTTTAACAAAAACTGTGTCAATTGATATTTGAATGAAGTTTTCAGCTTGATAGGCTGCCATGAGGGGGTTTGAGGAGATGGAGAGCCAAAACAGAACAAATCTGCAGTGTTGTGCTCAGGAGAAACTGTAGGTCTGGCCACTTCTTGTTTGTACTGTGCACAGATTCTGTACTGAGGCTTCGTGTGTGTGTGATTATGCAGAGAGAAACGGAATGAACCAACCATGTCCTGTCCCCTCCATTCACCAAAGAAGGGGAAACCTTAGCTGATGATTAATTACACTTTCCCCTCCCTCCTTTTTGGTTTTAGAGTAGTCTTCCACACATAAAGTTGCTCTAAAACACAGCATAACATTTTGAACTGGTGCATATTTTGCTTTTGTAGAGGGGGGAGAAAAGTTATTCAGGGCTAAAAATCCTCCTGGTTGTCAAACAGCTGTAGCATGCATACACAATTCTGTTACTCTGATGTCAGTGTAACATTTCTGTTGGTGTGCATGTTTCTCCATCCTCTGCTACCTTCCCATTTGGAACTGAGAACTCTTATTCTGTATGTTTAGCCAGGAAAAGGCTTGCATTGCAGAATTTATAAATATAAGAAGATGACAAAAAGTGACAGCACTAGAACTGTGCTCTTACTAGGTAAAATTGCAGTATGAATTCATAGGATAAAATATCTGAATTTCTTTTAAAAATACAAAATCCAGTCACAGGATGAAGCTGTTCCACAGAATCACAATGTTAGGGGCTGCAAGGGACCTAGAAAGGTCATCCAGTCCAACCTCCCCACAGTCAGCAGGGACATCCCCAACTAGAGCAGGTTGCCCAGGGCCTCATCGAGCCTTACCTTGAATATCTCCAGGGAAGGAGCCTCAACCACCTCCCTGGGCAACCTGCTCCAGTGTTCATCTAGTCCAACCCCCCCCTGCCAGAGGAGGATGACCTAGAGTAGAGTAGCTGAAGTCTATAAATTTCACATGGGCAACTCTACTACTTGGAACAAGAGTAGAAGGTCAAGTCATTAAATTACAAATGCTTGTTAAAAATTTGTATGACCTGACACATCATTTCTGTACTTCAGGGCTGATTTAGAGAACTAGCAATAAAAGGGCTGGGAAAAAGAAATCTCCTTGCTTTTCAATTGCCAGTAATGTGTAATTCAGTACAAACTGCAGAGTCTGTAAATATGATGGCAAGAATTTCACATGCAAAAAAAGCTCTGCTGTTGGGTGGTTCAGCAAAAGGCACATGCCTGGACTAGCCATCTTCTGATGGAAAGTGGTGTGGTGTGGAGAGAGTTAAGGTGTGGTGGAGGAAACAATGTGTTGCTGCAGAGCAGAGAGGAGGCTGTTGTAGAGCATTGCAGGAGTGGGAAGGTTGCAGAGCAGCTGTCCTCATCGCACCTGGCTGGGGGTTTGTTCCACACTCAGCAGGATGAGAGATCAGATAGACCTGCTGGCCACTGTCACGGTTTTGGGAGTCCTGGAGCAAGGTAAAGTCTTTATCCTAATGCTGGGTACTATTCAGCTAATAAGATTGAACTTTGTGGATCTTGATTCCTGTATTTTGCTTGGAGTCTGTGGAATGGAAGTTGCTTTCATCCAACATGGTAAAATGGTGTTTGACCATTCACACTGGAAATGCCATGCCTGAGGCTGTTCATTAATAGGGACGAAAATGATCACAAACTTTAAAGCCAGTTCCCACTGGAAATGGAATTTAAGTTTTGCTTTGAAACTTAAAACCATTTCCACAACCAAATGTCTTTAAAATGTTTTTGGTGGTTAAATTCCAGCAGGTTGGTTGTAACTTGGAGTGGCCGGAGGAGGCCAAAATAAAGGCAGGTTCATAAAGATGCTGCTGAAGAGGTCAGTACATGAGCATGGATTGTATGCATATGGAAAAGAGCAGTGTGCACAATTGTATTTCTCCTCTGTGATCAATATCATCGTGTGTTCAGACAGCTTAGCTGCATAGAGCAGATGACAAGAGGAGTTGGCAGCACGCTACTTTGGAAACTAATGCAAGCCCTCCTGGTCAGACATAGACAGACATCTTCAAAGGAACTCAGTGATTGCTTGTGATTTAAATAGATGGGTTTGGTTTAGAAGATTCCTTAGTCTTGGAATTTATTTGGTTGTTTGGGGTTTTTTGGGTTGTTTTGGGTTTTTTGGTTGGTTTTGTTTGTTTTTGTTATTAAACTAAGTGGGGATAGAGAGAATGGTAAGTGTGCAAAGAAGACCTGAAAACTTCAATCATGGAAGCATTGCTAAGTCCTTTTTGCTGGGAAACCCTCAGTGGCCAATCCCCAGGTAGCACTTTTGTCTCAAACATTATTTGTTTTATAGTAACTTCAAGTGTTTTTTAAAATCTGTAGCCTTGGGCATTTTACTTTCATGCTATGCAAACCATACATATGTGTGAAGGCAGTAGATCCATAGCAAGCATTGGCACCCTCCCACCTACTTTAGATTGGATAAAGGAGCCTCATTTCATGGTCTCTGCATGGGAGGCCAAAGAGCAATTACAAACAAAAGGAAACTCTTAGTTTCCTTTCTCTCCAGTAGTAAGGAATAAGTATAATGGCAGCTGGATCCAGAGCTGTGCAGTAGCTTCTCTTGCATCTTTTGAGAGGCCATTCTGTGTGTGAATTACAGATCTGAGATTCAGTCTGAGAAGGCAGAGCACTGAAACACAGACCTGCATTACACACCCATCACACCCTGGTGCTGGAGAAGATCTAATGGCTGAGCTTAGTGTGGTGCTGGTTGACATTTTTTTTTTTATTCTGAATTTTCTGGAAGCTCCCAGTTTCCCCATTCTCTCAAGTAACTTTTCCCCTTTTAAATTTAATTATGCTCAGTTTAGCAAAGCTTTAGCGCTTTGTAGATGTGTGCCCTTGGCCTGTGTTGAAGCCTGTACCAGAGAGCAGCACAATGCCACCACTGTTGGGTTGGGGTTTTTTGTCCTCTTTTTTTTTTTTTTTTTTTAATGGCTTTCAAAGGAGATAAAGTGGATACAACATCACTGTCTGTCAGTCCCCACAGAGCTTGTTCACCAGGTTCACTCCAACACAGCACATTATCAGCTGTAACTATGGCTCAACAAGTTTGTGGACATAAACAGAGAACGAAGGTCTGGCTGATACCTCCACTGAGGAGCAAAGTGCAGGGAGAGCTCAGCCTGTGAGCCATGTGGGAATCCACACAGGCATTTAACCTCGAGACAGGAATTACAAGAAAACTAGTTTGAAAAGTTCTGTGAGGCAAATGGAGCTCGTCTTCCTAGAAGATGGTGTTAGGAACATGTAGTTTGGGTGTTACGAACAGATTTTTTGCCATGAGGGTGGTGGAACACTGGAACAGGTTACCTGGGGAGGTGGTTGGGGCTCCATCCCTGGAGCTATTCAAAGTGAGGCTTGAAAGGGCTCTGGGCAGTCTGATCTAATTTAGGATGTTCCTGCTGACTGCAGAGGAGGTTGGACTGGATGACTTTTGGAGGTCCCTTCCAACCCAGACCGTTCTATGATTCTATAAATCCATGCTGAGAAGGTTTATGCCACATCTTGTTTTTTCAACACCTTGCTCTGAGAAGTGCTTTTAGAGGCTGATTCTGTATGCTTAATGCTTTACCTGTGCATCCTCCAAAAGGCTCTTGCTCCCCTTGGGTGTTCTTTTCATGTTATCCATCCCTAAGCATCAGGGATCTGTTGTCAATATTTGCCCCTCTTTATAAACAAGAGGGAAGCATATGAATTGGTGAAGAGGTTGGGTCTAAAATTATTCTTACCATGCTCATCAGCCATGAGAATGCTACATTAGGAAGGGTGCAGGTGGCAGAAAACAGGATGAAGACCACTGCCCAGCATGGTCAGGCTTATGCCACAAGCAGTAACTTCACAGAAGCATTACCTCTTGTCCTGTTGCTGGGCACCACTGAGAAAAGGGCTGGCCCCAACCTCCTGACACTCACCCTTTAAGTATTTATAAGCATGGATGAGATCCCCCTCAGTCATCTCCTCTCTGGGCTAGAGAGCCCCAAGTCTCTCAGCCTTTCTTCATAAGACAGATGGTCTAGTCCCCATATCATCCTTGTAGCCTTTGCTGTACTCTCTCCAGCAGTTCCCTGTCCTTCTTGATTTGGGGAGCTCTGAACTGGACACAGTACTCCACATGAGACCTCACCAGGGCAGGGTAGCAGAGGGGAGGAGAACCTCCCCTGACCTGCTTGCCACACTCTTCAGCTCAGTCCTTGTCTTAAGAGGTGGCTGATGTGAGACCCTGAGAGCAGGAAGGAGTTGTGTAGGAGAGAGGTGCTTGCCTGATACGAAGAGAAGGCATCAGGCTGGGGCACAGTTTCATCTTCTTTTCCCCAGCAGCTGCTGGACTGTCAGCTGTGTGCTCCTGCACACCCAGCTGCCTGCTTTCAGTGGGGATGCTGTGGTGCTTCCTGCCAGATCTCAGGGGATAGGACAACATCTTCACCCTCAACCATAATCAAGGAGGGGAAAAAGCAAACTTGTTCCTCCCCACCTTCTCTCCCAGCACTTCTTGTGCCGGGCTGGGTCTCTGCACACACTGCAGAAGACACTAGAAGGTGTGAATGTTCTCCTAACTGTGTGTATTGAAATGGATGGCACGATGTGTAGCACACAGGTCATGCCATCACACTATTTGCATCTCTCATTCCCTTTTCTTTGCATATGTTCCAGTGCTCTTCTGCAGGCATGCAAGGATCTGCATTGTCTTTAACCTTGCAACATCTGTCCTGTTTTCCCTTTTGTCTCCTGCTGTTCTGCTCTTATCTCCTTAGTCAGAGCAAGATAGTCCAAAGGTCAGTCCCTGAAGCCTGGCTCTTTGTCTCTTCGTTCAGTGCTCTGGAAATGTTGCCATGGTAGGATGGTGCTAATCCAGGTGACTCACTTAGCAGCACACTGCCACAGCCCCCAAAGCCATTGTATGATTTAGTGCTCCCCAGGATGAAAATGCTCATTTTCAATAAAGTCCCCTAAATATAAACACATGAAATGCCAACCATCACCTGCAGGAGTAAGAACTTTCATCAGAGTGAAACAGTCCAGAGCTTCATGTTACCAAGTTTTCATCATTTTGAAGTGACTCTCCATGTCCCTTAGAAATGTACAAAGGAGTGATACAGCAGATATGGAAGTAGTGTCTTGGCCTGAACTTGGCACAGGCTGGCAGCAGCCTTTGGCAGAACATCTGTTCCTTGACCTGCTCCTCCAGGAATGGAGTGGAAGAAATAGTCCCTCCCTTCCCCATTTCCTTCTTTTGCCATGTTTATGAGCATCTCTACTTGACTTCAAGACATCCCAGTGCTTCACAGTTTGGATGCTGCTCTGAGGCCATCCTTGTATACAAGCTTTGTGCCCATTTAGCACAACACCTTCCCCTCAGGCAGGCTGAGGGGGTACTGATGCTCCAAGTACAGAGTGCAGGATTGAAATGGAATAATTCTGTGATTGGACTGGGTGAGCTTTTGGATGCATTGCTGGCCTTCCTGCAGGACCAGGATGGATTTGATCTGCTGCTGCACCCAGGCCTCTGCTGCTGGGCATGAGGCTATGCAAAGTGCCAGCCAGTGCATGGGCTGTGTGGCACAGGCACTCTGTTGGCATAACCAAATCTGAATTTAAAGTCTGAGTGTGAAGTAAATGGCACCTCTATTCCAGGCTGTGTGTGATAGCCCTGGACTATGAACCTAGATAGTATCAGCTCTTTTCTTCTAACCACTTGCTTGATTCCAGGCTGGATAAAGCTTGGCTACATAAAGCACTGCCTTGTTCCTTTGTTGTTCTTTTTTTAGCCTACTTTGCACTGCAGGTGATCCATGCCCGGCGGAAGCACAAGATCTCCCCCCCAGAGACCACAGGGCACCCTGAATTTGAGCGGATCTTCAGAGCTCAGTAAGGCTTGGACTGCTTTCTCCTGGCTCCATCTAGATAGAGCTTGAGTCAAGGGTCACTACCAGGAAAGACTGAAGTCAGCCTTGAGTCACCTTTTCATTTGTTGCTACTCATACTGGATGTTTATTTTTTTGTGATGCTTTATGGGCAGAGGTCTGAGTTTTGATCAGGAGCACTTTGCTCTGGCTGGAGTGTTTCTGTCCATCCATGACAATCCTTCTCCTTGCATTGCAAGAGGCAGCCAAATGACACATTAGTGGCTGTATGCAAGAGGAGCTGAGCATTATAATAAGTTGGGGTGATGGTTGGACTTGGTGGTCTTAGAGGTCTTTTCCAACCTTAATGATTCTATGATTATTAATATTATATAAATTATATTTATCTGTATACACATACAAAACATTAATAATTATATTAATTATAGGTTTATTTATTTATATTTATTCATATGTATATATTAATATATATTAATATTAAAGTTGGCTCCAAATTGACAGCAGCTGAAGCTGTATAAATAACCTGATATTTACTTGTAAGGTTTTGCTGTTGAGCTGAAGCAAAGGACCTTAGCAGCAGAACCAGCTGCAAGGACATTTTAGCGGTTTTCCCGGTTTTAAGCCATTGTCCCATGAAAGTCTGCACTCACAGGCCCAATCTGAGAGCTGTTTCTTTTTGCTCTGTTCCTATGGAGCAAGCAGTGCCGGAGCTAAACTGGAAGCGTTCACAGATCCCTTCGGCTTCCAACAAGCACCAGATTCTGTCTCTCATCCTGGCTGTTCTGTTTCATCAGTGATTGAAAGGAACTGGCTGGAGCTGGTTTGAAGTGTGGTTGGAGCGCAGCACTAAATCCCAAACAAAGCAGCTGCGTTTCCTTGCCAGCGTGCAGGAAACATTTGTGGAGTGACACAAACACCCACTTTGGTCCTTCTGTGATGCAGTGAAAGGCCAGGCTGCATGGGAAGCATCATCCTCTGCTATCTGGGTAGCTGCCCATGGGGCTCTATATTATGCTGGGCTGTGCGTTAGCTGAGTCGTGCTGTGGACCACTGCATGCCAGGAAGGTGACCTCAGTGGCCTCAGGTTTGAGAAGGTATTTCTTCCTTCTGTGTTATTTTCACCTCCTTTTGTTGTTTTCCCTGTGGAAAAGAATGCAAATGGATAATTTGATTTGATTAAAAAAAAAAGGAGGAAAAAGGGGTTTTATTACTCACTTGTGGAAATCCGATAGCCTCCCCTCGCTGAGGCTCAAACTGCACTTGCAGAATAAGGTTCTTCAGACTTCTTCCAGCTCTTAATCTGGCTCCATTGCCCAAGGCTTGATAAATTTTGGGTCAAATTTAAAATTAAATTCCCTAGGGAACTGCAAAATGTAAGAGAAGTTGAGAAATGAAACCACTGTCTTTGACAGCACAGCTCCTGCTGTCCTTTCTTGCAGAAAATTTGTAGGTTTGTCATTTAAAGAAAAAAGAAGGAAGAAAATCTCACTGCAGGTCTGATCACCTTCTCCTGAATTCCATCTTGGAGCATGACTTGTGTGACACCCAAGTTTGGCCTGTGCTCACCCAAGGGGAATTTAAAACTGGTGTATGAAGATACGCTTTTAACTCTCATCTCTGGTTCTCACCAGGGCAAATTGCTCAGAGTACTTCCCGATCTTCATCTCCCTCCTCTGGGTTGCTGGAATCTTCTTCCATCAAGGTAAGGGGGATGGGGAGGAATACCCCAACCCACGCATGCAAGCCCCCAATTTAAATCCCATTGTGACTCAGGCACATCCTCTTTGTACCCGTGAGGCTCTAATCTGGGGAAAGCAAGTTGTCTTTTGGCCGGACAGACCGAGGAGTGCCCCAACTCTAGTGCCCATGAAGCTGCTGGCAGCCAAGCCAGCCTCCTACCCCGGGGAGAGGCTTGGTGGCATTGGCAGCCCTTAGTCCTTACCCAGAGCCCGAATGCCCCCCATGCTGCTTCCATTGGATAAGGTCAGGCTGGCACATGGTGCCAGGCAGCAGCAAGCTGAAGCAGAGCTGCAACACGATACCCAAATCCCTCCATCAGAACAAGAAACCATAACCCAAACAATTAGTCATCCACCACCCATCCCATACCAAGTGGGAAGATGTGAGGAAGGACCTTGGGAGGGAGTGTTGCAAACTCAGGTCCCAGGGCAGCTTTGTGAGGCAGAAAAGTTCATTCTCCACAAAAAAGGAAGGAAGAAACCCTAGTTAAAATCCCACAGCGTTTTAAAGGCAAGTCCTTCTGTGTTTGGGTCTCATGGCCATGCCTCATCTGCAGAGGGAAGTGGGGGTGTAGGTGACTGAACTGGGCTGCAGCTCTGGCAGCACCTGGGGAGCTCTGGCTCCATCAGGACTGGGCTCCTCTCTTCCCTGCAGGTGTGGTTGCAGTGTGTGGGCTGCTCTACCTCTACACTCGCTTCAGGTACTTCCAGGGGTACGCCGTGGCTGCGCAGGAACGGTCAGTACCTGGCCAGGGCTGTGGGCACCCCAAACACTCCAGGGAGGCTGGGTGCAGAAGGCAGCCCCTGGGTCAGGTTTCCTCCCCATGGGTGGGATTGAATGAAGATTTGCATCACCTCCTTCTCTCCTTTTTGCCCCTTTGTGCTTGCAGCCACATCACCTCTTCCCTGACTCCTCCTCAAAGGAGGATGGGGGACCATGTCCTGGGCTGCATCCCCAGCAGTGTGGGCAGTGGGTCAAGGGAGGGTATTCTGCCCCTCTGCTCTGGTGAGGCCCCACTGCAGTGCTGGGTTTAATTCTGGGGTCCTCAGCGCAGGAGAGACTTGGACCTGCTGGAGTGGACCCAGAGAAGGTCCCAAAAATGATCCAAGGGCTGGAACAGTCCTGTGAGGAAAAGCTGAGATGGTTGAGACTGTTCAGCCTGGAGAAAAGAAGGCTCCAGGGGAACATTACTGCAGCCTTCGAGTACTTGAAGGGGTCTGTAAGAAAAATGGGGACAGCCTTTATAGCAGGGCCTGTTGCAACAATACAAGGAGTGATGGTTTTAAACTAAAAGAGGGAGATTTACACTAGATATAAGGAAGAAATGTTTTACACTGAGGGGGGTGAGGCACAGACCCAGGTTGCCCAGAAAGGTGGTAGATGCCCCATCCCTGGCCACACCCCCAGGTCAGGACAGGGCTCTGAGCAGCCTGCTCTATTTGATGTCACTGCAGGGCTGTTGGACTAGATGACCTTTATAGATCCCTTCCAACCCAAACTGTAGCATGATTTTATGACCCCAAGGCCCTGCCAGCATGTTTTGTGCCCCAGGCTGGCTGGCAGTGCCTGACAGAGTTTTCTTCCTGTGCAGGTTGGGGCCTCTGTACGCCAGTGCCCGGCTGCTCTGGCTGCTGCTCGGGCTGGCAGCGGCTGGGCTCCTGGCACACTTCCTGCTGACCCTCTCCTCTGCAACAGCATGGCCCCTCCAGCTGCTCCGTGCCTGGTGAGAGGAGCTGTGGCTCTCCCCAGGCTCCCCGTGGCAGAGGTGGGCTGAGCTGTGTGGTATCTCTCCAGCCCTGTGCTCACCCTTGAAGGCAGGCGGATGCTGGCATTCCTCTGTTAGTTAAGCTCCACTCTGCATAGATCATTTCCCTTTTAGAAAGCAAATTCTGCCCTGGCTTCACTGCCAGGTTTTGTAGTACTACCTGCTCTAAAGCCTTTGGCTGTCCCTCATGGAGCACTGGATTGACCCCTGTGCTGTTGTAGGACCTATGTTGAAGGATCACACTGTGGATATACAGAAGATAAATTCCTTTTCCCAGCAGAAACCACATGTGGTTGTGAAAGGTGCTGGGGGACTGGGTGTGAGACCATCACAGGTTAGGAGGCTGGGCTGCATGGGAACAAAGCTGCAGTGATTAAAATGAACTTGAAAGGATGGGTGAACTCCCCTAAACCAACCCCAATTCTGGGGAGAAAAAGGCTGACTCTGTAGTCCAAATGCTGAAGCCTCCCTTTGGCATTGACTTGAACGATCCTGCCTTGGCCTCAGCTTCACTTATTGACTCACCAGCAGGACTTTGCCCTTTCTCTTGCTTTCAAGCCTCACTGCAAAGCTGGGATCCACAGGTAACCAAGGCAGGCAGGGAGCAGACAGCTCCTTGCTGAGCTGTACATGGGTAATGAATACAAAGAGCAAAGTATTTTGCAGGAAAGACAACTGCTACACAATTGCTCCCTCAGGTGTTCAGCTGTCCAAGTGGCTTCCTTGCTCCCTGCAAGCAAAGACCTGACCAATCTTTTATTTTTAATACCTGGTGAAAGTTCCTGTGGCATGAAACAACCAGTGTCCCCTCCTGGGCTGCTCTAAGTGCTTTTTCCCACCATGAACAATACTTTGGGAGCATTGGATGGTGGTGAGAGCTGAGCAATGACTCTGTTCTGGGTCTAGGAGCTACAAGCTGGTCCCTGGCATGGGGAAAAAAGGGGCAGACAAAGCCAGAGCAGGTGTCTCCCTCCTGTGAATGACTCTCCTTGCCACACCAAAGGTTTAAATTTAGTTTTTATTACAGTGCACAGTATTTTATATATTTATATAGATGTACTTGAAAAATCAAATGTATCCAATAATAAAAAATACAGCACATTAAAGTAGTATTATGCATTCCAGTGTATAGCTGAAGAGACATTGGGATTTACACTAATCCCTACTATTTCTGAACTGGGCTACTTCTGCTTTTTTTTTTTTTTTCTCCCAAAAAAATTCACACCAATCAAGAACTGACATAGTTATTTAAAAAGATGGTTTCTTCACTCAATCTCAAGGCATGAAGACACTGGAGACTTCACTGTGAGTTAAGGGGCTGTGTTCAATGCTGGCAGGCACAGTGTGGCATATTTTATTGTTTTGTTTTTGTTTTCCCTGCCATACTTGTGGCTCCAACCCCTTGGGATTCCCTTCCTCTTCTGCTGAAGGAGGGTCAGTCTTCACCCCCACTTAATCCTCAGCTGTGGCCAGGACTTATTGCCTGGGCGAAGGCAAGGCAGACCTCAGTCCCTGGCCATCTCCATCCCAGCGTGCCTGTGGGGTCAGTTGGCAGGACTCAATGCAACCATGGGCCCCTGCTCTGTCCCCAACTACAGCCAGAGCTTGCCCTGTCCTGGGCTGAAGGTGCTTCTTGTCCCTGCTCTTGCTAATGCTCATCCCAACCCCAGAGCAGCTGGAGCAGCAGCGCAGCAGCCGTGCACCCGTGAGGGTCAAGGGGAGCACAGCCCACCCTCTGCACGGGACATTGGTTTTGCTTCTTGCTCTTCTTCTGGAGAAGATGATGTCCTGACCCCGGCAGCAGTGGTGGGGAGGTCGGTGCCAGCCTGGCAGACGGTTTGCCAAGGCCTCTCCTGGCAGCTGCCCTTGTGCCCGGGCAAGGCGCCGCGGGGAGGATGGAGCAGGAGGGGAGGGAGCAGGACTGGGCATCCAGGCAGCTGTCCACCCTTCCTCAGGCCTGCTTCACTCTGCTTTTTTGATAAAAATCTGAAAGGAGAGAGGGCTGGGATCAGAGGGAAGTGGGTGCAGGCAGCAGGGAGCCCCAGGCTGGGGTCTGGGCAGGGACACCCCCCCTGCTGAGGGAGCCCAGCTTACCTCGCTCAGGATGATCCACACCGGGGAGTCAGTCTGGATGGACAGCCTGATCGCCTCCAGTGGCCCAAAGGTTGGGTCCACTTCACCCTCTGCAACACCCTTGGAGAAGGAACCTGGTGAAAAGAGCACAAGTGGCACGGGGACAGTCCTCTGGCCCTCCCTTCCTTGAGGGGGACCACAATTTACCATTGCAGCCCATGGCTCCCTGACACAAGACTGCCTGAAACCCAGCAGCATGGGTGCCAATACAGGGCAAAGTCCAGCAACAAGAAAAAAAAAAAAAATCAGCTAAACAGAACAAAATGGGGAAAATTTGGCTACACATCACTGCTGTGCAAAAGGGAGGGGGCAGAGTGGCCTAATGGTAGCCCTGTCCTGTAAGAGACAAATGTTGGTTCAGGATCCACACCACTGGGGGTAAATCTTACAGCCATAGTCTATTTTTGTTGGTGGTTTTTTTTTTTTTTTTTTTTTTTTTTTTGAAAATGCAACCAGGAGAAGCCAGGCAGCATGCAGAGGAATGCTAAAATGGCAAAAGCTACAAGTGCCAGGGAAGTGTTCTTTTATTTGTCTATATTAAAAAAAATAGAGAAGAAATCTTAGCAGGGATGCCAAGGCTTTATCACACACCAGTGGGTCCCCACACACTGCAATCACTTGTTCTTGTCCAAGGGCAGGACAAGCACTAAAATGAGCTCAGGTGGCAGGAGACAAAGCGCAGGCTGGAAGTGGTGCAAGTACCGAGACAGGCTGTGGAGGGAGAGTGTGAAATTGCTCACAGTGGAAGTTTGTAACACTGGGTTAGGTAAATGGATAATCTGAATAATTTGGTCCCAGCTCTGTGCAGGGACAGGCAGAAATGCAGGACTGGAAACCACCTGAGGGGGACAGCAAGTCTAAGAGGGGAGGGAGCGCTGTGGAGGAGAGGAGACAGTGACAAATCCTGTTCTAATCTGGTTTCTAGCAAGCAGAAATTACCCTTTGCCAAGCAAACAGCACCAGGAGCCTTGATTCACTCTAAGGTGAGGATAGGGACTGTGCTATCACACCCAGTGGGCAATTACCACCCTGCACCCTGCTTGTACCTATCTGGATGTAGCCATCTGGTGTCCTGCGATATTTGACGACTGTGCCTCTTCCCTCCTGCAAGGCTTCCTTATCTGACTGCAGGCTCTGTGGGAAGGAAAGGAGCTTTGTGCAGGGCCCGTGCAAGAGCCACCCAAAAGCCCCAAGCAATAGCATCAACCCTGGAGCTACCCTTGGCAGCATTCCCTGGCCCCTTGCCCCACTGCCTGGGACCCTGAGCCTCATGCCCCAAACCAGGGAGACATTTGCTGCACTCATGCTGCTGCTTCCACAGCACCATCCTGGCTCCATCCCTTCACTCCAACTGTCCCACCCATTTCGGCATTCCCTCTGCAGGCAGGGATCACTCCATCCCTTTGCTGCAATTGTCCCACCCATCTGAGCATCTCCTCTGCAGGCAGGGATCACTCCATCCCTTTGCTGCAATTGTCCCACCCATCGGAGCATCTCCTCTGCAGGCAGGGATCACTCCATCCCTTTGCTGCAATTGTCCCACCCATCTGAGCATCTCCTCTGCAGGCAGGGATCACTCCAGCCCTTTGCTGCAACTGTCCCACCCATCGGAGCATCCCCTCTGCAGGCAGGGATCACTCCATCCCTTTGCTGCAACTGTCCCACCCATCGGAGCATCCCCTCTGCAGGCAGGGATCACTCCATCCCTTTGCTGCAACTGTCCCACCCATCGGAGCATCCCCTCTGCAGGCAGGGATCACTCCATCCCTTTGCTGCAACTGTCCCACCCATCGGAGCATCCCCTCTGCAGGCAGGGATCACTCCATCCCTTTGCTGCAACTGTCCCACCCATCGGAGCATCCCCTCTGCAGGCAGGGATCACTCCATCCCTTCGCTGCAACTGTCCCACCCATCTGCAGGCAGGGATGGCTCCAATAGTGACTACTCAGGGCAGCATTCCTCACTCCTGAGGTGGTACCACACCAGGCATGATCCTTGGTTCCCAGCCAGCACCTCTCAAAGGTGCTTGAGTCTTGTGAAGATTTTCCTGACAGCTTTAAGCAGTTCCCTTCTCTCAAACCTCTTTTGCTTCCCACTCCACCCCCACCTCCATTCTCAACCCAACACTTACGTCAAATGGCAAAACCTCCACAGTGGTATTGAAGAGTTTGTCTTCTGGGTGCTCGATGTTTCCGCTGCGGAAGAAGAACCTGTGAGAGAGACCAGAGCCGTGGAAATCCAGGCTGAGTGACTGAGGAGATGATGGCTTTCACCCCAGCTGAACCATCAAACAGCTCAAGCTCACAGGCACCTTCCCAATAAGCCCACAGACACATGGTTGGGAAAGAGACCTCCTGAGCCAGATGAGCTAAATCATGGATTGCTCACAAATGCAGGGAAGCAAAGGGGTGCAGCAAACGTGGCCCCACCATAAAATGGCCAAGTTATACCCTCCCCCCCTGCCTCGAGCAAAACACTGTTCTCTCTTCCTGGGCAGACAAGCAGGAGATGGGCAAGGAACTGAGTATGAGCCAGAAGAGCAAAATCAAAGTGTTGCCACATGCTCCACACAGGTCCCCACGTCCCCTCCCATCAGTGCTCCCCCAGACACTGGCCTTTCGATGCGGAGTGGTTTGAAGAATCTGAATCTGATGAAGTCTCCAGCAGTGGGAGTGAAGGCCCAGAAGAAGTCCTCCCGCAGGTAAGCCTTCTCCAAGGTGAAGTGCTGGTAGGTTTTCAGGCTGGTGCTCACCTCTGCAGGAGGGTTGACGTGCTCTTTCCGCAGGGCCTGCTTGCCAAAATCCTTGTCCTTGGTGGGCACAATGCGAAAGAAAAAGGTCATGAGCTGCTCTCACCCATGAGGGAGTCCCAGCAACAAGGCACTGCAGATCACAAGCTCTCAATCTGCATGGTACAGAAGCGTAAGGGATGCAAGTGATAGGGGCAATGTGTGACTGGATCCCAGGACACAACTTCAGAGAAGCACCACTGCTCTACACCCTGACCCAGCACCAAAGAGCCTTTCATATTCCAAGAGTCTCTGCCCCTGGAGCTCTGCAAACAGTCCTTGTACCTGAGGAGAAGGTGGCTGGGAGGCTAGTGATAGGATAAGGTGACCAGAGTGCATGGCCTGATGGGTGCCAGCTGTGATACCAGCTGTGATACCAGCTGGACTGAACCATCCATTTACCTGGGGACCAGACACAGGACTGAACAGATCCCAGGGCTGCCTGTCTGCCTGTCTCTGGATCCTGCACACACAGCTGTGGGAAGCCTGATTTTGTTGATGTTTAAACACACACAAACAATTTAAGCTGTTACACAGCAAGCTCGAGTTTGCCTAATGGCACATCCCAGGAGCAAGAAGGGAGTGGGAATGAAGTCACTCCAACCCAGGAGTCACCTTCTCCAGGGTTTTTCAGCAGATGCTTCAAAAGTCACTTGCCCAGACCCTGTCTGGCACTCTGGGTGGGTGGCCAGGACCGGTACCAAGGCTGAGAAGCTCGCAGTGACTCTTGGTACATGTCTCTGCCATTCTGAGAAGCAGGAGCTACATGAGCTCACTGCAATTAATAAAACACAAGCACTGCACAGAAATCCATCTGTTACCATCCCACCAGTCGCTGTCACTGATGTCCCTGCCCCATAAGCAACCAGTTCCTGGCCTGGCAGAAAGGCCACCTGCAGCTTGAACAGGCAGCTGGTACTCACCTTCAGCTTCTGTATCTTCCCAGCCAAGGAGGAGTGGGTTCCCACGTGCTGGAAGAGTGAGGGCTTGAAGCGGATCCTCAAGTTTGCCTTCTGCCTGTCGCAGTGTTTCTGAAAAGAGACAATTCCCCTCTCCATCTCTATGCCTCTCTGTGTTATTTTGGCTTTAATTTGGTGAGAGAGCTTTTAGTTGCACTCTGGAGGGACCTGGCTGTGACTCTCAGTCATTCACCCACAGGGCTCTGCCGGGCAGCCGGAGTGCCCAGGTTTAAGTGCCAAATTTCTCCTTGCCAAGCACAGCTTAGCAACTGCTGAGCAAATCTTCTCTTTGCTGTCAGGTAGAGACAGCCAGAGAATTTTGTTGTGCTTGCCTTCCTGGGAAAGCCTTTTCCTTACGACTCAGAGCTCAGGATCACCGATGTCTGAAGGTACAGCAAGTCCTGGGATGACTCAGAGCCTAAGTGAGCTGTGGGCTCTTTTCAGATGGGCAGAGTTTGCAGTTTCTTGGCAGGTGGTGGTAAGCAGAGGTATGGCACCTGCCACTGGCAAAGCTGTTTCGTGCCCATCCCACCACCTAAATAAACTTGGAGATGCAATGCTGATCCAGTCAGTTATTTTCTGTTGGGTGGAGGGAGAGAGACCATGGAGAGGGAATAAAGGAGGAAGGAGAGAAACACTGAGAGCGTGGAGACAAGAACTCATGTTTTAAAAATAGTTCATTTCTCTTAGTTTGAGAGAGCAGGATTAAAACCACAGGGCTAAAAAGGGGAGGGAGAGGGCATTTGTTTTCTGACGTTTGCTTTTTCCAATAAAAGAAATGCAATCATGCCCCTACCACCATCTGCTCTGGCAACCTCCCACCCCCGGGGTGCTGTGTCACCAGCTGCCTGGCACCAGGCAGGGCACAGTAAGCAAAGCCAGCCACACCAAGCCCCCAGCACAGGCTGCCTGCGTGGACCACACCACCAGGAGCTGGGAAATTCCAGGCATGACCCCTGCAAGCTGCAGACAATCCCTTAACCCAGCTCATGTTACATTAGAAAATTAAAACTAGACATGCTAACCCTACTCATTGCCAGCAACCTTAGACACAAGTCCAACAGGTCTGATCTCATTCTGGATGGGGAGAAGAAGAGGAGGAAGGGGAATGGAAGGAGCTACAGCATCTCCTGCTTTCTCCTTCTCCCCTTTTCCACTTCTGCTAAAGAAGCATTTGCTGAAAACAGCATTGTCTGTCGAGCCAGGAGGGGGAATGGCTCAGTTGGTGGTAAGAAGGTCATCCTTTCACACAGGTCTACACCAGGTAAATCTAAAATTAGTTTAAAAAGAAAGAGCAGAATATATCCAGAAGAGGCAAGTCTCTTACCAAAAGCTCAGGTCAAACAAACTTTAAATCAAAAAGACAAATCCTTCCCACTACCAATCTGATTCTGCACAGTGGGACTTACAAGGGAAAGTCATGTTTGAAAGGGCACTGTGCAGAGTTAATCATGCAAACAATGGGGGAAAGGAGCCAGAAATCCACATGGAAAGTAGGTTAATTTTTATAAAGGCAACATGTTTTAGAGGTTTGCAGTTTCCCCTGGAAAAACCTTGGCTCCATCAGGTAGGAGAAGATGAGCAAAGGAGATGATCCTGTGCAGCAAGATCTGCATTTAATTAATGCTCAAGCTGAAGATTTTGAAGGAGAGGGCACAGACAGCAGCATCATTCCCAGCTCCATCCCAGCATCCTACCACTCTGACATTGCCCATGGCTGTGAGGATCCTGGGGGCTGCTGGACAGGCCTGGGGACTGCTCTGTCACACCTGAGCAACATGGTTTGAACTCAGGGGAGGACACCATGGACATAATTTCAGCCTGGTCCTGCTGCAGCTGGGGGACTGGAGCCGACATCACCATCCTTGCCAGGGATGAGGCCAAATGAAAACACATCCTTGCCCCAGTTTTACAGAGCCCTGAGGATGCTCTGCCCCCCCCAACACATAAATACAATATTTATCCTCAGAGTGACTACTTGCTCTGGCATTTGCCACCACAAAGCAGCTGTGGCCATGGACTCTGTCCTAAGCAACTGGCTTCAAGCTCTGCAGGGGGACTGAGCTGCTCATTCTCTGCCAAAGGAGGAGGATGAACAAGCCTATGAGTAAATACAATATATTCAGAGAGGAGACAGGAGACTATCTGGTGGTGAGCTCATCTTACATTTGCTCTCACATACACTCCTCCTCTGCCCTTCCCACTCACTTTAGCCCCTGGCTACCGCTGCTGCCAATGGGAGTTCAAACACACCCTCCCCAGGGCACAGGGGCTTCTGTGCTGTCATCTGCAAGGCTATGTGTAGACATGGCTCTGCAAACGAGATGGCAGCATGAAAATAGAGCCATTTCACCTCTCTGCACTCTCCTAGAACCCCCACGAAGAGCTTTGCGTGCTCTGGTTTCATTTTAGCACACTGTGCACGGCAGGCTTGCTCTTGGGTCATCTGGGGTGAGCTCTCTGGGCAGCCTGTGTGTGTGCTCCAGGCGGGTGCAACACACCAGCCCAGAGCCAAAGGGTTATTCTGGGGTTACAGTAAATGAGTAGGGAACAGCTTCAGGGAGGGAAGCACACCGGCTTGAAAAACAGCACAGAAGAAAGGGGAACAGCTACTCTCCTCGAGGACTGGAGGGGGAATGTCCTGTTAGTGCTTGGATGCAGAAATAATATCTCTTCTGGCAGCTACAACAGCCTGAACTCCCAGGTCTTTGTTTGCACAATCTGCAAGGACACCTTAGGGCACACTCCACAGGGACAGCACAGTTCCGTGCAAAGCCAGCTAGCACCAGAGCTCACAGAAAAGATCCTCCAGAGACACAGATCAAGCATACATTTGTGCACAGAACAGAAGGTTTCCCTTCATCAGAGGTTGTTTACATACTGCATCCTTCTCAGGGTTGCAGACTTTCACCCAAAGGATGTGATCCAGCAGCCAGTCAATGGGTTTGTCCTTGTAGAACATCAGGATGAACTCCACAATCAAGCTCAGATCGAGAGACTTGAACATTTTTCCTACAGCACAAAGAAAGGAGAGAGAGCAGCTATAAAACAGTCAAGAGCCAGAGATGGGAAGAAAAAACCTAAGGAGCCTGGGCTGTGGAGGTTGGACAGGTCCATCTCCCCACGTGAAGGAAAGAGCAGGCAGCTCTGCTTTACGCACTGCTGGCACTGCTAATGCTGTTCTGGTTTTAATATTCATTGCAGAACTGGAAAGCATTAGTGTCTCACAGGTCACAACAGTATCAAAAAGGTCTAAAACTCTTCCATTCAACAGGGAGAAATAAGGATGAAAAACATCCAGCCAGCTGCAGGACAGACCATTTCCAGCCCCCCAAAACTGCAAGATTTAAACTGATCAAACCATCGTCCAAAAAAACAGATCGAGCTGCTACTGCAACCATGTACTGCTGCTCCCAAAATAGTTCTGTGCTGATGTAAACTTCCTTTTGCACTCTCTTAGGCAACTCCAAATCCCATCCAGGCTAAAAGCTACTGGTCACATCCAAGCTGCTTGACTGTTGACTGGGCCACAGACCATGTTTAGTTTTACTACAAGTGAGTAGTACCAGCTGTGAGGACCTCTCCCCTGTGCAAACACAATGGTCACTGCAAAAGCAGGGAGGGATCAAGTTCAAGTATTTTACCATGTTGTGGGGACAACTTGTTGGACCAAGAGTGTAAGGGCTTGCAAGAACCAGCAGGTGCTTGTGACTGTGCCTGATGAGACCGGGGTGAGCAGGGGAGAACATTACCAATAAACCCCAGCTGAGAAAACTCCAGGATCATCCACTCCTCAGAGGGCTGCTGCAAGGCAAAGTTCTTCATCGTGCTGAGATAGTTTGGTTTGGCCACAATATCATCCTCCAGCTGCAAGAGGAAAGGATGCTCAGTGCCAATGACCCATCCAGGTTCCTGTAAGAGCCTCTCTGTGCAGAGCAATCATGCTGTAGACCAGAGAGAAGCTTTGGCACAGACCTATTTGTTTTAGAAGATACTCCAAGCACATTTTTCTCACCCAGTCTAACAGGTAACTGAAACAAAGATTCCTGACCTCCCTGGGCAGGAGGTCTTCAAGTCTAAAGCATCTTAGAAACACAGTTTTGGAACCAATACGGTTAAAACCCACTCCCACGCTGCTGCATCACATAACTGGACATGCTCTTTACCCTCTCTCAACTGGGTATGAGCCACATTGAACTCCCACCCATCTCCCCTCTGCTCCCACCACCAAACCTACCTGCACATAATATATGCCTTTGGACTGGGCATACATCATTAAAAAGCAGTAGTCGAGGTTCTGCTTTGTCCTCCACCTGCAAGAGACAAACAGGATGAGAGCACCAATCCCTCCTGCCATACCAGGCTGCTCAAGGGTGCCAGCTGAGCCTGGATTTAAGCCAGGAAGGTGACACAGCTCTTGGAGGAGGGGTTGGCATACGGCCTCTCTCCTTTGCTCTTAAACTGCTCAGCTAAAAGTTACTGGAAAACTCAGGGACTTCCAAAATGAACATCACCTGGGTTAAAATTCCCACAGCAACCCCACAGCACAAGGCAAGCTCTGCAAAGGTGGTGCCAGTTCATATACCCCCCACCATGTCCTTCCAGCTCTTGGATACAGAAACTTTAAGGCCCTGCAGAAGAGTCTTCCCTGCTGGAACTGGGGGAAGGAGATCCTGCAGTTAATTAATTTAGGGCTTGCTTAGGTTCAAGACCATTGTTTCTTACCTGACTCTTTCCTTGGGGTCCCCAAAGGATTCCCGCAGGTGGGAGAAATCAGGATAGAAATGTGGAGATGGGGAAATTACCTCCAGGAGTCCTGAATGTATTTCCTTTGGGAATCTGAGGGAGAAAAGCAGCAGTAAACAAATACCTCCATGTCTGACACATCACTTCATAGACCAAATCACTGGGTAAACACTGAGCTGCAGAACCAAACAAAAAACATAGCCTCTGGGATAGAACTTTGCCAGCAGCTAATGCATTTTCAGGCCTCACCAAAGGACATCAGCAGAGACTGTCACAGAGGTTTTAAAGCTGCTCTCTCTCCCTCTCATGGTCTCTGACAGCCCCACATTAGTAGGCTCCCCTCCAGCATCCCTCCTCCCTTCCACAAGCGCACACAGGTCAGCTTTAAAGCCCAGCACCATGTACTCTCTACAGGATTAAACAGACCTGCAGACCGGAGCACCAAAGGAAGGACTTGCTGGCATTGCAGGACTTAGAGATTTTCCAAAAAGCCATTTTGCAGGGATTATGTTATGCATTTCTGATAAGTTACTTAAAACAATGCTGTGCTGTGGTTAGGACAGCCAGCAGGAATCCTACCTAGCTCCCTTACACCGATAAAAATCAGCACCTATTCTCCCTTTAATGCAGTTAAGGATCCTTCAAAGAGTCACACAGAAAAAAAAAAGGAAAGAAAAAAAAAGTCATCCATCTGAAAGTAGGTAGCTACAAGAGCCTTGCAAGCAGTAACTGTGGGAGATAAGCGGGAAACCCGGTTATTTTTGTACTGCTTTTCTGAGAACATTTGGTGCGAGGCTGATTTCCTTTGTTTGTGCAGAGCCTGGAGGATGGGAGATGGGGCAGAGGGAGACAAAGCAGTGAGATTGCCAACAACTTCTCACTTATTTTTCCCTGCCGTATTTTTCCCTGCCTTATTTCCCTCCTTGGGACTGGCGAGAGTTCCAGCGAACGTTTTCAAATCTTCCTTTCCTCAGGCAGCAGTGAAGCAGAAGCTTCTCACCGAGCCGACAAACCCCCGCAACCGCAGCGGCCGCAGTTTGCTCGCTCCTGCGATATGAGCTCAGCCCGCCCTGGCCCCGCACCACCTCGATTCAATTTGGAAGACAAATAATTTCCGTGAATCAGGGAGGGGCTGGAGGGAGGCACTGGAGAAGGGGATGGCGAGAAATCAAATCATTAAGTCAATTAAAGTTTCAGGCCTTCTACGCAGAGGCACTCTCTGCAGCAGCGCCCAGTAATTCCATCAGGATCCGTCGGACAATCAGTCCATTATCCGCCGATAAGTGCGTCCTCTTGCCAGCAGGCAGAAGGAGGGAGCTCTGCCAGCTCCTGCACGGCAAGATGGAGGGCTCTGTTTCAGCTCTTCTGCAAGTGCCCGGAACACACAGCCCTCCAAAATGCCCGGAACACACAGCTCCCTCCCCGTGTGTGTCCCAACCCCTCTCCCATCAGTGCTTCGGGACACGGCGCCGGGAGGACGCTGCCCTTTCGCAGCTCCTTCTTATGGCGACTGGGAGCCTTTGGGAACACGCAACCGCGGCAGCCGGACGGGAGCCCCAGCCTCTTCCCTCGCCACCTTTTTTCGTTTGCCTCTGAGCTCTGATGCTGTTAATGCCTGGACTGGATCGTGGTTAATAATCCATCACCAGCTTCTGCCTAAACAGCCACAGACGAAGCTGCAAAAGCCACTAAGACTCCAGGACATAAACAGCAGCCGGCGTGACAGACAAACCTAACTAGTGCCTGGGACAAGGGAAAAACAAACAGGCTGGAGCAGGAAGATAAATGGATGACGGATTTTAAAGCAAAATAAGGCAGAAGCACTTGGGTGTGCTTACCACACTGCCCTGTTGCTCTGACTCTGCAGAGCGGGTAGAGGGCTGCACTAGTCACAGAAACAATGGCCAGGATCGTTGGGAATCTAAATAATGTCTTCTCTCACAGAACAGAAAAAGCAAAACCAACCAGCACGACAGCGTGTGTTAAACACTGCAAGCACAGGGCAGCCTCCTGGAAGCTGGGTATGGGATGCATTTTAGAGCAAGTAGAAAGTGGAAGTGGCAATAGTAGAGACAGCTCAGAGATTAAGAGCAGAAAAACCTCCAAACAACAGAAGAAATAACAACAGAAAAACGAGGCAGAAAAGATCGTTAATGAAGCTGTTCCCTGGCCCTGCTACAGGCACAGACTGTACTGCTGTAGTCATTTGGAAGTGCTTACAAGTTTTTGATGTTTTCTGCCACTCCAGCTGTGTACTGTGGATCCGTCTGAAAACGAAAGACAAACAGTGTTAGATCCTTCAGCCTCAGCCTGTGCCTCCCCCCACACCCCCATGGCTCAGAAATCACTCTCAGAACACCCCAAGGGTACTGTCAGCCCCTCTGCACCATGTTCATTCATCTTCATGTCTCCTTTTCTCCAGTTTAACCACTCTCACCGTGCTGATGGACTCCCAGGAGCCCTTCTTGGTGGCCAGTGTTAACCCAAAGCATCACACCCCAAAACCCACCCCAAAGGACTCAAGATCACATACAACTTCCTCTCAAGCTCTCCTGGCACTTCTGTCTCTGCCAGTGCCAAGTGTTTGCACAAAGTGTTAACCTCTGGGCTGTTTATTTTTTTCCTACCCACACTGGCTTCCATCCAAGCAAATACTCTTGGCAGAAAGGGAACTCTACCCCTTTGGTGAAAAAGAGGGGTCTATTTATAAGCATGCATTTTTCATTTCAGGTTCATTTTGACACTTTTCTTCCTAAAAAACCCAGTTTGCTTCCATAATCAGCCTGGCAACCCATAACAGTTTGGAAGCGAAGGTCAGCAGCTCCTCATGCTGCTATCTGCAGGGGAGATAAGTGCAGACATGGGCGGGCACCAGACAAAAACCATCTATCTGCACAGTGACCAGGAAAACAAGACCCAAGAACAAAGGGCAGGACACCTAGGAGCAAAATCTGTGCCTGTTTCCTGGTGCTGGCATTGTTTTGGGTGATCAGAGGGATCACGGGGCCACATGTCCCAGGCAGATCTGCAGACGCAGCATCGCAGAAGCTGGGACCGGCTGTGGCTGCGCTTGGCACGGGGTAGAGGTGAGAAGTGAGACGCCAGGCATGTGTGTCACAAGCTGAGGACAGAGCTTCCAGGCTGGAGCAGTGACAAGAGAGGGTTTTCTCAAGAGAAAAAAGGTCCCTTTCCCAAACAGGGCTTAAGCTCCTGGTGCTGGACTGATTTCTTACCCTGGTGCTGCCAAGAAAACAGCAATGGGAAAAACAAAGGCAGGAAAGATGTTCCTGGATTTGGGAGCAAACACACAGCTCTGCTCTGAGCTGTCACTGAAATGGTGGGTTGGTGACAGCCACACTGGCCAGCTCACCCTGGGGCTCCACTCTACCAGCCAAGGAGACCTTGGCTCTCCTAGGCAGCCTGGCTGTCATGGACACCATGTACAGTGGTCAGTAGTGGCACTTGGAAAAGAGAGGTCCCCATGCCAAAAAAAAACATTTTGGTGCTCTGTTCACTGTCCTGAGACTTCAGATTACCCAATGGCAGCTCCAGGTGACAGTGGAGTCATCCTCCCCACTGCTTATTCCTTATCCTGTGCCTGAGGAGCCCTAACAAGCAACACCAAGTGCAGGTACATGGAGAAACATTTCAGGAAGGGGCAGAGCAGGCACAGAGGTGGTTGATACTTGTGTGGATGGAGGACATTGTAGCTACAGAGCCAGGTTAGCAAGAGAGGACAGTGATGACCTGCAACAGCTATCATCACTGGGACTGGCATATGACTCATGTGCTTCTGCACTTCATGGTAGCAGAATTAATTTATATGTTGTTCACTTTCCTCTTCACAGGTACACACAGAAAGTCAGGAGCTGCCACCACAGCCTCCACCCCATTATCAAGCCATCTAAAAATTATTGCAGTCCAAAACAGGAGATGCTGCTTAAAACCTCTTGTGTTTTTTAACTTATCTGCTGTGAAAACAGCCACCAAACCTATCCTGGCTCAAAGGGAAATGACACAGCCAGGACTGAACCTTGTCCTGGGCACTTTGGGCTGCACCCATCTGTGCACATCCCCTTGTACAAAATGCCAGCCAGGCACCCAAAGGCCAAATGCTACTCAAAACATCAAATTATGGGTAAATGAAGAATCAAACCCAGACATTTATCTTTGTTCCGCTCCCAGTAATATGCTACTGAGGTTTATCTTTCTCACCAGATTTCTGCAAGTTAAGACAAATGCACTTCAGGCTCAAGTAAATAATCCTGAGGGGAAAGCCACAGAGAAAAATAACCATCTAAACCCATAGATGAAAGCAGCTCTTGCAGCTTAATGTATCAAGGCTCTTTTAGCCCTTGGATTCAGCAACTAATTCTGGGCTCCAAACACCAGGACGAAGAGACATATTAGTCTCAGCTGCAAATCAGCAGGCTTTTGGGCTTTGAGAAGGGGTTAGTGCTGTCTTACAGGTACATAGAGAAATTCAGCTGCTTCCTGAGGAGGTCTGAGAGCTCCCCTAGACACAGCCATGGGGCTGCTCTAGAACATTTTGGGAGTAACCACTCAAGCAGCCTGCAAGAGGCATCACAAGTTAGAAAGCTAAACACACGTGCTGCTGTTCCTAATGTGACACTTGCCTGCTCACATCCTGATCCTCTCTAGTCCAGCCAAGTGTTTTATTTTGGGCAGGACATACCTAATGAGGTGGGTGTTGGTCTCCTCTCAAGTTACAAGTGATAGGATGAGAGAAAATGGCCTCAAGTTGTGCCAGGAAGGTTTAGGTGGGATATTAGGAAAAATTTCTTTGTGGAAAGAGTTGTCAAGCCCTGGATCAGGCTGCCCAGGAAAGGGGTAGAACCATCATCCCTGGAGATATTAAAAGCTCTAGGGACAGGGTCTACTGGTGGACTTGGCAATGGACTTGGTTTACAGTTGGACTCGATGACCTTAAAGGTCTTTTCCAACCTAAATGATTCTATAATTCTATAATTCTATGATGCTGGTTGGACAGCAGCCTAAGGCTGGGCTTATCTGCCTCAGCACGCAGCAGAGCTGGCCTCTAGGTGGGCAGGCATCCTCTTGGCATGGAGTTTGGCAGCCAGTGGGATGGGGGTGAGGGAAATGGGGTAAAGAGGCAAAGCTCTGTCTTACCTCAGCGATGAGGACGACGATGACAGAGTCCTCCTTCTCCTGCTGCGTGAGCTCTGAGATGAGGGAGTTGAGGGTGTCGGTGAGGTAGGAGTGCACCTCCCGCTTCACACTGGGGATTCCCATCACGATGGACACTGCCCAAGGCCATGCAGAGATTTTAGAGAGGGAGGTGTGCTAGGACAAGGCACTTTGCTCCCATGACTGTCTCATGGTTCACCTGCTCAGGGCCATGCTCTGCCATTAAAAACCAGCACTGATCAGCAGGTGTGAGAGTTCCTGGGCTACACAGGGTTCCCATACTCCTGTCCCCCTGCCCAGTACCAATCAGCAGCACCCCAGGCTATCAGGCTGGCAAAGCACCCATGGCTGTCAGATAGACTCTTTCTTTTCTCCCTGAAAGTCTAAGGAAAGACTTAAAATCCCTCCCCCTAAACTCTTTCTTTTCTCCCTGAAAGTCTAAGGAAAGACTTAAAATCCCTCCCCTTCCTAAGGGTCTGTTTAGCCTGTGAATGACAACTTCAAGAACACTCTTGTTCTCCAAACCCCTTCCCTGACCAGAAGCACCTCAGTTTGGGAGGAGCAGAGAGTCAGATCTTTGGTTTTGGGTTGAGATTTGGGAGCAGGGGGGAATTGTATGGTAACCAAAGTCCTGTTCCAGATGGGATTTGCCTAAGACAGGTTAGAGTCTCCAGGAAGCAGCCTGTAAACTACCCTTTCACCTGACCACCTTCTAGGCAAGGTCTAGAGCACTCTGGAGACGAAAAGCAGCAAAAAAGATCTGGCAAAAGCATCAAGAACATTTTAGTGCTGGTCAAGAGCAGAGACAGCAGTTCCCTGTAGTCTCACAGGTGTGACATCGCTTACCCACCCCACGTGTAACGATAAAAAGGAAGCTTGCATGATGCATGCAGCCGTTCCTCCAGTCCTGCTCACATCCATACCACAGCCAGGCTCAGAGGAAAGGGGAGAGACAGGCACCAAGGTGAGGAAGAGCACCAGAAGCAGCACTAATTCCCATTTACCTCCAGTGCGCCCCTGTCCCACATGCACGGCTGGCTGCAGACTGTTCTCCTTTGACAGCAAATGTGGCAAATGATGGAAGATGGTGGGAAGGTGCAGCACATTCTTGTTGGTGATATTCCACAGTTTTAACTTGGTTTCGTCTTAAAAAGGAAAAGGGAATCAATTGCAAGGCACAGTAGGGAGGAAGAGACTGCAAGGCAAAAAAGCCTTTTCAGAGCAGCCTGGCCACCCGAGACTACTGCTGGGTTATAAAAAAAATCAGGCCAACCTTTAACATGCCACTACAAACCCAATTAAAGTTCAGCAGGAGCCATGAGGGCCTCAAAGAAGTCCCAAAATATTTGGGAAGGAGCAGGGAGAATGAAGATCAAATGAAGGTCAAATCAGATCTTTCTGTAGAGATCCAATTTTCTTCAACTGAGCAACTTAAAAAAACAAACAAGAACAAAAAAAGAACAAATATATTGGCAAGGGGTGCTCAGCCAGCCTACCTCCTTCCTCCCCCCTTTCCTGGGATACCTGTTTTCCATATGGATTCAAAGAGCCATAGGAAATGGCACGTATGACTTGCAAGGAAAAAAAACCCAAACTCATAAAGCAAGCAAAGATATTGGCAAATATCCTCAGCAGAGGCAAATCTCAGTGGTTAATGATGCATATGGACCTCTAATTAAAGAGGAGTTTAAGAGTTCCCAAGTCCACAATTTGCTCACGCTGGGGGGGGGAGAAGAGCACGTCCTGTCCGCAGCCCTGCACACGCACACACACCTCTCTACCTCCTCATTAGCAACTGCTTCAAAACAGCCTGAGATCCTCAACTTCTCTGTGTATTCACCAGATAAGCTGCTCCAGGTCCGGTTTATATCCCTCAGGGCCTGTTTCTCCGAGATTGCCCTCTTGATCTCCTCCAGCACCAGGTTGAGCTCCTTGGAGCGCTTCAGGCTCTCCTGCTCGGCTGCGTGAAGTCGGTCGCGGAGGGCGAGGAACTCCCGCTGGTAGATGTCCACAACGTCACCTGTGGATGGAAAAAGAGAGAGGAGCTTTGTCCTCTGCACTCTGAAGGATTTCAAGGCACAAAAGCAGTGGCCATCACTCACTCCTCCTCCATCTCCACAATTCTTCAAATGTGGATTTAGGGAGCTGTGGTCCAGCATACCCCCTTCAATGAGAAGGCTGGAGAGGGGCTGTTTAGATTTGCAGAACTACAATTAAAAAGCTACTCTCATTTTTCTCTTTAACCCGGGTTTCTGGGTCATACAGAAATGTGACCTGGTTCTCTGTGACCAAAGCATGCAGCACAAACGAAGCTGCATGGTGGTTCTTCTTCACCATGTATTTGGAAAGGGGCAGTCAGCTGCTGGCATTAGTTTTTAAAATCAAATACTCTGCGTTTTCCTGTGGCCCCAGAAGTTTGGAAGCTTGGGTGCATGAGATGGTGACTGCTAGATTGGGGAACTGGAATCAAGTGAAAAAGAACTGAAAGCACTGGTGGTGATGGCCATGACAAACACAAGGAATATCAATATTTGTAACCACCTTGCTCCTTGCTTTGGTTTCCTTATGGTACACAAAGGAAAGGGTTTTAAGAGCACCCATTAAAGGTCATTCAAGTGAGTAATTCAGGAGAACTCCCAGACAGCATCTCAAAGGCCTTCTTCAGATGGTGCAAAGCATCTCCTGGGTGACCCCCGACTGAGGGAAAGTGAGATGCTGGCAAGGGGGGGTGCAGTGAGATGAGGGTGGGGACAGCAAGAGCTGACTGGATGCTTATATAAACCCAAATGTTTGGATACACCCTTTAAGGATGCATCGTAAATGTTATTTTTATATATATATATAAAAATATAAATTGTGGCAGGGTAATAGAGCATTTTATTTTGAAACAACATCTTGTCAGCATCTCCTTTTGAAGCAATAAAACCATCAAGAGCCTTCAGCCAGAACTAACTATACAAAAGCTGGGAGTGGAATCAGTTAGCCATTAATGAACATTCCTGGGCTGTTTCTTTACTCCATTATGAGTGAAAAGTACTCATTAAAAAGACACTTTTATCTGTGGTCACTCATGTGTTTGCAGTGAGCCTGTAGCTCACAGGACTACACCCAAACCAGATATAGTAGACCCTTAGCCCAAACACAACCAGGAAAGCTAATGACCAAAAACACTGCACAGGGCTAAATATACATCAGAGCCCATGATAAAAGATACACTGACTGCATCCACAGCTTCTATTTTGGGGTCCATAAAGAAAAAGAGAAAAAGAATTTTGAAGATCAGACATATCCAGATCCAAAGCACAGAGTTTCCAAGACAACAGTGTTTTCCTGTCCACTTTCCAGTAATGCCTTTGCCTAGGATAAGTTTTGCCCATGGGACATCTTCCCCAAAAGCCCCTTCTCCACGATTCACTGCTTCAGCACCAGGGCCCCTCCCAAGGCAGTCTGGCTCCTATTAACCTTTCAGCATTCTTTTCAAAGGCCCTGCTACAGGGGGAGGGAGCAGAGGAAGTGACACCCATTTGATTCCCCTGCTCACCTGACACGTTACTCAGAGAAAGCTGAGGGACAGGCACCAACCAGACCAGTCCTTCCTCTTTCCTGTGCCGTGCCATCGAGCAAACATCTGAGTACTTGCAGCAAACCAGATGAGCCTCCAGCTTTGGGACCTGCCACGGGAACTCACAGGAGCTGTCAGGCTGTGAACTGACTCCACGATGAGCCAGACCTTTGCCTGCTGGTATATCTCTGACATAAGAATATTCCTTTCAACCTCCCAGTACTCTAGATTAGAGGTTTTCCTACTTGTGCCTTTTACTGGCTACATCTGTGAACACCAGCAAGGAACCAATCTCACTTTCTGTCTTTGCACGACGTGGTGGCAGGAACGTGCTTGTGCAAGGCTGGGATCGTTTGGCTCTGGGCACAGGAGGGGGTTAGGATCCTGGGGATGCTCTCAAAGCCAACTCACAGCCAAAGGCTGCCATTAGATCTTGTTCTGCAATACCTGGAGTGGAGTAAAGGCAGGCTTTACACTTAATGGCTTTTTCCAGAGCACTGCATTTCGTTTGTGCAGATTTAGAAGGGAAATGTCACTGATTATTCAGTCACTAATGACCTGCCTGCCAAAGCCAAGAGCTGTACTTTTCATTAGACTGCAATGGTGATGTGCAGTCAACCATTTGCTGCTTTTCTAGCTAATGGTTGGAAGTGAAATTGTATTTGTTTCCAGTGCTCTTGTCCTATGTTGTCTTCGTAGGCTTTCCACCCTTTAATTAAAATTTCATGAAATTTAAAAGCTGATCGATTGTGACCAGTTCCAATGACAGCTTGAACAGTCCCAGACAAAGCCCAGGACTGGCATGCAGTTTCCCAGGAATTTCCAGCAATGCCACTTTGCACTTGCTGGTCTGCACTGGCACGTGGATGCAGATCTGTCATCCTTGCAGAACTCTTGGCTGCCCAGCCAGGGAAGGCTCTGAAAAGCCACAAAGGGCAGTGGAGGATAAGGCATGGGGGAAACTGGCTCCCATCTCTGCAAGCAAGGTTGGACACAGAAGTGATTTGTTGCTAATTAGGCTGAACAAATTCTTCAGCTAGTGTCAGTTCAGCACAGACCCTTTACTTACCTTTCAAAGCAGCAGCACTCCCCATCTATATGTTTATTGTCTTACTTCCCAACAGAAGACAGCAGAGCTCTTAAAATATCTCCAAGCACTGCAGGACAAAAACTCCTAGCTATAACTATATTAAAAAAAAAATAGTCTCAGCTTACTTTTTCTTGAGAGATAGCACTTTGCTTTGGGCTTAAAATAGACTGGTTTAATAAAGAAAGAAATTCAGCGTTAGGTTGATGGTCTGCAGGACAGACATGGGAGACCAAAAACCTCTCAGACTTGCAGTCCTTGCAGCACACATTGTGCATGCCCAGTGCCCACCTCACCCTGCCAGGTCTAATATTTGCACTCAGTGGCCTCTGGCTGCTCAGCTCCATGTCTGCATCCAGCAGTTTCCTACAAGCTGCCTCTCTGCAGGCCAGGGACAGCAGCGCTGGGCACAGCTGGGCACTGGCTGCCATCTGTCCATCCCTGAGCTCACCAGAGCAGATCTCAGATCTCGGGGTGTGTCCCTGGAGGTGGGGAGCAGCCTGTAGCAGAAGGACAGTGGCTGTAGGAAGCATCTGGCTGAGCATCACTCACTGACTGACATCTCCCCTCTCTGCTGCCTTCTCCTGCCCTGGCTGTGCCCAGCCATTTTTTTCAGCTGGGTTCTCCAGCTGAGATCCCTGTGCTGGGTTTGCTGAGTGATGCTGTGAACTGCTGGTGAAGCAGCAGGCAGGCATGGCTTGATGGGGCTCCTCTCCCAGCAGCTGGCAAGCAGTGGTGCAGAGTGGATGGGCACACACTGGTGGGGCTCACAGGCTGCTTCCTAGGTGCCTTATGTGGGCTCTGCAGAGCTGACCTGCAGCTTCCCAAAGTTTTTTTTTTTTTTTTCCATCCAAGACAGAATCCTTTTAATAAGAAGTATTTCTCAGTAATGGAGAATTCTGTGGCTTCATTCTCCTTTAAGTGACCATTAAGTGCAAACTATGTTTGCTAGCAGAGATGAGGGCTGGAACATCTGTGTCCACTCTGTTTATCCACTGTCAGTTTCTGAGTGAAAGCAAAATACCTAATCTGATCCTGAACCAGCAGATGGGCACAAAATCAGATCAGTGCTGATAAAACCCCCACCTTGAAATCTGACATGGTCATCCATATATCTGTATCTACATCCACAGTCAGGGATGCTATCATTCTGTATTCTGCATTAGTCTTTCAAATCACACTCCAACCTCCCAGGGAGCCTGTGGTGCATTTTAAACACGTCCATATTTCAGGACCAATTACTTTTGGTTTTGTTCTCTGCAGATAACCTCTCCCAGCAGAGCAGACCGGTGGCCAAAGCCAAAGATTTCTCTCCAATTCAATCTTTTCAAAAGCCACTGCAAAGACTTTGCTAGCTGGATTTGCTTCTCATTAGGAAGACTTTCAAGAGACTTTGTGTAAAAACTAAAAACAACCCCCAAACCTCCCAACCGTTTATCTTCAGAAAATCTTGGCCTCAAGAGCTCAACTGCACCTTTTAACCTGTCAGCCACAAGAGTTCCCAGAGCCAAACCAGCTGGAATAAAGTGTGGCCCCCAGTTCACAGCACAGATGGAGCTGGAGCAGAAACTCACTTGTCTCCACAAAACTTCTCTGCACTGACTGTGCTTCTTCATTTTATTTAAAACACCTTTTTAATTAATAACCATTCCCTGCTCTAGGACTTGCAAGGGCCTGGGAGGACTCCAGAGCACAGCAACAACCCCTCCTTAGGCTACAGCATCTGCTGTCCAAAACTCCAGCCAGTGAAGCATGGGGAGCCAAGCTGCTGAGCCATCCCAGCCCAGCACTGTCCCCGGCCCAGCCAGGCGCCTGGGCTGCCCACATCTCACTTTGTCCCCAGGCACTTGCAGGCACTCCTGGACTCAATTGGTGATTAGGGACTTGGTTTTGATGTTTAATGATTTCTGTAATGTTGGCATGTTACGCTCTAGATTTGCCCTGATTGAATCACAGCATTCATTAGGTATTTGGCTAACAGAATTTCACCAGACTCTTGAAATGGATAGAAGGAGTTACTACGTCATACCAGCAAATTAAATCCAGCCCCTGGGATGTCAAAAACCTTAGTCCTGCTTTACATGGCAATGTGACAGCTAATGCAGCACAGAGAGGTCAGGCACTTTGCACAGGTACACAGAAAGCAGCAGTAACTCTACAAGAAACACTTTATCCCATTAACAGCACAACACTGCCCTTCACTTATTTGGCTGTAGAAGGAAGAGACCAGTCCTAGAGAGCCACCAAAAACAAACCCCCAAAGTAGCCCCCAAAAGCCCCAGGGAAGCAACTCTGCTGGGGTCTGTGGAGCTAGAGGTAAGTTGTGACAGTACAAACATTGTCTCAAGCAGCAGAAAGAAAAAGGGATGATACTTCAGCGTCCAAAACACACCCCAAAAGTCACTGCCATTGCCAGGCAGGATGAAGATCCAGCAGGCTTTTTCCTTCCAATCCAAAGAAGCTCTAACTGTGCTCCTGTAAGACAAGCAAGATGAGATATACATCACCTCCCCTTCCACAAGCCAGCAGATCATTGTTCTCAGTCTTAGATTCATCTTTTGCCACCTTAGGATATGTGCAGCCACCGAGGACTTGGTTTGCCCTAAGGAACTGAGCACCAAGATATGCCAAGCAGCAAATCCAACACAGTCAAGGCCAGATTTCAGGGAGTGATGTTACCTGGCAGGGTGAACCTCCCAAAAGGCTTCATCACTTGCAGTTACTCTGCTGGGGGCTGATTCATCCCCACAGAAAGAAAGGAAGAGCATTTCAGCCATGGCCTTGCCAGACAGCAAACAGGGTGCTTTATTCAGCAAACATCGTGTGGCATTTACAGCTCCACTGTGTCCCAAACCACCTGGATACTGACTCAGACCAGACATGTTCTAGCTGCTGCTTATAAAAATAGACCTTGAGCTTCTTTATGGTAAGCTAAAGAAACTTTTCCAAGTTTCTTCATGATATCAATGTTGTAATTGGTAGTTAACACATGGACAAAAAAATACCCCAACAAAACAAAACATGGAAAGCAGAGGTTTTTAGGACCAGTAGAATGATCATTATTATTAAGAGAACAGCTGTAGGTGCAGAGAGCAGCAGGAAGGGCAGGGACCAGGGAAGGAAGGATGTGGCATGTGGATTTCCCAGTGGTGGTGGCACTGGTACTGATGGGACAAGCCCCAGAGTCACCATAACAGCCATGGGCAGCCAAAGCAGCCCTCAAAATAGCTTATAGAAGATAGACCATGTTTATCCCCCAGTCCAGTCCCTACATACAGTGTGTGCTATCCTGAACTGCACCTGAGTGATGTGTTTCAATGCCACCATCACCCCAATGCACATCTTGGTGCCATTACTGCCCCACAACTTAGAGCCTGTGCTCAAGCACCATCCTGAGTGCAGGCAGCACCATTCTGCAGGTCTCTAACATGTTGCAAAAACCAGTAGCCAGCCTCCATACCTAGTAAAAGGTGCTGGCAATAGCAGCAGGAGCAACCCTTCACAGCCAGCACCTACCAGGCCACTCAGCCCAGTGCCATGGCAGTTCTTGGGCTGCACCTGGGTCAGCTGCTGGGCATGAGCATCCCAGCCTAGCACCATCAGGCTGAGCTAACACAGCAGCTGGCACAAGAGGCTTATTAAAAGTCAGCTTGTCTGAAAAAATGATCCTCAAACAAAGCCACTGCTTCCACTGGCTGCAGTCTGGGTGGGGGGGGTGTTTTCTTAATATAGCCATTTAATAAGAGCCTGTGGTGTATTTAACAGCACTTCAACCTTCCACAGCTCTGTGCAATGAAATAGAAATGCAATGCATCTCCTCACTGATGGGCTCTACCCAGGGAATAGAGGTACCCTGAAGTCACCATTCCTTCCTTTTGCAGCAGTAGGTTTTAATCATATTCCTGTTGCACGACTCCTCGCTGGAGCTTAATGTTGTCTCAGCACATATGTCCTTAGAAGGAGAGAGGAAAACACATATCCCTTGCACCTTATTATTCCAAAGTAGGACCAACTGTTTGCAGTTGAGACATTTACAGTTCAGACATTCACAGAGATCCTTCAGCAACAACAACAACAAAAATTAAAGTTTGGGTTGTTTTTTGTTTATTTGTTTGTTTTTAACTTTTAATGTCCTAAGTAGCAAGTTTTCAAGGATGGCGAGGAGTAGATTTCCTGTTATGAGCATGGTGAGCCACACATGGATGGCAAACATTATGATCCCCCTTTCAAAGAGGAGAACAAGTTGTAGGGGTGCCTGCACCCAGAGCCAAAGCACTCCCCAAGGAGCTGCAGGAGGGATGCAGGCTCCAAAGCAAGGATATAGAAACTCAGCAATTAGGAAAGCAAGCAGTGATGTCCATCACTGCTGCCTAAAATATCTCAGATCAGAGCAGAGAAGGCAGCAGAAGCTGTCACACCACTCTCAGGTACTTGCAGAGCAGGTTTGGGATCCCTTTTCTGCAGTGTAGCTCCCTGGGTGAATCACACTGAACCATACAAAGAGCTCTGAGATCACTGCCAGTCCCCTGAGTCTTCCAGTGCACCAACAAAAGCACTGACAGGCACAGAAATCCCCAGCAGGTATAAACCACCATCAGCTTCTGCGGGAGGAACTAGTCCTGATTTTCCCTGGGGTCTGATCAACCCTTTTCAAGGGATTTAACAAGAGGCAGAAAGCAGGTGGCAACTCATTTTGCTGGAAGACAGCTAAGGAGGGGAACAAGGGTGAAATTAAATAGTGAATTTTCATCACAGCAAAAGGTTAACCAGAGGAAGCCATAGGGACTGGTATTAAGCCTACTGCCTGAGGATCTGGAGAAGGAGATGAATTTGTGAAGTAGCCAAATAGAGAGCTGACCTAGAGATAAGTTTGTCAAAGCCAGAAAAGAAGCAGATGACCAGGAGAAAAAGGCTGGAGAATGTCAAATTAACACCAAACCTGAGAGGTGCAAATTAATCAGGGGGAATCAAGGTATTTTTCACTACATTAACTAGGAAGGAGACCAAGAGCCATCAGTGTCTTGATGCTGCTGCAGCAATCCAGTGAAAGAAAAACAACCTGGGGGATGGAGAGGGAGGCAAACAAGATGTTTGTTGGCTTAATGAACAGGAGAGGAAATAATAGTATGAAGATTAGAACATTGTAAAAATAATGCTGCCTAATCCCAGAATAGTTTTCACCTCATCTAAAAAAAAAAAAAAGTATCATTACAGGTTTAAAAGGCGCTTTAGAAGAGGGTGATGAGAATGATCAAAGGCCTGAAAAACACTCTGCTCTGTGAGGAAAGAAAAAATAATAATGAGATAATTCATCTCAGGGTGGGCATAATAATAGGGCTCATGATGAAAAGCATGTAAACCAGAGTGATATAATGAAAATATATCACAGGCTTCCATTCACCTTGTCTCAAAATACAGGAGTAACTAACCATTCAGCTCAAATATTAATCTGAAACTGAGAAAATGAAATGTGTTGCACAGGGAAAGTCTATTATTTCTGTGGGCCATAGAAAAACACTGAAACAAGGAATATAAAGAACATTAAAGGGCTAGAAGCTGCAGCAAGCACAGAGACAAGACACCACGAGATGGGGCTGAGACCAAGGTGGGGTAAATCACTGCCCTGCCAGTGGTTCCAAACCTCTTCCAGACTGGCAGTTCCCTTTTTCCCCTGTTTCTTGGGAGAAAGATTCCAGATTTCTGTGTCTCTCCTCACAACAAGGAGGAACAGTGCAGCTTTCTTCTTCAAAGCAAAACTAATTCGTTAGCAATCTAATTATTTACCTGTGCAGCAGGAATACAGCTTTCCAAGCATTTTTCTCTCAAATGGAGAGCAAAGGCTTTGTTCTTAGTGTGTCTTTTTTAATACTCTTTATTTGATTGTGGAATAAAAACATGCTGAAAGTGAAAAAAATACAGCATTACAGAAATCATGGGTCATTAATTACAGCTCTACAGGATTATTAAGTGAGGACATCACACAGGAAAGCCTGGGTGAGGGGTGGAAATAAAGGGGGGAAAAAGAGGAATGGGGAAGACTGGGAGCTTGCACACATGGCGAGTCCTGACTGAGCCAACCTGTATGTGGTCAAAAAGAAGATGCAGTTGCCTAATGCAACATCCTTCTGTGGCATGGGCAGGGAAAATGCTCTTGGATGCACCTAAAGGCAGAGGTAACAGACCCAGAGCACAAAGTGTGTTGCTCTCCTGTGTTGAAAATGCACTTGCAGGAACCTGCAGCAGCCTCATCTGCCTATCATAGAGGTCCAGCACATCAGTCCTGGCACTGGCCATGCCATGTGGTATTTTACTTGTCACTTGTGGCTGTCAGCTTCATGTTAGATTGCAAACCATCACATGCAATAAAAACCCAAGTTGGATTTGCTTGGTTCTTACCACCTGCAAACCTCCAGACTGGATTTCTTTCCCTTTTGCCTTGTTCTCTCACTGACCACCAAAGCCAGTAAGTAAAATCTCATGAACCAGGACAACCGTGAAGAAACAGCTGATGACTGGAGCACACAGGACCATGTCCCCATGGGTGCTGGCAAGACCCAACTCTAGAGCTTTAAAGGAGAAAATTGTGAAGCAGAGCTGATGCCTCAGAGCTAACAGGAAATCCCCTTTTATTACAACCTAATTATGTTAATAATGAAAGAGAGACCTTCTTCTGCCAAACCCCAGAGCACCCAACGCATCCCACGCTATGCCGGCTGCTGATGGCTTGCAAGTCCATCGGAAAGGAACCCCCCCCAAGAAGGGAAGCTGATCTTTGCAAAGGTCACTGTGTTAATCATCATGCCCTTTCCCTGCAGCAGCTGTCACTAATTGCCTGTGAAGAGATGAAATTTGTGTTAATCCTCCTCCCAACATTACTGAACTCCAACATCATCATCATCATCCCCCCACAACAAGCGACCATGAGCCACCAGGACTTCACAGCTGATGGACTTCACAGCTGATGGACAAGCTCAGCTCATCTCAGGAGAGATGCAGCAGGGGCAGGTGGAAAGAAAGCAGTTCCACTTCACAAATTGATGGGCAACTTATTGATCAGCAGCAATAAGTGGCGGGAGGTTTTTTTTCCTGCATCTCCTTGCGCGGATCGACCACCGTGCTCGGCCTTCCACTGAAGTTAGCACCAGCCTCAGAACAGCCGAGATCCTGGAACAGGGGGAACATGTTTAATCAATAACATATGTAGCTTTTGGCATGGCTGAGGGGGATGAAAGAAATTTACAACAGCAAAATGAAGTATAAATCAGAAAACACATATGGAAAAGTTAGAGCGATGTACCAAGTCAGAGGGATATCAAGGAAATCACAGAAGTTCTGGCTGGAGTCCCTGGCTCTACTGATGTTAATAGCTGAGAACTTCAGCACAAGTCAGGTTTGACTTCTTTTTCCAAAAGAGTAACTCATTTGCAATGCATGTGGCTGTCTTAGAGTGAAAGGATATTTAGAGCATTCCCTTTGCCCTGCTATCTATGCAAATTGTGCATCCTGTCTACCTGCAGATCCGCAGCAGCCGACAGAAGACACCTTCCCTATTGTACCAAAGCCCCACAGCTCTGCTGGTGGGGAGAAGCAGACTTTTAAAATCACCACACACTGATCATGGGATGAGCTGATCTGAATTGCATTTTGGTTCAGAAGTCTTAAATAATTTGCAGGATGCTTAAAATAAAATGCATCCAGAACCTTTTAAAAATTACTCAGCATTAATATTTGAAATATTTATCCCCCAGGGTGCAGGGCTTGTAACATGAGCACTTAATGGGGTACATTTTCTTCTCTCCAGAGAAAAACAAGACATTGCCATTAAAGAGCACTCTAAGACCAGCTATAAGGGTTGATGCTATCTGAGGGCTCTTGTTTCATTTTATAGGCTAGGATAATTCCTGGGAAGAAAAACATACTGCTAAGAAGAGTAGGAAGACCCACTTCTCCCTTTTCTCATTCAGCAGCTAAGAAAACATGAAAAAGAGTTATCAGCTGATGCCAACACTCCCTCCCACAAAACCACACCAGCCTGCTTTAGACTGCAATAAAAGAGAAAAATCCTCATTTTTCTCCCCCTGCAGAAAACACCTCACTGGAAGGACAAGCAAGATGGAGTTCCCCACTTGCCAGCAACAGCAACCTGCAGTAATGTAAACTGTTCCCTATTCAAAACCACAGGGACTAGCCCAGAGCTGGGTCCCACACACGACAGCAGCTCAGCTGCCTATCTGCCAGCCCTGTGCCAGCAGTAGCAGCAGCAGCAGCAACAGCAGCAACAGCAGCAGCAACAGCAGCAACAGCAGCAGCAGCATTATTCCAGCAGCCCAGCTCTGCTGTGAGGCACTACAGATGCGATGGCACAGCACAAGGTGGGGGGTTGCAGGACATTTCAAGGGTAAAAAATAAACAGCTGGGGGAGGAGGAGGATGCTGACTACAAGGGTGTCCTACTGCTAAGACCTTTGGCTGATTATTAAATGATGCCTGAAAGCTTCTCAACAAGCTGCTGTTCAGCAATGTTACTGGCAGCTCCTACTCACCCGAGCCAAGCTCCGGGCAGGGTGACTTCTAGTGATCTCAAGCCAGGCTTGCCAAAACGTGCAGGGTGCTCCCTGCACTGTGCCTCTTTTGGACAGCACCAACAACCCTGCAACCCCACAGTCCACCATATCCATGGACTGATCCAGCTGGAAAATGAAACATCCTTGTTGTAGGCTTCATTTTTGGCCAGATACTACTGAGCCAGTGCTGCAAAGGAAGCACATGGGAACCAGGATGCCCTTTTGGACAAGAGCCCAAACAGAGAGCTGCTTAAATGGGTTGTGAAACCACATCCCCAGAGCTTTTGCTTTCTTGCAATGGTAGCGTTATCTAATGGCTTCAAGACAATGCATCCAAGCCTTACAGAATGCTGCTTACCACCTCCAAAATTAGGTAGGCTTCCCATTGTCTGGGACCACAAGACCATGGTATTTATGCTTAATTTCATGACTATTCCTAAAGTGTTTGGTCCTGGCAGAGCAAACTTGATGCTTGCTGTGAGCGGAGATGTGCAGCTCAGGCCTCCCATTTCCCTCCAACACATCTATTTACATGCATTTGGCTTCTCAGGGTTTCACACACCGTTACCTTTACTGGTGGCATATATAAGGTAATGCTAATTGCTATGTGGGCTGCTGGGGCTCAGTTTTCCAGATTTTCCACCCAGAGGGAAGCTATGTTACAAAGAGATTCAGTTTGACATGTTTAGGTGCTGCAAGGAGAATGTGAGATGCAAGGGCTGCCTGCTGCAAGGAGAAGAGCCCGTCTCTCCTTCTGGCAACCCAAGACCTGTGCCCAACAGCATCAGAGCCCATGGAGAGAGTTTTCAATGACTAAACAGTTGCATTTCAAGCACCAGTGCAGACGTACATCCTCACAGGAGCATGCACAGGATGTTGAATTGGGCTGTCTGGAGACCAAAGTGCTGCAGCATCCAGCCATGGCTCCCCCAGCAGTGTCCTGCCATCCAGTGGTTGTCAATAGGCTACCCAGGGAGCTGGGTAGGTCCAACATGTTGCCCAGAGAGGTGGTAGATGTCCCATCTCTGGAAATTTCCAAGTCAGATTGGACTGGGCTCTGGGCAACCTGATCTAGTTGAAGATCTCACTGTAGAGGGGGTTTGGCTAGATGACCTTTAAAAGCTCCTGCCAACCTAAACCATTCTGATTCTATGATCCCCAGCTGCTCTTCAGGATGAAATCAATCAGTCAGTCAGCTTTATACTGGGACAGGAGGATTTGCTGAGATACTCAGACCACGAGCCCAGACGTTTTTAAACTCAGGGAGGTGTGAGGGGAAGATGAGAGAGAGCACAGAGCTCTGGAGGGGCCACAGCTGCTGGGTGAAGGCAGAGGACAGAAATGGCTTTCACATAAGACGAAGCCCAAGCACAGCTGAGCAAAGCCACAGCTCGTTCTGAAGGAGTTAAACTGCAAGAAATCACAGCAGAGGACACCAGTAGGAGTGAGAGAGTGCAGGGCCTGACCCCACTCACTGCCGTCTGGCTGCCCCAGGGGTGCCAGGAGGCCAAAACCCAGGGAAAATCCCACCATGGGGGAGCAAGGCTCAGCATGGCGTGGGGAAAAAAAGCAGCTTGACTCACCCTGATGGAAACTGTCCTTAATACTTGCAGCACAAGCAGTTAGAGCTCAATTCGAGCCCCTGTTCCCTCTGGACAAAGAGTTTTACTGTTGGACTGTAGTGCCTGAGAGGCCATTTCTGTACTCCGGGGCATCCAAACAATGCTTTGGAGATGGTCTCTCACCGGCCACCCAGGCTGCCAAGCACTAAAAGCTGTCATCTGAGCACATGAAGAAATGTTTAGCCTTTGGAGTGCCCTTAGGAGGTGTCCATAAAGCAAATCACCTGGGATGAGTCCCTGTTAATAACTTATCCTGCACCCAGCTTCCCAAAGCTTCCCATGCATAGATCCAGTTCGTTACCCATGATCACTGCTATGCCTTGCTGTGAAAAATCTAATCCAATTTTCCTCCTCTTTAGGGATAAAACATCAAGAGAGGGCAGCCAGTCTGTCAGATACAGCAGCAACGTGGAAGAAGTGGAGGTAGAGCTGTGTCATCATCTCCAGCAAATCTGTGTCTGAAGAGAAGCAATGCAATGAGATCCAACACTGTCATGGGCTGGGAGGAGTGGTTCAAGCTACACAGCTTCCTTTGGGGAACTCATTACTTAGTTTTATGACCATGGGAAAAACTTCAATATATAAACTATAAGATCATCACTTTGGATGTAGGGATTTATGACTGTGAATATAATCCTAAAAGAATCCCACGGCTATGTCCGAAGCCTGGTGAGAGCAGAGACATTCTGACAGCCTTGTAAATCTGTACACTGGAAAAGTATTAAGTTTTCCATAACAAGCCAGAGTAAACCTTGCTAGTGCAATGACATCAAAGGGATCTTAGATGCCACCAGCGTGGGTTCAGTGGTTATTAGCCCTATGTTGGTGCAGACTGGGACAGCCACAAGCAGAGCTGCCCAGTGCCCTGCACCCACTCCTTGGTACTGTGGGGTTTACCCTGGTACCTAACCCTGGGTATTGCCTGGGAGTGACGAGACCACTTCAAGCACCAAGCCAGTGTCAGAATGCCACAGAGTTGCATTGCTGTGCCCAGAGGGACTGGAACAATCCCCTTCTACCAAATCACCTCTGGCATCCCTGTAGCCCTGGCACCACTCATTTGCCACCCAGCCAGAGCACACTGACTGCAGCTAATTCCCTGTATATGTTTTCCCAAAGACAAGCCTGGCAGCTCTGTGTGTATGGCACATCAGCTTTTGGGGGGATGCTATTTATAGGCTGCCCAGAGGGGTTGTGGAGTCTCCTTCTCTGGAGATACTCAAAACCTACCTGGGTGCATTCCTGGGTGATCTGCTCTAGGTGACCCTGCTCTGACAGGGGGGGTGGACTGGATGATCTTTCAAGGTCCCTTCCAACCCCTAACATTCTGTGATTCTGTGGTTCTGTATTCCTGCAGCCCTTCCCTAGCCCAGGTTTGGAAGGTGCTGGCAGTCGTGCAAGCGCCCAGGAATGGGCAGGATGAGAGTGCTAAACCAGCCTCACACACCTGCAAAGACAAATAAATTCCTTACCTTCAGACTATGAGAGCACATCACTGCACACAAAGGGAAATTCACTCTGCTGCTAATGCCTACCACTTCCCTACTGAGAGTAATGGAGATCAACAGAACAGACTGAGAGTTCTAAAACCTGCACTGCTACTTGTCTAGGCTGTGCTGGGTACACCACTTGAAATACAGAATTGTCAAGTTCTTCTTTCTCCCCAGCCCTCAAGCTGATGTAAAATGCCCATGTTTTAATAGTAAGTGTGCTTAACCATCAGCATAAATTGCCAGTGTTATGATGAATTCTCAGAAAACACCCTCAACTGTTTCTTTGGAGCTGTGTTCTAGTTACACCCCGAGTTACATTTCAGTTGAAATAACTCCTGTGATGGGTACCAGATAATAAGTCAGACTAAATGATGCTGGAGATACTTCCCACCTTTGAAATACGAGTGGTTTTCTGATCACCATCCTTACAGGGACTGGCTGATCCTCCAGAGCTATAAGACGAAGAGCCAGATGATCTTCCAAAGGTGAAGGGAGAGGAGGAAAGCCAATTAAGCTTCCCAGCCAGGGCAACAGCATCTGGCTAGGAGCATTTTCTACTTTCAACTCCTTCAGCAAGGAGACCATAGGCACACGTCCTACTCTTCAAAGGCTATCTTGTGCGTATGAGCAAATCTGTCCAAACCTTTTTGGCTCCAGCCATGGTGGTATGTTTAGAACACTATTTCCAGATGTGTTTTGTATCCTCATCAGTCCGGCTGCTGCCTCAAGCCAAGAGCATTATATAAGCTGCAAAGCTTAATTGGATTATTTAGCCCAAATCGCTGGCTGAGAGGCAGTGGGCCCAGGGAAGCGGCCGGGCAGCCTGGGGAGGACCTGCACCACCCACCCCCAGCTTGGGGAGAAAAAGGGAAAGAGCAGGAGCCAGCAAATAATTTGAAGAGCTGACAAAGCAAGACTGGCTTCCCCATCTCCCTCAGATGTTTTCTCACGCCTCCCATCCGTTCTACAGAGGGTGCATTAGGGGTATTTTATTAGAGCAGTGTTTTCCTATTTTCACAGCAATTAAAACAAAATAAAGGCAGCAAGCACTTTAGAAGACACAAGCATTTCCTCTTCACACCAACAAGCATTTCTTGATCTTGCAGCTCCACAACATGGAATCATCCATGCAACATCCAGCAACTTAAGTTTTCCCACAACAATATTTTTTTTCCCCAACTTTGGCTGTTGCAGCAGCTTATTTTCCATTTAAGGGCATAATCCTGCCTGTGGGATAACCCATCCCAGCAGATCTTCACAGATGTAATTATTAGGACAAAGTCCTAAAAAAAAAAAAAAAAAGTGTTGCAACTATTCTTGGGAAGAGATCAGGGAAGAGAAAAGAGAAGCTGAAGAGCGTCCAAGTGCTGTAGCTATTGGAGTGTGCCAGAATGATTTCATTCCTTTTATTTTTAATAAAACCTAGTAGTAAAGTCAGAAATTAACATAAGTATATAAGCTCACACTGCAGTTTGAGAAACTCACACTATGCTTTGAGTAGGTTGCCTACTCCATTGCTTCAACAATGAATCCATGCATCCTTGAGAGCTGCTTAAACTCTTGCCACGAGGCCCTGGATGGACTTTGCATGGCAAAAAAAAAAGCAGCCTGGCATCCTTCTCTGCCACTGCTGACAACATTTCCAATGCTCTCCACCAGGCAAAGTGCCACGGATAAATTCAACAGATTAAAGCAACCAGAACAGCACAAGAGGCAGGGATGTGCTCAGCCCTGCTGGGAACAAAAACCCTGCAAACCACATGCAGCACTCGGGTACGGAAGATGCCTCTCACCTGCCCCAGAGCTCTGGTCCCCAAAGCACCAGGCACACAACAAAGCCCTGAAATGTGGGGCTGTGAAGCTCTGCTGCCTGCAGCCGTGGTGCAATTCGTTCTGAGCATTGCTGTGAGTGAGGAGCTCTGCTTACCCTGCTGCACACACCAACAGTAAACAGCAGTGGTGACCACAAAGCTACTTACAGAAGGGATCTCTGCTCCCATTCCATGATTTCTAGTTATGGAAATTAGAAAAAAAAAAAAAAAGGAAAGGAAAGGGGAAAAAAAAGGCACACAAAGAGAGATTTCCACAGGGCACAGCGAGCCCTGCAATTTGTGCTGTGCTTGGACTGTGTAAATCAAAATCCAAGCGACGTTTACAGCACCCCAGTTGTTCCTTAAACTTTATTTTTCTTTACTGCGTGCATTTTATGCCCTTGGCAAGCTGCAGCATACAGCTCTGTGTGACTGATGGGAAGCAGAAAGTTGGCACAGCCCAAGTGGGCAAAGCAGCCTCACACACCACCGCCCCCCTGCTCTGTTATCTGCATTAAGAGCTTCAACAAATTTGTGTAATACCCAGCATTACAGAAATGGATTTCCAAGCAGAAGAGAGCAGTTGGCAGGATTAAACAAGTAGAAAGGCACATGCACATAAAAAACAAAATAACAAAATAAAAATCAGAGGTCTGCACAGGAGCTAATGGAGCAAGCAGAAAATAACTGGGCATGCTCCCTGGGCTCTGGGACTGCTTCCTTTACGACAGGCAGTAATGTCTCATTATGAGAGAAGCAAATACAATAAAGATGAATGTTCCACCTTCCCCTGGCTACATTTTAAGTGTTAACCCAATACAAATTCTCAGGTTATATTTCAGAAAAAATAGCTACTAAAAAACAAAGCAAACCAAAACAAAACCCAACCTGCTGGCAGTGCAGCAAAGCAAATTGCATTGGAAAGATAAATCCTACGTTCTTCACAGGCAGATGTGAGCATAGATCAGACACTATCATAACAGCCCCTCCCAAAAGAAGCCACAGAGTAAATTTACAAGCAAACAAAAGTTGTTTGTTGTGCTCTTCCTCTGTTTTGCTTAACCAAACACAGACAAAGTGAGTAGCAACAGAGCACTCACTGCATCTCATAAACAGATGCCACACACCTTCCCCGTGCTGCCGTGCTCTGCAAAGGCAATATGGAACCAACCCAGTGCTGGAGATCAGCAGTAAAACACTTGGAGGGTGAAACTACATGGATGCTGCAATTACTGTCATCACAAAATGACCATTCAGTTCCACTTCTCCACCGAGGCAGGACAGTATCAACACCCTGCTAACAAACACAGCCTTGTCGGGGTGGCTGGGCATGAAGGCGCCTGACACCAGCCAGCGGCTGCCAAGAGAAGGCTGTTGGTAATTTACGAACCTACTTAGCACTGAGCTGGGCCAGGACACTGTAGCATCACTATTTCTAGCTGATAAAAGGGCAGGCTCAACCTACCTCCACAGTTTTCACAAAACTCCTACCAGCTGACACGTGAAATTGGTCTTAAAGCTGCTCTTCGGTGCAGGATTATAAATCTGGATCACCGCCGCTCTCCCTCCTGCAGCAAGAACATCACACTGAAAGGAGATCATCTATCTTTTACCAGGATGGGGCAGGGAACAAAGCAGCAGCATCTTGAATCAATTAAATCCCAGCTTGGTCTGAGCTAGAAAATCCTTGCAAAAAAACATCCCTTGGTTGCTCCCTTAAACCAAATGAGACTCCCTACAAGTGCAGAAGGTGTTGGAAATGGAGAACAGAGAAAGTGCACCGTACCCAGGAGCACATCAGATGCTTAAACACTAAAACCTGTGGCTCTGTTCAGCTCTGCTCCTGCAGTTCTCACCTACCCCTGTGGATGGGAAAGGGATGGATTTGGGGAGGAGACTGTGGTGACATGAGCTGGAATTGTCCCAGAGGAAAAAGGGAAAAAGAAGGGGGGAAAGGGGGAAGGGAGGGAAGCACTGCCTGCATAAGGGAACTGAGGGTGGCTTCCAGTCTTGTGCCCCTTGCAACTTCAAGAAGACCTTTCTGGATTAAAAATATTTTAATTAGGTCTAAATCCTTAATTATGGTTAGTAATTTTAGCCTTAAAAAAAAAAAAAGTATGAAGCAGCCAATCACTTTTACACCACTCTATCTACGGTTGGGGGGGGGGAAAGAAGTATTTCTAAAAGAAACCTTTGCTTAGTAAGGTTTTCCTGATGCCTCAGCCAAGGCAGGAATAAGCTGAGTGATGACCTGAGCTGCCACAGAGCTGTACAAAGGTGGCAGCTCCTGAGATGTGTAGGTTTGGCCAAATCCTGACTGCACCTGGAGGTAAACTTGCACCAAGGTTCACAGGACCACAGGATGTTAGGGGTTGGAAGGGACCTCTGGAGATTGAGTCCAACCCCCCTGGCAGAGCAGGACCATAGAATCCAGCACAGGTCGCACAGGAACACATCCAGATGGGTCTTGAAAGGCTCCAGAGAAGGAGACTCCACAACCTCTCTGGGCAGCCTGTTCCAGTGCTCCATGACCCTCACAATGAAGAAGTTCCTCCTCATGTTGTGGTGGAACCTCCTGTGCTATAGTTTATATCCATTGCCCCTTGTCCTGTTTCTGTGGATCATAACTTGAAGGAGAGCTTTGGGGTTTGCTTATTTCTTTTAAGTAGGTTTATTACATATTTATCCCATCTCTAACCTCCCCTTGCCTTGCATCTCCATTTTGCATTATTTATCATCAGGTATCACATTCATCTGCATACTTCATGAGGTGCAAAATAACTGATTAGTCATTACATGTTAGACCTTCCCAAACCGTCTGTGCCAAGCTCTGCAGCACTTTTGGTTTGGCTTTTTTTTTGTTGTTTTGGTTTGGGTTTTTGTTTTGTTTTCTCTAACACTCAGTGGAGGGGGAAAGAATCTGAGGGGAGAATTGGATTTGCAGGAAACACAAAGTAAAAGAGCCCACATGCTTGCTGGTAGCAAAGGCTTATTATCTGCTGCAGCAAGGAGCACACAGACTATCATCTTTGAGGTAATTTAACCAGGGATACAAACTGCAAGCAGCATTATTTCAAAGACCTTTATTTATTGATTAGAAACAAAGTCCTTATCCTCTTCCTGCTCCCTCCTTGAGTCGTGCTGATTGCACACAATAGAGAGCTATCGCTTAGAGAGCCAATTAAGTCAACTTCTGAAAGGTAATTGAATAGCTGAAATTCTTAGTGCAATATTGTACTGCATTATCTTGATTGCAATGAAGGAAAACAAAGCAGTCAGAGCAAGGAAAATTAGAGAATGAGGCATTAGCCATAGGTAGTAATACTAAAATGGATGGGGGTGTTACTAAAAAATCCCTCAAACCCCAGGATTTTCTTTCTATGTTTACCTCTAACCCTTGCTAGAGTTGTGAGAAGGGAAGAACCACCCTGGTCTTGTTTATTTTCTGCACTTGGCAGGACTTGATGAGGGATCTCCCTGAGGAGAGTCTAACCCTGAGGTGTTAGACTGGGCTCAGAGAACAGTGGTGGCCATGGACACTCCACCACATCCTTCCCTGGAGAGGTACCCAGCATTTGGGCATCTCATACTCAATGTGAAGCTTTGATTGAAGCACTTCTTGTGGCTGGGACTTCATGAAGACAACACCTTCTGTACAGACTCACCTATGCCTGATGAAGGAGGTCATACTGTTCTCCAGCAGAGTCACCTACAGACCTTCTCTCTCCTGCCCTCCTGGGTACCTTCAAAAGTACCTGGAAAATTTTATAACACTTCTGAGATTTCCTTACCATGTTCCAATTGGGCTAAAGCGACACCAGGAGTGTGCAACCTGCTGAGAAGAAGGGCATAGCTTCTGTCCCTTTGAAAAACCAAGCTTGAATAGAAGGAAAAAAAGGGGAGAACCTGACTGTAGACCTGACAATATTCAGAAGTTATATAAAATTACTCATTTAAATGCAGTAAGAAACCCACATCACAAACTGAGAGCAGAATCTTCAGGAACTTGAAGACATTGGTTGCATGTGGCCAAAATTCACCATCAATTTCCAAGCCAGAGCACGTGGGCTATAAAGCATTTAGACAGGCACATAAAAAGGAAGCTTGCTTCCCAAGAGGGAAAGGAGGCACCACAAAACATAAAAATCTCCCTCTTTCTTCTGCACTGACAGCAGACTCTGGTGTGATCTACAGCCCCTGATCTCCTGCCCCTTCATCCTCCTGGGTTTCCACAGCAGCAGAATCAATCCACCCAACTCAACTTCTGAGCAAACTGGCAGCCAAGTGCTGCTTCCCTGCAGCTGCTTTGGCAGTGTCTGCCTCCCCACACATGTATTTTGTCTAGCTCTGGAGACCTGCTGGAGAACATACAGCTGAGGACAAGAGCACAAGAGGAAATGACTTGAAGTTGCACCAGGGGAGACTGAGGTTGGATACGAGGAACAATTTCTTCCCTGAAAGGGTTGTCAAGCACTGGCCCAGGCTGCCCAGGGAGGTAGAAGCCTCCCTGTTCCTGGAGGTATTGAAAAGCTGTGTAGATGTGGTGCTGAAGGACATGGTTTCAAGGTGACCAGGCAGTGCTGGGCTAATGGTGGCACCGGATGATCTTTAATAACTCTTTCAATCAAAACACTCCTGTGGCTGTAGGAGTGGAGTGAGATGCTGGAGATGCTTTCTCTGGGTGTCCTTACAGCAGCTACTGAAGCACTCGAGGTCCCACTGAGCCTTGCAGACTTTCCAGCCCAGTACAAGCACAGACCTCCTGCAGACCAACCCAATAAATGTCATTCCTCTACTTGCAGCTGTGCCAGCAGAGAAATGCAAACCCATCCCTCTGCAGGCATGGTTTCTGTGTTGGAGGGGCTGCAGGAATGATGGTCAGAGGGAGGGATTTATGCACCTTGTAGGCTGGGAGCCCTGCTCCAGCTTCTGCCTTACTCATTGCTGTCACTCACTCAGTTTATTTTGCAATTACCTCAACAATTCCCTCTGAACTTTTAAGGACATAATTTAATGAGCTTGAACAATTTTTTCAAACTTGAATAGTCTTTACCTAAAAGAAGCCAGAAGGAAGCCAAGGCACTCCAAAACACCCCAAGAGTCCTGGTCCTCAGACAATACTCCATACAATGAGAGCTTTGGTTTTTCTTAATTCATCAGACTGAAAGCTCATCGCATACAGCAGAGCCCTCAGCCTCTCCTGCCCTGTCTATACTTGAGACTTGTTCCAGCTTTTCAAAAGCTCTTTTCACAATTAAAACCAATCTGTAATGACAACATCTAGAAGAGCTCTAAAAGCTGTTGGTACTTTCTCTGAGAGCTTACAGCAACTCATTGGACAGAGAAGCCAGGAGCAGAACAAGCACTTCATGGAGCAGCCACTGCGTACACACATTGGCCCCTGATGCAGATGCAGCATGAAGGCAGTGACATCCTCACACCAGCTACCAGTGCACTGCAGAAAGGCTGTTTGTAGGAGACAAACCAACCAACCAAGCTAAGCTTGAATAAGGCATTAGTTGAGATTCTAGCAAGCTGCTTCACCTTATCATCATTATTTCTGGAGACACGTTGTGCTGGTTCTACTCCAGCCACACATTTGTGTAGCTGCACAGGTACAGGGGAAGCCTACAAATCACATCTTGCAAAACAACTGCTGGCAAAGAGCAGGATTTGTGTATTCATTGCTCACCAGTCAGCAGTTACATACATTTTAATTCCGACCTCAAACGCAATTTGGACCACGGCAGATGTTTCCTATAGCACAGGCTTCCTTTGGAGGAGAGTTAATTCAGTTTGAACATGGCAGCAATGAAGAAAGGGATTTAAATGTTTTCTACTTACTCTCCAAGCTTAATACTGCAGAGGTAAAAATGAGGGAGTACTAAACTGAACAGCTCAACTTGCCTTTCTCCCAGCCTGAATTTGGACCAAGCCCAGCAAGCTTGGTCCCTGCCACCCAGGACTCCCTCCTCTGTGACACCAGCCTGTGTCAAAAAGAAATTAAATTATTTTAATTAGGTTCTTCCAGATGCACACTGATGTAACCAAGAGGAGAATATGCCTCTTGTTCTAGGCTGCTTAAATTTCACCCCCCCAAAAGAAAGAAAAGAAAAGAAAAAAAAGGATGTGCTCTGGAAAGCTTTTCCTCCTCTCCCCTTGTTACTCTCAGCAGTTTCCTCCTGTTCCTCTGCATTAATAAGCAGATCATTATTTCACCAACCACAATCAAAACTTTCCATAAGATCAAATCCAACAGCAATTTTACACTGACATAGCTGCACATCCTCAAGAGCCTTGAAATGCTCTCAACAAGTTGTATGCACAGGGATGGGCTCTCCACCTACCAGCAGAACGAGCTTGGGGAGCAACAGCTGCTTAAACAGGGCACATGCAGAGGAGTAGTTGAAGTGGAAAAGAAATGGTGTAAATAACTGCAAACACAGCAAGAAATGTAGGCAGAGTGGAAGGAAAGAGGGCAGCTAAGAGCAAGCTGGCAGCAGGAGATGGGATAAGTTTGGATTCTGGAATCCAAACTAAACAAGAGTGCACGTACCAAGGAATGCACAGCTCACCTGAGCGCTGTGCCACGCACCAGCAAGCAAGAAGTCCTTGACCTTTTCTGCACCATTTGGCAATGCAAATTTTACCCACCCATGAGCCTCTCTTGCCAACATCTTCCCCTTTCCTCCTCTGCCAAATCCCTAAGTCTGATGCAAATGACCCCCATGCTCATCCCCAGCACTGCAGCAATCTTGGTTACCAAATGATCACAGAATCACAGAAACATTCAGGTTGGAAAAGACCCTCAGGACCACCAAGTCCAACCCACGACCCTGCTCTACAAGGTTCACCCCTAAACCATATGCCCAAGCACCACATCCAAGCCACCTTTAAACACATCCAGGGTTGGTGACTCAGCCCCCTCCCTGGGCAGCACACAAATCTTTCTGTGAAAATTTTTTTCCTGATGTCCGGTCTAAACCTACCCTGTTGTAGCTTGAGGCCATCCCGTCTTGTTCTATCACTAATTACCTGTGAGATGATGCTGATGAGTAGATGACTGCCTCATCTACATGGACCTCCTAGCCCAGCCTTTCATGGTGGAGCTATGTGGAAGGCTTCTTCATGCATCCAGCATGTTCAGGGTACCCTAAGAAGATCCTGCTCTCAGCTGGGACTTCTGAGCACTGTGGGGTCACCGAGGTAGCTGTGGAAATGACCACCTTTGGATGGAAAGCTTTAAGACCCAGTGTTCTGGAACAGCAGATGAGTGCTTGAACCTTCAGTCCCAGAAGTAAAGCATCTCCTTTGATGCCCACAGTGGCTATGAAGGGCTTAAGGCCATCATTTTGCCTGACCTTTAACGATTACAACAATACTTCTTGACCTGCATTTCAGAAGTTATGAACTACATACAGCCCAGACAACAGCACTCAGGCTAAGTGATCTGCTGCTGCCTTGACAGCTTTCCAGAGATGGGAAATATCTCTGCCTTTCTCCAGTGACTTGAACAATGCACACACACAGACATCCAGAAAAGCACAGTTCCTCTCTGGGTACAACTCACTCAAGCAGGAGATAGCTGGAGATAGTTTATTATGCTCTATCCAGGTAACACTTGGCACAACAGCTCCAGGTACCACTTCATCACAGAGAGCAGGGTGGAAGAAAGGAGACTTCAACTAGCAGCTCAGCTAACCAGGCACCTTCAATGAGGAGCAAGCAATGAGCTTTCTTAGCAAGTGGTTCATTCAAAGGGCATGCAGTGATTTCAAGAACCAGATAAAAATCCTCATTAAGATCTCCATGGAAGTCAAGAGCATGTAGGAGGGCTGGTGTTCTTGGAGAAAAGATGGATATCTTGCCATACACAGCAACTGATTGATTTTTAGGGGTCAGCTGTCAGACCTCACCAGACTCCTCTTGCAGAACACCAGCAGCTGCAGGGCAAAAGCCTGCCCCAAGCACTACTGTTAAAGTTCAGCCCTGCTCCTAGAGTCACAGGGCAGGCAACTGTGACCACGAGGTGAAGGAACCTTGATAATGACTCTTCAGTCTAAGCAATTCCATTTAAGAGCTGCTGTGGAAGAGATGTCACCAAGATGAAACGTGACCCCATTTAAGACATAGAATGTTTCTTAAAGAGCCTTCCAGAGGTGATCTTACACATCCTCTTCTCTACACACAACCCTGCTAGGTAAGTGTCTTATGTGGATGTCCCTAATTGCATATCAAACCCTGCTGCAGGATGAGTGTCCCAGAAATGAAGCCTGATATGGGAGGGTTGCACTTCATTTGCCCCTATGGAAATCTCTTCCAGTTGGGATAAGCAAATGATAGCTCATGGTGGAGTGAATGGCAATTCTGGTGTCTAGAGCAACTTCCAGTCCACAGTGAAAATAGAGCAGCTCCTTGGATTTCAGCACAAGATTGGCTTTTGTAACCTCTGTGCCACATGAAAGACACTGGAAACCCAAAGTCCACCTCGGACAGGACAGTATTTCCTGTTTGACTTCTCATTAAAGGCAAGGAAACTCTTCTGTACTCCCGAAAGACATCTGAACCTTAACTGTACTGCTCTGCCACCAAGAAAAGAACTTTGTGATTCAAGAGGGTCTACTGCTGAGAAACCACATTTGGGCACTCTCCATGCAGTGCATGGTAGAGTCTTCCCCTGACAATGCCTTGCACAGTATCTGTGCTCTGGTGTGCAAAGGGATGATGCTGACTGCCCATCCTCCTTTTCCAGCTGGAGGACATCTCCTGGGCAGCCATCTCAGGTGAAGTCCCCAGACCTGGCTCCCACTGCAGGATGCAGAGCCTGGCTCAGTGAAGGAGGCTGCAGCTGGTTCAGGCATGCCTCACTTCGCTTAGTGTGAGGCTGGAGAGAAACAACTCCCTGACAGCTGGTAAATGCAGCTGCCTGCAGCTAATGGGGGATGACGAAGAACCAGATGCTTCTTAGAAGTGCATTTCTGTCATCCACACCTCCAAACAGCAGATTTCCTTGGACCATGAGGTCATGGAGAACAAAGATCCTGTAACACAGATCTTTGAATGCTGTTAACTGATCCAACCCCATCCAAATGTCACGGTGACCGTCAAGACAAAACTATTCCTTTCTCCTCCTGCCATCCCCAACTTCATCCATGGGGCATCCATTAGGTTCAAAGACAAAGGCTGCAAAGATCCTACAACAAGAGCCTCATTAACTGGCTGTACAACTGGATCTGTTTTGGAGCACAGTGCCATCCCCCACATTGCCAGGCAGAGCTCTTGCTGGGGGAAAAAAAATAGATTGAATTAAAACATATCCTGCATACCTTAATATTGCAAGCAGCTCTTCTGTTAGACTTAAAACAACAGCATTACCAGCTGTAAAAGGGGAAAAAAGCCAACATCACCTCAGGAAGCCTCCCAAAACAGTGGGCCGAATGAAAAAAGAGTGAAGGAGATTTCAGATCTGCCCTGAAGAGAATCTGTGTCGCAGCTTTAACTCCCTGCAAAGAGAGGGATAAAAGGAAACAGGATATCAGAGACCAAAAATCAGCATTACTAGGGCCAACCAGGTAGCTCAGAGGTAGATGGTCACCAAACGATGAGGACTGGTTTGGAATCAGCTAACTTCTGAAAACGTCTTGCCAGCTTTAGCATTGGAGACATGAGAAATCAGTGTCCACACAAGAATGCTCTCCTGAAAGAACAGGATTTAATGCAGCCAAGATAATTATCTAGATCCTTCTTTATCCCATTAGTGGTTTTCATTCGCATCCTGGAGCACCATAAGCGGATTGTTCAAGAATTACTTGCCGTCCGCCATTTCAATCCCAACTGGAATTATCTTTATACCTTGGTCCGAAGAAAAGCGATTACATCCCTGCCAGCCTCGCTGCAATGCCCTCTTTTCTGAGGCTCCTTTTATCATTTTTGTTCTATAAATGTGATGAAGAGAATCAGAGAACAACTGTCATGGATGTGACTCTGCCCTCTCCTCCTCCTCCTCTTGCTGCGCCACACTGCACCTGCACCGAGATGAAGCTCAGCGAGACTTAGTCATCAAACTACCCAGGACAGAATCTAACAATGCTCCCAGCTTCCTTTGTGTGCCATGATCCACTAATGAAAGAAGAAGGATGAAACTGTTAAAACCAATTAAACAAATCACTTGATGCAAGAGAAAGAAGTGGGATTCACTGCACCACAGACCCCAGGGGCGTCCGCTAAATGTCGTGTTTCCTGCTCTCCAGTAATGTAAGTCACTGTGCAAGCTCTGGTGGAGAGAAAGCCAGCATCACTCAAACAGCCAACACAAACCTTTGCTTCAAGGCCTAAAACAACAAGAAGACAAAATTCCCCTCCCAGCCACTCTAACTGCCTGCCAGGTCTTGTACTCATGGAAGAATTACATCTTCTTCCAGGTACAACAAGGACATGGCTCAAGTCCCCATGGACACCTGACAGTGAGTGAAGATGCCTGGAGGACACAAAGCCCATCCCTGCTCCTTGCAGAGAGATAAGGAGCAGGTAGCCAGCCCTGCCATGGATAGCAATGCCTGTGTTGTTTAGCAGAGCTCTGCTTTACAGCTGCGTAACGAGCTCTGTAGGAGAGGTATCTTCATAAACAAGTTATTAAAAGAGGGAGGTGGGACACAATAATAGCAGGTGCCAATTACTCAGCTCCCAGCAGAGAATTTCCAATTTCTCACCTTCCCCCAAAGCAAGATGTGCCACTGTATGGCAGCACACTCACCAGCAAGCCTCACACCCTCCTGGGGCACCGCTCCTCACCACCAAGCCAGGCTGCTATGGCGCCACCAGAGAGGCGAACACTGCACCGAATCAAGACCAGTATGGCATGAAATGAATTTGGAAAGAGAGTTAGCCCTACAGAAAGCAAATAAAATGATCTTTCTTTGCCTCCAGAACCTGGCCACTCCTCCTGCCAAGCACAGCAGATTTGTGAGCTGACTGCAACTGCCAGGCTTGCGGCTCCTCAAATATCTGCTCAGTGTCAGGAACAAAACACCAGTAACAGTTTTAGTATTTTAAGAGGGCAGCATAGTTTCAGACAGTAAATGTCCACATTGCAACTGGAGCCGTTGGAGAGATCCCATCCTTTGAGCCAAGCACACCGAGGTAATGATTAATATTACAAAAGTAATCTGAGCCTTTAAAAATCATTACTTCCAAAATCAGCAAATAATTACCGAGGCCTTTAGCAATCGATACCCAAGATAAACAGACAATTAAATTGTGAAAGAAACAGAAGAAAGTAGTTAATATTTGCTAGACACAAGCCAAATACACTTTTTCATGGTAACCAAATACTTCCAGTAAATAGATATTTTAGCTCGCTGAAGAGGCACTTTCAGAAAGCAGTAAATTAATCTAATAAAACAGACAGACAGGGTGGAACCAGACATTAGCGCAACACAAACTGATCTATACGGAGCCAACCCACAACCCATGTTCTAATTATGCTCATCCACCATTCTGGGTCTTTACCTTCCCCACCCAGGTCAGCTCTTTCACTCAGGGAAAATACATATTTTATGCAGAATCACTGGCACCACAGCACAGGGAATTTGAGCCATCAAATGACAGAGCCTCTGCTCAGCCAGGATTTGCCTTTCCAGTCCTTTTTCTAAATATCTCTCACTCCTCAAAGTCAGCAAGTTAATCTGCTTTCAAACACAGCTCTAACTTTGCCTACAGTTCAGTTGAAGCTCCATCCGTGGGACTTGGGATGAGCTCTCACTGCCCGGAAAGCTGCCAGTTCAAGCACCCTCGTGGCATGTCCCCACACTGGAATTGGTAGGGTTTGGCCCAGGGGGCTGTGCCCTGCCTCGCCATCACTCCTGGGACTGGGAGGGACTTGGAGTAACTCTTGATACCCAGTGCAAGGACAGCACCACCACCTCCTTCCCATGCAGCCTGTTACCAGCTTCTACCCAAAATCATTGCCTGGAGTTACTGAAGCCATGCTATTAGGTGAGCATCTGGCAAAGTGCCTCAGATGGCAGACACTTGAACTGGACAAGATTAAGAGATGGAGAGATGCGTGGGAAGATGTCCATCCTGGTCATTTCCTGCAACTTCAAAGGAAGATGTACGGGAGGAAACCAAGGGAAATGGGAGACAAAGAGACAAGACATCAAAGCTGTCTCCACAGAGAGCACAATGAGAGCTGGCATGAAAAAGGAGTAGTTAAAACACGAAAGACAAGATCAAATAAACTCAGAAGATCACAGTCTGGGTGTAGAAACGAGGGAGAGGAGACCACCACACTGCTTGCACCAGCAATAACTGAATAATTCATTTGACAGGCACTTGTCTGTGGCAGTGGTTGAACCTGAGAGAGTCCAACACCATCCAAGTCCATCCATCCACCAGGAAGCCCACACAGTCAGGTACTGTTCTGGCTCTTCACATCCAGCATGGGGACATGCCATAAGGACACCACATAGCAGCTCCTCCCCCCAAGCTCCATGGTTTCGGGAGGAACGCAGCAATTTACTCCTCATGCAGAAAACTTTTCCAGCTCCTTCAGGATGAAGTTCTTGTAGTGGCAGGGTTAGTGCTGCTATGATGCTTTCAGCAGGACAAGCTATACAAACACAGAGTGCTCTTACACATCTCTGAAGCAGCTGGCAGCTCAGTATTGGAAGCGTTCCTGTGATTACTTCCAGGGGCTTCTGAAGGCTACACAGCTTTTTGGGTACCAGAGGCCTCCTATCTAAGCCATGAAATTCCTTGGAGCAGTGACAGTACATTGAGGACCTCCTGCAGTGTACATAGAGGCAGCAAGTGACAAAACAGAGTCTCCAAATTAAACCTTATTTCCAGAAAGCCCTCAGCAACACAGAGAGAGGAGAAAACCCTATGTACTCCAAGGCAGACTGGAAAATGCAGTCAGGGTGGTGTAAAAAATCCTTGAGGATTAGGTGTGGACCAGGTAGTGATGCTGACACAAGCCAACACCTTCCCTGAGTTCAGCATCCATCCCACTGCCAACCAGTCCTAAACCACCAGTGCAGGAATTATAGTTACAAGTGAATGGACACTGCAATGCAACGAAGCTCACAATGAAAATAAAAGACAGGTGGAGATGAATCCTTGCACTGAAGCTTCTTTAAAGCCTAGCAATTTATATTTTGATGCTACTGTTGCCCACTTTCACATAAGCAGAAATGAAAATGTCTTGCACAAGCATGCCTAGTTGCTTAGAAATCCAGATTAACTTTTAGGTAAATCTGTATCCTGTACATTGCACAAGAGGGCAGGAATATTCAACTCTCAGCACAGTCACTCCAAGGCAGGAGCAGGCAGGAAGGGTGATGGAGTTGTGGAGCTGTCTCTGTGCATCAGAGATGTGTCCATGCTAATGCATGGATCGTGGAGACTCGAATGTGACTGGACACCAGGGCGAAAAACAGAAGGAGAAGTGGCCACTGCCACAATTAACACAGAAAGAGATGATTATAAACTAAATTCTGACCTTCCCAGATCAGAAGGGATTTTTTTTTTTTTTGCCTTGCAAGAGAAGCCTGATGTGGACTCAAAAAGAAACCTAAAAGTCATCATTGAATGAAAAGCCCTTGACACTTCAATTCAGATTAAGAAGACAGGAAAAAAAAAATTCACTTCCCTCCATCAAAGACAACAGTCCTCGCCCTGAATCAGGAAGCTGTTAAGCAGATGTGTGATCAGCAGTCCCTGAAAGCCCCCTCCTCCTAACAGCATTAACCTGCCAGCCCCTGCTGAAGCCCTTTCTTTATTTTAATAGCTTCCATAATCCTTTAATTTGACCAGTGGCTCCTGCAGCCATGGCAGCCCTCTTCACCACCAAGCCTCACCGATCTCCTGGGCTTTGTCTCGTCAAAAACAAACTGTCAGCATTAGAACTGGCACAATGATGATATGGAAGATCCTTATGTGGAGCAAAAAGCTTTGTCTCCAAATACTTATAGACAGCTGGCTCAGCCCCACCTCTGCAGAGGCTTCCTGCACAGCGCTGGGTGACTGAGGATGCCCATGCTGAGCCAGGTGCCCCAGGATGGATATATGTAGGAGCTATTGATACTTTGGGGACTGGTTTGGGTTCTGTGAACAAGAACAACCACAGATAACCCAAGCCTACTTGCAGCAGCCTGCTAGCAGCCTTGCCCAATCTATCACTAAAGCAATTTCTTCATCACTTAGCAGGTTTCAAAGCTTTCCAGAGATGTCTGACAGCTTCACTTAAACTAGCCAGCTATAGATGTGTTTTACATTAAACACTAAGTGAATAATCAATGAACATTCAGGATATAAGGACAAGTCAATGATTTGTTTTAGATGAATCAAAGGGAATCACAGATGAGAAAGGGTTTTGTTCTGTAGCAGATGTAAACCAAGAGAGGTACTTGATGTAATTGGGTGTCTGTATGTTAACCTGCTCTGCCTACTGCTTTCCTATGCACTGACACAGACCCTGCTGTCACACAAACGCAGCTGTGTTCTCCAAACCTCTGTGACAAGAGATGTCACTGTCCCCAGATGGGAACTGAGGCATGAAATCAGCCAACTGACTTTCCTGAGAATGAGAGGGATGTGGCATGGCAGGGACCTGAATCAAGTCTGTGCTTCCAGCAACTTCAATTCCATCACGACTGCAGCTCTCATCACTGGAGCAGGGATGGGACATGGACAAGTGCACATGCAGCACAAGTCAAGAGTCCAGCTCAAAGACCCAATGAAACCAGCAAAGAAAGAAAACAAAAAATGCAGGTGGCTCCAGGCAATTTAATCTGATAAACACATATCAACAGACTGCATGGTGTCTCTTGCACTTGAGATGAATTTGGTCAAATCACATGCAGGGTAATTTTACAAATGCTGCTGCATCCCAGCTACCAATTCCACACAACGCATGCTGAGCACCACACAGGCCAAGTAAAGGCTCTCAGAAATGCTCCTGCAGATCTTTTTGTTCATCATGCATTTTAATGACAGATTTCTAAACTCTGTGGTTCCTCAACCAGGTCCCTGCCTGCCCCCCCTCAGCCATCAGAAGCACACGCTGGCTCTGCTGATGGCATCTCTCCTCCTGGTAAATGCTTCCAAGGTTCACAGTGAAGTGAGCCCAGCTCAGACCAGAGCTTTTATTCGTAGTGATCCACCTGAAGCCTGTGTCCAATTCCCCAAGGAAACTACGAAAAATGGAAGCCAGGCTGGTGCAGGTCACAGAAATGACAAAGCATCAGGAACCCCCCTGTGATGCAGGACACAGCTCATGCTTAGCAGCATCACCAGCGCTGACTCTGCTGCTTCTAGAGCAGATTAGCAGTCATGGCTTTTATGCATTATGCAGGGAGCCTTTGTAAACATGCTCAGAGGAACTTCCCTCTGGGACAAAGTCTGCTTCCCACAAACGACAGCCCAAGCAAGTGGAGCATCCCACCGTGCACAACACCAAACAAGCAACATTTCTATACAGAGACGCTGCCTGAGCCTGCCCTGATGCAATAGGCACCAGGGCAACATCCACGCTGCAGCTGATGCCCCACAATCAACAACACACCAGCATCCACTTCCCCACCATCTCTGTGAGACTCCACACTCAGACCTGGACCAAGATATCCATCCAGGAGTGAGTCCTTCAAGGAGTACAACTGCTCTGAAACTGTTCCACAAGGCCCAGGGGAAGAAGAGTTCCCATGGGGTGAGCATCCAAAATACAGCACAATCTAAATGGATGTGCAGGTGTGAGGCTGCTATGGAAAGAGCTTCCAGCTTTGCAGGTAAATCCATGGATATGGAAGTGCCTGCAGTCATGGCTTGACAGTGGAAACCTGAAGCTGGCTGGCACTAGGTGACCATAAATCATTAAATTCTGAGGGGGAAAAAAAATTGCTGGGAGAAGCATGCACAGGCAGTGTGGGTGCAGAGCCCACCCTGAGCCACACAGCTGTATGCTGGAGGTGCAATCTCAATCTCAAACTGCAGCATTTCCAAGGGGCAGCATGTTTGCTAGGTGTCTCCTAAAAGGCTGACACAAAGTTTAGGATTTTCTATTAAATAATAATAATTTTAAAAAAATCACAAATACACAACTTTGATCTAAACACTTAAACCCCAAATATCCTGCAGCACTACTGGTTCTAGGGTAGGCTGTGAAGGGCAAAAAGCAGTGCTGGATAGATGGTACATGGCTGGTCAGTCAGTCAAGATGAGAACATGGATGAAAACAGAAGTGTTTCTATCACTGGAAAGAAAAACCCCACAATTTAATTGCAGATAGGTTTAACTGTTCATCTTCTTCCCATCTGCACCTGTCACTTATCTAAAGTTTTGAAGGCTTCTCAGTTTTACTGAGCCCTTAGTAAATCCCCACATCAGGCACACTAATGCCTGAGACTGCCCATGCCTTCCAAAGGCTTGATCCTCCAACTGCAGGTCCCCCTCCACAGTTAAACCCTGCAGGTCCACCTCATGATAGCACATTACAGGAAAGCTTCTTCCAAAGCAGCTGTTGGTTTTTGAAAGTTAAACCGTACTTAAATCTAAAATCAGCAAAGAAAGAAATTTAAGCTTTGGCCAAGACACCCACCACCATGATGCACAGCACATGGTCCACCTCCAAACCACCTTGTGATGCTGGACATCAGCTGCCTGGGTGACTGGTTGTGCTATTTGAGGCTGCCCTTCTCTTCCTACTCCAGCAGACTATTTCAAACCTCGTTTATAATTGGAAAGAGGCAGAGTCTGGTTTTGCAGACCATGAGGTCAAAACTTTACTAATAACCATAGCACAGCAAAACACCTTTAAGTGGGTAAACAAACCCTGCCTTGGTCACAGAAAAGCAGCTCTAGAGCTAGTTTCACCTGGTTTGTTTTCTTTCAACTAATTGTTTTGTCCTCCCAAAACAGAGCAGGAAGACAAGCAGGCTCTGTGATGATTCACAGGTGTTTTAATATCATTTTATTCTCCATAGGAGGCACCGCAGACTCCTTGCAGCCTTCCCCAGAATGCAATGACACGAGGATCAGTAGGAATTGTCTCCAGCTACTCACAGGGGATGGCTGATGCCACAGAGGACTGGCAAACACGGAGCCTGTCTTTGAAAAATGAGGGCATGGGGTAAAGAAGAGGATCCAGGAAATAAGAAAATAATCAACTTCAGCTGAAGTGCTTAGAAGATGAGAAGAACTTAAGCAAAAGCTCACCTCTGTTTACCAGGAGCAAATCTCACAAAATCTAATATATTTTTTTTCCTGTGACAGGTTACCAGGACTTCTGGGAGCAGGAGAAGAAACAGAGATTTCAGAAGGGCCTCTGATAGTGTCTCACAAGACATCCCCACAATGCAGCTAGGGATGCAGGGCTTGGACTGAGCCACTTAAAGATGGGTGCACCACTGCTGGGAAGATCACCGCTTGTTCTTTGAGCACAGACTGGCAGAACCTTACTGAAGAGGGTTCTAGGGGAACCCATCCCAGATCTGATACCACTCAATATTTTCATCCATGACTCAGCTGATGGCAGAGATTGCCGTGCTGATTGCCTTTGAAAGCTACGCCAAGCTGAGAGGGACTGCAAGCATGTGGTAGGACAAGATCAGAATTCAAAACAATCCTGACCCTTTAGAAGAAGCTGTCTGGAAAAAACAAAGGACACAGTTCAAGAAGGACAAGTGTGAGGTAATATGATTTGGTAAGAATAAATTAACCAGGTAAATAGAGGAGGAGGAATGAAAAGCAAAAAAAGTTCTGGAGAAGAATCCCAAAGGATCAGTGGGATTAAGAAAAAATGTAAACATAAGTCAAACGTGGCAAAAGCAGAAAGCAAACACGCTGGGATGCATGAACAGGATCACTGCATGTAAAAGACCTGAAGTAATCCCTTATTCTTCTGAGCAAAAACAAGGCAGCAACTTCAGTCCTGTACTGCAGGTTAAGCATCACTCTTCAGCAAGGATGATGGTCCATAAGAGAGTAACAAGAACAACTGCAGACCACGAATGCATGACCTAAAAAGAACGATCAAAGGCACCAGCATGGTTTAATCTATATTAGCAGGCACTAAGTGCAGGCACAGGAGCAACTTTCAAATATCTAACAGGCACCTGAAAAGAAGGAAGGAAAGATTTTTTTCTGCCTGTGCCCAGTAATTGGAAAACAAAGAGCAATCTTGAAACGAAACTGAAGGAAAAGACATTCCTGCTCAGATCGTAAGAAAAATCTGATGGCAGGGCTGCTAAATGTCAAACAGATTGCCCAGGGAGCTTAGGCATCTCTGTCATCGGAGGTCTGTAAGAGTGAACGCCACAAACATCTGTCCGGAAGGGGTCGGTTATCACCGATCCTGCGTAGGGGCAGGAGATGGGCTCAGTGACCTCTCAAGGTCTTCTCCAACTCTGTACTGAATAACAGCCTGATACGTAAATGACCATAATAGCCGGAAACCTGCTGTGCTGACACAGCCTGACCCGCATTACTGGTGACCTGTTGCAGTGATCGCCGTTTGCAAGTGACAAGCTGCTGCTGTCGGAGGAAAACGCACATCCAGGGAGGGTCCTACCAAGAGGGACAGGGACAGTGGTACCTGAGGTCATTGTTCTGGCGCTTGAGTAAGCAATGGGGAAAACTACCTGTCAAAAAATAAAGCTGAGTCAAAGGACAACACAGCTCAGACAGCACAGACTGCTTAGAAACCAGGAGTGAGTGCACGCAGCGCGGGCAGCACCGCTCGTTGATTTCACTTCGTTTACGGGAGGGAGCCACAAGCAAAGCAGCTGCTCAGCAGTAACCACAAGAAAGCAGCTCTCAGCGCACTCCTCTGCCCCTGCTCACCACAGTCTAGCATCTCTAGCAGAAAGCACATACAACACCTGGCTGTGCAGACACTTTTTCCAGATAAAAATCTCACCAGCAGAAGCTAACCAAACCACCAGCAGTAACCCTGTGTTACAAGCACTTGTCACCCAAACCTCTGCAGGGAGGCAGCTCTCAGGGGGATTTAAATCACACTAGAAACACAACAGAAGAGCCCTTTGGCTGATGAACGAGGCAGAGGAGACTAAGCAGACTCATCAGACACCTGAAGCTGCCAGAAGATGGCATGTCCCAGGTGCTCCTGTCTTGGTGCCATGGAAGCAGCACCTACAATGGGATCATGTCATCCTACCCAGAGGAGCTAAAACAACCTTCCCTATCCACAGAAGCACTGATGCCAGCCTTGCACCATGCCAAGCTGCACCTTGTGCATGGTGTGCCATGGGACTGCAAAGCCATCAAGTCCCATCTTACACTCAGCAAAAGCTGCTTCTCACTTGTAGCAGAAAGAGATGCTTATATGACAAGTGGGAAGAGAGAATCAAGGGCTGTCTGGCTGGATTGCCTATCTTGAATGACCTCTAAAATTGCAAGAGGTGGAGAAGCTGAGCGACTAGCATGGGCATAAGAGGTTGCACATCCATACACAAGACAGACAATTCAGAAGTGAATACAGAATTGTCCTCCAGTTGAGGGTAAATCCAGTGAGCAACAGGATGGGGAAGAGCAACTATCATGTTGTCAGGAAAACCCAGCAGCAAGCATCTCTGTGATAGCTCTGGGGGATTCCCCACAGTGTCAGTGGGAGGGGGCCCTGCACCCCTGCTTTGCAGCCACCTACTCGGTGCAAAGCCAGCACCAGTACTTCACTGATGAAGCTGGCAGCCCTCGCATCAGTCCCACAGCCACTTGAGTTCGTGGACCCAGTAACAGCTGTGGAGCGTGGGAAGGGCAGGGCCGCTCGGGTCTCCCCTCACCTCCAGTTTACCCAGGCACCCCCAGACCAGGACTCTCCCCAGTTGCTGGCAGCACCATTACCCACAAGAATTTAACCTGCGTGGTTCCCATCGCTCACGAAGGTTTTCACCATAATCGTGGGGGTGCAAAGAAGCGCATCACCGAAGCAAAGCCCAACGTAGCCCGCCCCGGACGACAGCCCGCCCGTCACCCCGCAGCACGCCCCAGGGGCGAGAAGACATCCCCGGACCTGGCACCTCCCGCACCTCCTGGCACCCTCGGCAGGGGTACGCCCGTCCCGACGATCCCACGGGTCACGCTCCTGCGAGGGCTGGGGGGCACAGGATCCCGGGCTCGGAGCGCGGAGGCTCTACTAGGATGCTGCCGATCAGAATCCCTCCAGCTGCGGCTTCCACCGGCCCCCCGGAGTCCAGCCTGGCCCGGCTCCCGGAGTGCCCCCAGGCTCGAGCCCGCGGCCGAGACCCCTTACCTTTGTGCCCGCCGAAGGCGCCGTACCAGGAGAGCGAGAGCAGGGCGCACAGGCAGCCGAGCAGCAGCGTGAGCGCCGTGCTGCTGCGGAGCCTCATCGCCTCCTCGCCGGCGGGGGCGGCCGCATGTCCCGGGCGCGGCGCGGCCTCGGCGGCCCGGGGGCCCCGGGGAGCGCGAAGCGGAGCGGAGCGGGGCGAGCCGCCCGCATGCAGCGCCCGCGCCGGGGCCGGGCCGGGCCGGGCCGCGCCGGGGCGGGCGGGCGGGGCTGGGGGGGCGGGGCCCAGGGGTGTGGTCAAGGGGCGGGGCGACAGCGGGCGGAGGGCGCCCCCGTGCGGGGATGTGCGGGGACATGCTGGGCTGCAGGGCGGGGAGGAGTGGGACTGAGCGAGGTGTAGGGGGGCGTTATATGTGTGTGTATGCGGGGGGTGCACATATGTGTGTGTTTAGGGGTGTGGGGGTGTACACACGTGTATGAGGAGTGTGCACGTATGGGGGGTGTACATGGGTATGGGGGCCGGTATCTGTGTTGAGGTGTATGTGGGGTGGGTGTGCATGTGCATGAAGGTGTGCATGTATGTATGTGTATATGTGCCTTTAGGGGCGGTTGCATGTGTGTACAAGGGGTGTGCATGTACATGCCTGCACGCATGTGAGTGTGTGTGTGCATGAATGTTTGTGTACAGGGGTTTGCACAGATGTGCATGTTTGTATGCATGTATAGGGGGGTGGGTGTACGTGTGTATGTATAGAGGGGTGTGTGTGCATTGGGGTGTGTATTTGTGTGTGTGCATATGGAGGGGTGTGTATGGGGGTGTACATGTGTGTGTAAGTGTGTGTACTGTGTGTGTATGTGTCTACAGCGGTGTGGGGGTGGGGATGTACATGTGCACATCCACAGGTGGCATACATAAATGTACATCCCTGCACAGTTGTCTTGTTCAAATAGATGTCTATACGCATACTTCTGCACAAGCATATGGCCATTTGAAGGTATTTATGTATCTGTGGGTCTGTGTGGGTCTCTACACATGTGTGCACCTGGCTCCATATGTCTCTGTGTGTCGGGGTCCGTATGTCTGTGTGGGAGCTGTGTATATGCACAAGGGAGCACAAATCTCTCTAGGGAAACGGCTCTCCACACCTGGGTGTGCACAGGTGCCTATGGATGGAGCTGTGAGCTCAGCCCCCAGGCACAGGAGTGTCCCCATGGCCCCGCACACAGGGCTGTGCACAGCTGTGAGGGGTGGTCTGAGGCACAGCAGCTGCCCTGGCTGTACGGTGCCATTTCTGCAGAAGCACTTCATCCTGGTTAAGGAAATGGCATCTAATGTTTATTGAGAGAAAATCGATGCCAGATGAATATCACAAACGGCAGCTGCTGCCTGGAAGGACGTCATCGCTCTTCCAGAGGGCCTGGCATTCAGGGGTTGCGGCCTCAAGCTGCTTGCCCAGATTAAGGAGAAAAGAAATCAGATTTTAAAATGATTTTGCTTGTGTTTTCTTCAGTTAACGGTCCAGTTTGATTTCATTATAGAGCAGGAGGAGCTGTACAGCAAGACTGTGTTTGGAGCACTGCATTTATGTCCCTCTGTTGCCTGAACTGGCATCTCTGGTTGTGTGTGGAGTCAAACGGCTCCTGTGCCCTGTAGGAGGACAGATAATCCCTCCAGCAAAAGTTGTCATTTTCTGATCCCTGGAGCTCTTGTAGTGGGTAAATATTTCTCAGACGTGTAAATACTGTAGGACTGGCTCCCTGTTGTTTGACACGTTTGGATCAGTTAGGGAGTAATGCAAAGTGCAGAGGCAGCAGCAGTGCGGGCAGTGGATGATGCTCAGCCACAGCCCTGGAGCAGCCTGGGCACAGGCAGGGATGTGCTCGGAGCCAGATGCAGTCCACAGGCATGTCCTCTCCAGGCAGTGCTCCAGCCCATGCAGGACTCATTCCGAACTAGGGAACTCCAGCAAACAGGTCCTCATGCCTCTGCCTCAATTCCTTCTGGAAAGGCAAGGGACAAAGGGAGCTCAGCACCTAGAATGAGTGGGTGCAGGGACTGCCTTGGGGTACTCTGGGCAGTCTCTGTCCCTCGTTGAAAGCTATTCCCGTGCATGAGGAAAAGCATGGGTTGCTCATTTTTTGCAGGAGCTGGTCTTGTCTACCTCTGTCTTTAGCTCTTTCTCTATAAAATAAACCACAGTTTTAAAACCGTGAGATGGCCTCTCCCGGTGATGAGAAAATCCGAGCAGGGCATCAGCAGAGGGAGCCCTTTGGATGGCACCAGAATTTTCTGCCTTCGCTGCCAGAAACCAGCCAGGAGCTGTGGGGCCCCAGCGCAGAGCATTGCTCACTCTGGGCACACCTCTGAGCAGGGAACCCTGGAAAAAACCAAAACCTAAACAAAACGAAACCAAACGAGAACAAACCAAAACCAAACCTAACAAAAAAACAGAGGGAGGCTGGATCCATGCTTCATAAGCTGGATTTTGCAGGGCACTGCCCCCGTGACCATCACCCATAGGTCATGAATGTCCTTTGGCTCAGAGCAGTCGAGCCCTTGAGCACTTGACCAGCTCCTCGAATAGCAGCCACATGCCTAGGCTCAGACCCCCAACCTCATACACCCACCCACCACGCGCTCCTCAGCTGCATATAAAGCCTCAACCACACTAGCAACAGCATTTTCACCATTAGAGCAAAGAAAACAAGCCCCAGAAGCTCTGTGCCACTTAGCCCTCTTGCTTTCTCACCTTAAACCCACGTGTTAAACCCAGAAACCAACAGAGGCTTCACAGGAACTGATGGCAAAAAGCCTGCAGAGGCAGCAGACGCTTAAGAGCTGCTGGTGGGAAAGGCTGTGAAATCCTGCTGCCGTTCAGAGATGCAGAGAAACAACATGACACACTTTGGTGCATTAGATGTTAGCTGTTTATTTTCAGATGTGCAAAACGCTCCTACCGTGTGTGGGATGTGGTGTGTCTGCAGGAGAAGCAAACAGAGTGACATTAATAATTTCTCCAAGACAATTAATTAGACTCCTTCCCAAGGATAAAGCTTAATCTCATTTCTGCTATTATATTTTGTCTTCATAAAAGTCCAAAAAAAAAAAAAAAAAAAAAAAAAGAGCTTTTTAACACCCTCACATGAAAAAAAAAACAAACAAACAAACAACAAAACCAACCAACCAACCAAAAAAAACCTTGGGAAAAATGAAGGAGTAAAGATTGCCAGCACTTGAGATTTTTCTATCAGAGCTGCAGTGTTCCCTTTCATTCTTGAAGTCCCTCCCTCTTATCTTAGTTCTGGCTTTTATTCTGTTTTTAACAAGCAAGTTTTGAGGCCTTTTGCAGAGCAAAGTCTAAAATGCAAACTGCAGAGGCTCAAAACCCCGGCAGTAAATAAACAGAGAAGTTGTTTTGTAAGGTGATCTCACGATCTTTGAACAGCTGATGCTGGCAACACTGAGCACACTGCAGAAATGAGGTCCTGAAAGCAATCCACAGGTCCTGAGGCCATTACAAAAATTAGAAAGAGAGTAAAAAAGTTATTAGGTCTAGATATAAAATGCAACCCACATTTATAACTGATTTTATCTAGCTCTCCAAAGAACTCTGCTCTGGAGTCAGGCCCACCTGTGAGCAGGACAGGCTGGGTCCTTCCTGGGCTGCTATGAGCAAAGAGCACTTGTTCTTTTTCTCATAAAACAAAGTAACTTTGTTTTCCATCTGTTTTATAGGTCAGTGTGTTCAAACATCACCAGGGCTTGTTTCTCTGTGGTACAAATGTTTCCAAATGCTCTTTAGCCCGAAGAGATAGAGATCGTGCCAGGAGGCTTACCTTCAGTGTGTTGACATGTTGATGCTTTAATTCAGGGCAAAAGCTACGAGTCAGGTTCTCAAAGCAACACTCACCTCAAGCAGTTTGTGTAGGTTGCAAAAAGCTCCTTCTCACCTTCAGGAACATGAAATCCTTATGTATTTGCACAACACCCATAGCATGCTTGTACTTGGTGCTTACTCTCCACCCATCCTCCCTCTCTGTTCCTCTGCCTCCGCAAAACAAAACAATACAAAACAACAAAAAACCTGACCCAGAATTTTCTGCCCTTAAAAGTTTCACATGACACCAAATGAGCCATGAGCCTGTGTAAACACCTGACGTGTCAGAGCTAACCTTCAGGAAAACTCAGCCTCCAACATGAGACAGCAAAATAACCCTCTCAGCTTTCCCTTCTGCCTCTGCTTTTGCGGAAGGAAGTTTCTGCCTCAGTGTTTTCATTGGGTTGGAAGAGGATGGAAGTCATCACGGGACTGGGCTGAGTCACCAGCATCTGACCTGAGGCATCTGGAGGATCCTGCACCTCTCCAGAAGCCTCTGGAAGAAGTTCATGGCATCACAGCAGGTGTGGACTGTGGCACCTGCTCTAGCCTGGGAAGCACCTGTCTGCTGTGGCTCTGTACCGTCCCTCCATCACCATCCTGCCAGAGCTGGGGACCAAACCTTCCCCTCCTCACCAGCAGTGCTGGGGTAGTGGTGGGGGCCTCAGGCTGAAGAAATTATCTGGAGATGAATAACCTCTGGAAAATCAGTAGCAGCCTTTGTTGTGGTGTGTAAGCAAGGAAAAGATTGGACACCCTTCCCCACTTCATCCCACCAAGGTTTTACTGCACACTTGAAAAGCTTGGACATAAGGAGTATTTCTGTTTGATTATGCTCTTAGAGCAAGAATCTCTCCAAATATTTTTAAACACTTCCCAGAAGAAAGTGGGTGTAGAGAGAAAGCAGAGCACTGCAGGGATGCTAATTGCTCCTTTTGGAGCCTTTCCTCTGTAACCTTGAAATTTTAAACTTGAACAGCTTTTTTTTCCCCATTGCCTTTGCTGTTCCTTTGCTACATCCATCTGTCAAACTGGCTGCTCAACAGCTCAGGCTGACAAACCAGTCTTTGGGCAGGGTTTGCTGGGATGCTATGAGATTCTTAAAGAACCTATAAGAAAACATACCCACGACCCACTAGTGCTTCACGCTGAGAATGCCAAAAGCCAGAGCGTCCATCAAAGAGAGGGGAAAAACATCTCAAGTTAATATATGTGGGAATATAACGCAGTTTCTCACCCACCCTCTCCAGGGGGCTGAGAAACCTCCTGGAGGCACATCCCAGGGTCGGAGGGCAAGAGGAAAAGCTAGGAGAGAAAGGAGAGAAAGGTCCGAGCTGGAGAAGGGCTCGCTGGGAGGAAATCCCCGACCTCGAGGAAGAGGAGGAGGAGTCAACTCACTGAGTCACCCGGTCCCATGATGGGTGAGGTAAGCTAGCAGCAGCCTGGTGAAAGCCTTCTTGCCTTATGTTTTGTAAAAGTCTATGATATAATGACCAGAGCATGACTCAGCATATACTACCAGGAGCAAGGGATATTCCCTCTGGCTTTTGGTCCCTTCAAACTGGATTAAAGTTCACACAGAAGAAAACTTAGACTTCTGGTTTTAATGTGGTGCATTGCCTGATAAGTATAAATACATAAATTAATCTGGAGACACAACTGGCTTGAAAAGACCTGGTAACTTGAGGGTAATCCACCATGCCACAAAGACCCAGGAAGTGATGGAGAGGGGAATAAAGAATCGGTCCTGTCTGAGATGGCATCAACCTGGTGCCTAAGAAATGAATGTGCTGGGGCTGGGTCCCAAAAAACAAGTATCTGGCTCTATAAATGAGACCAAGGTGGCTGTTTGGGCCCTCAGAAATAGGATACAAGATGGACATGCTAGAGGAGCTGCTTGGCAACGCAGATTCAAGACAGACAGAGCATCCTGTACTGCATGCCCTGCAACCACTGGTCTTAATTCTGATTTTATAGAGAGAAAAAAAGCAATCCAATGATCTCAAGCCAGCAACTTTCACCAATATTTTCAGAAATAAAGATACAGACAGCAGAGGGGGAAATGGGTGGCAAATGCAATATGCCAAACCTTTCGACACCTCGTGCTGTAAAAGCTGTTGAATCATTCCCTGCACAGCACCATTCATGTTTAAACCTGGTCCTGCCTATGTTTAAACTTTAACTCACTGCTTCATGGTGGAATATCTGCCCTGTCATACCTAGAAATTGAAGTTCCTAGGAAAAAAAAAAACAAAACAACAAAACTTAAAAAGGGCAATCCTTTTCACGGTAAATAGCATTTTCCAGAAAAAAAAGAATCACAGTTTCAAAATTGCCACGTGTCAAAAATGTACCTCTAGGAAAGGCCAAGTGTTTTAACTTAAATACTTCAGGTCAAGAACTAAGCTATCTCTTCATATGGAAATTAAAATTTCTCCTCTTGATTGCAGAAGATGATAAATCATCACACAGTTTCTCCTAAGTTTTTATTATCTTAAACCAAGAAATATGTCACCAAGAGTCAGAATGGTCAGACCATTAGGTGAGAGGAAATTAACACCAACAAGGAACCTAATAATCATTGATCCATCTTTATTTAATTACACCTGGATGCACGGACGATGTGTTCTGCCAGCTGGATCCTCCTGCAGCCAGATTAAGAGGCCTGTCATCTGTATCTGATCTGCAGAAAAATATTGCTGCCAACCAACTTGGAAAGCCCCCAGAACATCCTCCTTAATGTCAGTTGTGTTTAAACCACTATCCTTATTTTTAGCCCCCTCTTCTGAAACACTGGGTTCAGGGAAGAGCACTAGCTGCAGAGTTAGTTATTCCTGCCATGCTGAGCATGCAAACCCTTTCGGGGGCTGCTGTCACCCTGGCACGAGCCGGGCAGGCACACGGCACGGCTCCCTGCCACTGTCACCCGGCCCTGCTTGACCTGATGCAGAGGACAGAGGTGATGAGCAGCACCAGGATGGCTGAGTGCTGTGTGAGCACATGCCCTGTCTAATGCTGGTGGCTGCTGCTGGGCAGTGATGGGACCAGCTCAGTCAGTGTGCACAGCAAACCTATGGTTTTGTTGCCCACAAAGACCCCCACCACCGGTGAGTACCCAGAGGGTACCTGGTGCTGCACTCACTCCCTGCTGCCCAGGGACCGCTGGTGCTTTTGGATCAGCACAGCCCTTTGCCCCACTAGGCCTGGCGATGCCATCCCGGGCACAGACACTGCTCGTGGGGGGCGAGAGGACAGGGAGCAAACAGGACCATTTGCAACTCTTCACGGGTTTCCCGGCTGCAGGAAACGAGCATATCCTGGACGAAATAAAAGGCGCAAGATGCCCGGGGCGCTGCAATAGACGAAACCCGTCCCTGCACCGCGACCCCCGCGCCAGGGTCGGAGGCTGGCTGCCAGCGGGCGGGGCCGGGGCCTAGACCCGCAGCGCGCACGGGGCCGAACCCGGGGCGGGCCGCTCGGAGGCCCCGCCCGGCGGCGCTATAAGGCGGTGTCTCGACAGCCAGCCGCCGTCTCCTCGCTCGTTTGCTGCTCCTTGTCTCTCCGCCCGCTCGGCCGGCCCCCGACGGCAATTCGTGCTGCGCCACAGCCATGGCGGCGCTGACAGTCAAAGCCTACCTGCTGGGCAAGGAGGAGGCGGCCCGCGAGATCCGCCGCTTCTCTCTGCCGCCGCCCGCCCGCTACCAGGCCATCTATGACCGCATCGCCGAACTCTTCCAGGGGCTGCTGCGGGCCGGGCCGCCGGCCGCCTTCCGCATGCACTACAAGGGTGAGCGGGGCGAGGGGGGAATCCTCAGTGGGCCGGACTGCCCCTCACCGGGTCAGGCTCCAAGATCGGTGCCCCAGGGGGTGGGAAGGCCTCAGGGCCGCGGTTGTCCCCGTTGCCCCCTCCCCAGCATCCTTGCAGAACACCTCCCGTGACATTCGACCAGACACCTGACTCTGTGCTTTACCCTCTCTAGATGAAGACGGGGATCTGATTGCGTTTTCCACCGACGAGGAGCTGGAGATGGCGATGCCATACGTGCAGGACGGTGTCTTTCGTGTTTACGTCAAAGGTAACGCCGCACAGCCCTGAAGGGCGGTCACAGGTCCCTGGAAGCCAGTCCTTGTCCTTATGGGCCTAGTATAACCTGCAGCATTTGGGGGAAGGGTAAATAAAGGGCAGGGTAGGGTAATATAGCTGAACATGAATCCTCCCTGATGAGATGCGAGAAACAGATCACAAGTCTCCTCCTAGCCATGTCATCTCAGCTGGCCCAGTGCGAGCCACTGTTGTCATGCTGGCACCCTGGAAACGCTGGCCTGGTGCTGGTATCTTTAGTATTCACAACAATACATCAGGAAGCCTTAAACCCATCTTATTCTTCAGTGCATTGTTGCACCCTAGTTCCTTCTGTACCTGTAACTACCTGCAGAGCTTTATCTGCAGTCCATCTCGTGAGTCACAGGATCAGTGGCTGTTGTCTCCACTCATCTGTTAATGCCTCCTGGCATTTCTTCCTAACTCCCTCTCTGCAAACATTTTGTTCTTGTAGTGCTTAGGAAGGCAGGATGAGAAGCCAAATGGAGAAATACAATACTAATCTAAAATAAAGATGCCAAGAGACTGTGAAGGATGAGGCTTGCCTGGTTTGAGGAGCAGGTATCTTTGCAAGACTCCTTCACACATGATTTAAGTTCTCCTACATGCCCCTGGCTTGTGTTTGGCAGCCAGTGTAAAAATAAACTGACCTAGTAAGTCAATACTGCTCTTGACAAGGGCTGTTTGTGTTTCCTTCTCCTCTGCCCGCGTTTCCAGCCTTTAAATAGTAACCTTGTTCTTGTTTCCTTCCATTAATAGAGAAAAAGGAGTGCAGGCGGGAGCACCGCTCGCAGTGCAGCCAGGAGCCTGCCCGCGACATGGTGCACCCCAACGTGATCTGTGATGGCTGTGAAGGACCTGTGGTGGGCGCCAGGTTCAAGTGCACTGTCTGCCCGGACTACGACCTCTGCAGCTCCTGCGAGGGGAAGGGCATCCACAAGGAGCACAACATGGTCATGTTTCAGAGCCCACTGCTAAATCCGTTTGAGGTGAGCAAAATCCGTGGAGGGAAAACAAATCTGCAGGTGATGTCCTTCATAAAGCCCTAAGTTTGAGTCAGTCTGGCTGTGTGAGCTGAGTCACAGGAACATTTACTCTTTGCAGTGGCTTCCCCGGGGACGCTGGCTCCGTAAAATGCGGCATGGGGTTCCACCCTTCCCTTGGATGCACTGCTGGGGATATCCTGGATCTGCAGCTCCCTGCCAGAACTCGGAACAAGCCCAAACCAGTGCTGCACCCTCCAGTCAACCTGCTGCAGAAGGTAAGAGGAGATGTCCTGGTAAACAAGGTGGTGGTGGAATCAAACTAGCTGAGGTTCTGTAGCACAGGGTAGAATCTGGGTGGAGGAACAGACATGGGAACTAATGTAATTTGCCTGAAATAATTGTCACCTTTCAGCACAGAGTGAGGTTATTTTAAGGCATGCTTGGGCCCATGCAATCAATCAGGATGCAGAGAGTATATGGAACCAAACCAAGCTGAGCTGTTGGAGTAAGCATGTCACTACTCCAAATCTGCCTTTCAGCATGGCTAATGAGCCTTAACAATGCTAATGCTGTTGGTTTTCAGTTCCAGAGTTAGTTTTTGTCTCTCTGCTGCCTTTGTTGTAGAAAGAGACAGGAAAGGAGCACTGAGATCTCATGGGGATAACTCTTTGTGGGTGCTCTTTCTAGGCCTTGTTGCTCTTTCTAGGCCTTGTGTGTTAACATAAATTGTTTTTCTAGAAGCTTCTACTAACAGCCAGCCTCAGGACCCCAATGTCACCTTCTTAAAGAATGTTGGGGAGAGTGTTGCAGCTTTTCTGAGCCCCCTGGGTAAGTAACTTAGTTTATCCCCATCCCTGAGACTCGCTTAAAAGTTCTTTTAACATGACTAGCAGTCAGCTGGTGTGACCAGTACTGGAACTACTTCATGCTACTAAGCCTCAAAGGCTTAGTTTACTCCTGGTACTAATACTGCCCAGGCTTAGAACAGCCACTGAGTCCCTCCTTTGGGAGAAATGAAGGATGTTACTAAGATTTCACCACTGTAACACTGTCAGTGGCAAAGCATGATTTTGCTTGGCTTATGTGGACATAGGTAACTTCTGCCCTGACCCTCTAAATGTCTGGCTTGTCTGTCTTAGGAGATGCTGCTTCCCTACTCTGTATAAAGAATGCTTTGCATTTTATTTCCTGCATGTTACGTGGCAAACTAAGGGAGTACAGGAACCTTAGAGTGTTTAGATCAGAACTGAGTCATGCTTGTTTAGGACTCGACTCTGGACAAAATTTGTAATGCTTTCTCTACCTCCAATGCACTTCTAGGTATTGAAGTTGATATTGATGTGGAGCATGGAGGACAGAGAAGTAAAGTGACTCCTGCTTGTTCCAATCAAGAGAAGAGCACTGCTGAGCCAAGCAGTAGTACTCCTAACCAAAACGTCCAGACCAAACCAGACTGGAATAGCACAGATGCTGTGACAGAAGTAAAGGGTGTTGTAGAGCAGATACAAGACATGGTGATAGATCCTGTGCCTAAACAAGTGGGAGATGACAGCTTCCAGTCCCAGGTACAAGAACTGTGACACTCATTTAATAATCCTTGCTGAGGCTTTATGAGAGGGGAAGATAATAATTCAGTATGCATTGAATACTAAGATGTCAGCAGATGAAGTGATCTGCAGAACATTTGCTTTACAGGGTTACAGCAGAGGGGTGGAACTTATGGATGTAACTCTATTAATAAAGGCAGATAGGGGCATGCATCCTACCTGGAAAGCACTGCAGCACCTGGACCATTTTTCTTTCAGGAACACAGTGAGTCCAGCAGTTCATCAGGGGGTGATGAAGACTGGACCCACCTATCTTCCAAAGAAGTGGATCCTTCCACAGGTGAACTCCAGTCTCTGCAAATGCCAGAGACAGATGGTCCCAGCTCTCTGGATGTATCCCAGGAGTCTTCCCAACCAGGACCTACAGGACTGCGAGAAGCTGCACTCTATCCACATCTCCCACCAGGTATGAGACTCTGCAGGTTCCTTATTCTGAGGGAACTGCCAGTTTGCCTAATATAGCAGACCTGCTTTTTAGAGATGGTAGAAACCTGCAACTTTGTGAGCAGGTATGGCAGCTCTCTCCCCCTGTTAAGAGATCATTCTCTTGAACATGGCCAGCTGAGTCTTAACAAGACTTCTGACCTTACACTAATAATGCCATTCAAGCAACATGAAAAAAGTGGGATCCTAAATCATGTCCTTATTAGTCTTCAAGATGGTCTTTTAATGCAGGATGCAGATCAGCAGCAGATCCTGTGGCTTTAAGATGACATTTTCCTGGTGGAAGCCAGTGGCAGTTATACAAGGCCACTTAACTGAGATCACCAGCAGAGGCTTACAGCAGGGCCAGCTGAGTCTGACTCAACAGTTTTCTTAGCTCATTGTGTCTATTTTTCCCAGACATCTGCTCACTTGAGAGCATTTAATCAGCCCTGCTGGATGGGCTAGGATTAATGCCAACCTACCTACTGTATGATGTTAGAGCAGTTGCTGGTTTGCTAATTAACACAGAATAGTTCAACCTCCAAACTGTTCTCTTAACAGAAGCAGACCCTCGCCTCATTGAATCCCTGTCCCAGATGCTCTCCATGGGCTTCTCTGATGAGGGTGGCTGGCTCACTCGCCTGCTGCAGACAAAGAACTGTGACATCGGGGCAGCGCTAGATGCCATCCAGTATTCCAAGCAGCCACCTCACTTGTAGTGCCCTGTGTAACAAGAGCACTTGCCTTCTAACTGAAAGCACAATGCAGTGCTACTCATTTTTGGTTCATCTTCCTGTCTGATGTTTCCAAGTGCTTGTAGAATAGAGTAAAAATAAATATTTCCTCCTGTGCTGAGTCTGAGTGTTGAAGTAGTACAGGTGTCTTACTTTGTTTACTGTACCTTGGCTGGAAGAGGGGAGGGAGGAAGGGGACTAAGAGCATGAGATTTCAGTGAGCAGCTCCCTCTGCAAGGGAGGCAGCCCAGTGCTGTAGGCCTGCCTGTTTGCACGGCTCTTGCTGCACTCTTAGGGCATCTGAAGAGAAACCCAAGGGGTTTGCTGACTCTGCAGCTCTGGAAGAAAGGGTTGCTATGGGAGATCTAAACAAAGAGACAGTACAGGAAAAAAGAGCTGTACTTTAACTGGGACTTAATCATTGTACTGGCCAGAAATCCTTAGGGCCTGGGAGCTCTCCCCCTCCAAGCTGACCCACTTCCATTCTTTCTAGCAGGGGGTGCTAGACAATGTATAACCCTAGTAGCTGCCCACTGCAGTCTCTTCCATCCTCCTACCCTTCTTCCAACCACAGCCACAGAGCAAGTAAACAGCTTTAATAGTGCAGTTCTGTAGGGCTTAAAGCCACCTTCAGTTCAAAATTGTGCCTCAGTACTCAACCTACCAAAACATGAGGAAAGCAATGCTGAAGGTGGGTTGAACTCCTCAGAGATCATCATCAAACTCATCACCTGTGCAGAAGAATTGTTTACAAGAAACATTGCTACACTTTGGCCTGGTGTTACAGTTCACAAAAGTGTTAGCCCTCCTTGTGCTGTTCAAACAGCACCTTCCTGCAGTGGTCTCTACACCACCACGTCCTGCCCTTAGCAATTGGTGTTGAGGTTCTTTGAACAATGTATCCTCCTTAACTGAGAAACTGGTGCTGGGCTCCACAGGGCCAGGCAGTTTTGAGGCAAGCTGCTGAGTGCTAACAACACACTTCTTAAACTGAAAACCTGTACCTGGAGGTAGAGTTCTTCCAGTTTGTTCTGAGCACCTACTGGCCATATCAGCATCTGGTGCAGTGATGCTGTGTAGCCCCAACCTTCCACTGCCCTCCTGTGGTGGCAGGGGGGCCCTGGCAGCATGTTTGCCAGAGCTGTCAGAATAGGACAGGAATTTGTCCCACTTGGAGGGCTTTGTACCAGCAGTTGAGGTTTGTGTAGTCTCCTCAGGCAGTACAGACTCACAGAGAGCAGGAACCAATGTGTCTTCAGAAACTGCATCTCCATCATCTCGATCAGGTACTGCTGCCAAGCATTTCCTGCGCTGGAGGAAGAAAGAGAGAGAGTTTGGTCACAAATCCAGCATGCACAGCCAAGCTGCACAGAAGCAAGCAAAGAAAGAGCACTTCAAATGCACCCAACTTCTCACCAGCCCTCTGAGGCAGAGCTGAAGGTCATGCACTGGGTGCACCTATGAGCTCTGGACTGTGACAGTTCAGACCAACACCACTGGCACTGTAGGTAATCACAGTAACCGTAGTGACCATGGACTGCACAGGTGCTGCTGCTTAGTAAGGCAGAGCAGCTCAGACTGCAGCTCTCCTGATGGAGAAATCAGCCACTCAGCCTGCACAAGGTGGCAGTGGCTTTGCCTAAGTAAAACCTTTCAGAGAGAAACTCCTAACAATTTTCTTCTCCTCACTCCAGTAGAAGAGCGGAGGGAGACTCCTAAAAACTCACAATTGTGACACAAAAGAGGTCAGAACACTTTTGGTTTACTGGTAGGAAGCATCTTCTTCAAATGAAGCACCTCATCGGTTTTTACCTTTTTGGCTTGGCAGGCAAGCTGGAAAACTCCATTTTCTTCTGCATGCTCCTGACCATCACTGAGGAGAAAGCCCTTCTGGTGTTTCCTGGACAACAAAACCATTTACAAAGAGGACAGATTAGCTCCACTGCAAATTTCTTTCACAAATCCCCAGACATGTTTATAAAATGCATGGCTCTCTCCATAAAAGAACTTCTGTCCCCAAACACCAAATCCCTGCTCAGCTCAGGCCATACATTGCACCCTGTACTTTGTTCAGCTATCAGAGATGAGCTGCCTCCCACACCTCCAAATGTCACCACCTGGGGCAGGAATTATCAAAAAACCCATTCTTTTTGTACCTCTGTCCCTCCACAGTGTTCTTCCTCTGGGAACAGAACTGCTGCCTTTCTGTAGTTGCCTCTTCCTCCTCATCTTCATTCTCCTTGTCCAGATATTTACTCCAGCGACTGACTTCTGCCCTTCCCTCCTACAACATTAGAGAACTCCTGAAGCCAACAGAACAGAGGGTTCTCATTTCTGGCACTGTTATGTGTGTGCTCAACACCTCAAATCACAAGTTGGTTTAGGTCACATTCCTGTATCATGTTGCCAGGGTCAGTATCCTCATGGAGCAGAGTGTCTGTAGACATCTCATTTTCTCTGCTGGAGCCCCTCTAATCAGATGCACTGTTTCAGCTCTCTGAACCCACAATAAAGGGACCACCGAGTTCACTTTGATTCCCCTAGGTCAGTATTTACCTCAGATACCTTTGGAGGTATCTTACCTGCTGTACCAAACTGTCTTCACATTGGGCTGCTACATTTTTGCTGTCATCTACAGAGTCTTCTGTGCCCCTAAAATAGAGGATTAAGTAAGAGTTTCCAGAAGACACTTCTGTCTCATGATTTATGATTTTCAAATCACCAAGTCACAGCACAAGAGACTGGACAGAAAGCATGGATTGGAACACCAGATAGGTGGTGGCATGTCAGAAAAAAAAGGATCTACAGAAAAGCAGATGTCAAATGAAGGATTGGCAAGGTATATTGCCTGAATACTTGAAGCAATCTAGTCACAGGGTAGGTCTCCTTCTTTTTATACAAATACAGCTGCAAGGTTTAATCTAAAGCTGCTCATCATGAAATAATAAATTTTCATTAATCATAACCATGGATATAACAACGTACCCTTGGGACAACAGCTTAAACTTACTGATTATATCCCAGGCAACCAAGGAAAAAGGGAAGTTATTTCACAATGTTTTGAATTTCATCATGTTTGGAGAACAGAAATAGCAATACTTTTTGATGAAGTGAACAAACAATGAGTTTCATTCCCAAAGCTTAACCCTGAACACAGCTAAGTTATCTAACTAGGTTTGATTGATTTCTGAAACCAACCTTGAGTAAAAAGGAAGCTGGTTCAGTTCAAGACCAGTTCAAGACCAGACATTTTGTAAACATTCAGGAATTAAATAAACAGGAAAGTGCTACTCAAGATTTTTTTCCAGCCCAGCAGGAATTACAGACAAATCTTTGCACTAAACAAGCCTTTGTATCAACACCAGTGATCAGATTCACATCATGAAACCCCTGAATGCCAACAGTTAAGTAGCAGCAGCTTAGTGTGGAGGATGTTTTCTCTGAGGAAACTGCTTGTCAGTAAGATGGACATCTCCACAGTCACTTCATCAAACAGTAAATAAGAAAGATTAATTTAAAAACCCAAAAACTAAACCCAAAACCTACTGCATACATTTAAACGGGTAAAGGCCTGCCCAACACACACTATTGATCAAGTTGCCTTGTCAAAAGAAACATACCAGGAGACAAAACCCAACCAATAGCTTGTTCCTGTGGGGTGATGACAAAACTACCACGTCATGACTTTAAAAGCAGACAGAAAAACCTCCTGCGAGGTCAAATTAGGCAGCAGGCGCCTGATGTGTGAAGATGCCTTACAAATGTAGCACACAGAAAGAAATAAAGCAGATAAAGATGAAACACTTTACCAAGATGTCCAGCCAATTGCTTCCTCTGCCTCACCCTGCAGCAAGTTTAATTTTTGGACGTGGTGCCTGCAGTCCCGGCCAGACCCTTGGCCGTAAATCTGCAAAAAAAATAATAAACACAAGGGCTCAGGGAGCAGCCAGAAGGGACCAGAACGAGGTGAGGTTGTCGCCCAAGTGACAGTGAAGTGGGCACTAGAGGCAGCACGCACGGCTGACACTCTGCTGTCCCGGGTAGGGCTAACCGCCACTGTGGGCTCCCCACTGCCAACCCACAGGGTCACTACCACCGCTGGGTTGCCCACGGCCACCGCGCAGGCCTCCACCCATGCCCAGCTCCCCTCACCTTCTGCACTGTCTGCCGCTGGCCGCAGACGCAGCAGCTCCACTTCCCGCTCCGCTTGGCCTAGCAGGGCAGAGAGAGAGTCAGTCACGTCCCTCAGCGCGCTCCTCGGCTCGGCTCGGCTCGGCTCGGCTCGGCCCGGCCCGGCCCGCACTCACCTGCTGCACCTGGAAGCGGCGGCAGAAGCAGCAGCGCAGCACCCAGAACCGCGGCGCCGAACCGCCGCCCGCCGCCGCCATGGCAACGCGCGCCTTCCGGCCACGTGACTGCTCCCCGCCACCAGCCAACCTCGCGCTCCGGCCCGCGCATGCCCGGGGCCGCCCGAGCCCGGAGGGGACCGCGGTAGGACGCGCTGCGCCTGCCCGAGCCCGCCTCGGCCTGCCCTGCGAGAACAGTGCAGAGGCAGCACAACCATCGAAGGAAAATAAGGGAAACAAAACATGAACGAGGAAAAAAGAGCAAAAGAGGAAAAAAAGATTAGGGAGGAAGGAAAGATGAAAAAGAAAAAAAAGAAAGAAAGGAAGGGAGGAAGGGAGAGCAAGAAAGACGGGAGAGCAAGAAAGACGGGAGAGAGAGAAAGACGGGAGAGAGAGAAAGACGGGAGAGAGAGAAAGACGGGAGAGAGAGAAAGACGGGAGAGAGAGAAAGACGGGAGAGAGAGAAAGACGGAGAGAGAGAAAGACGGGAGAGAGAGAAAGACGGAGAGAGAGAAAGACGGGAGAGAGAGAAAGACGGAGAGAGAGAAAGACGGGAGAGAGAGAAAGACGGGAGAGAGAGAAAGACGGGAGAGAGAGACGAGAGAGAGAGACGGAGAGAGAGAAAGACGGGAGAGAGAGAAAGACGGAGAGAGAGAAAGACGGGAGAGAGAGAAAGACGGGAGAGAGAGAAAGACGGGAGAGAGAGAAGACGGAGAGAGAGAAAGACGGGAGAGAGAGAAAGACGGGAGAGAGAGAAAGACGGGAGAGCAGAGAAAGACGGGAGAGCAGAGAAAGACGGGAGAGCAGAGAAAGACGGGAGAGCAGAGAAAGACGGGAGAGAGCAAGAAAGACGGGAGAGCAGAGAAAGACGGGAGAGCAGAGAAAGACGGGAGAGCAGAGAAAGACGGGAGAGCAGAGAAAGACGGGAGAGCAGAGAAAGACGGGAGAGCAAGAAAGACGGGAGAGCAGAGAAAGACGAGAGAGAGAGAGAGAGAAGACAGCGAGAGCAGAGAAAGACGGAGAGAGAGAAAGACGAGAGAGAAAGACGGAGAGAGAGAAAGACAGGAGAGAGAGAAAGACGAGAGAGAGAAAGACGAGAGAGAAAGACAGGAGAGAGAGAAAGAAGGGAGAGAGAGAAAGAGGAGAGAGAGAAAGAAGAGAGAGAGAGAAGAGAGAGAGAGAGAAAGAAGAGAGAGAAAGAGAGAGAGAGAAAGACGGAGAGAAGAAAGACGGAGAGAAGAAAGACGGAGAGAAGAAAGACGGAGAGAGAGAAAGACGGAGAAAGAAAGACGGAGAAAGAAAGAGAGAGAAGAAAGAAGGAGAAAGAAAGAGAAGAGAAAGAGAAGAGAGAAAGAGAAGAAGAAAGACGGAGAAAGAAAGAAAGAAGAAAGAGAAGAAAGAAAGAGAGAGAAAGAAGAGAAGAAAGAAGAGAAAGAAAGAGAAAGAAAGAAAGAAGAAAGAAAGAAAGAAAGAAAGAAAAGAAAAAGAAAGAAAAGAAAGAAAGAAAGGAAAGAAAGAAAGAAAGAAAGAAAGAAAGAAAGAAAGAAAGAAAGAAAGAAAGAAAGAAAGAAAGAAAGAAAGAAAGAAAGAAAGAAAGAAAGAAAGAAAGAAAGAAAGAAAGAAAGAAGAAGAAAGAAAGAAAAGAAAAGAAAGAAAAGAAAAGAAAGAAAAGAAAAGGGAGGGGGGAAGATGAGAAAGAAAAGCAAAAAAAAAAAGAAAGAAAGAAAAGTCAGTCCCCGGTCCCACCAACCTGCTCTTCCAGATGACTGCCAAGAAAAAGTGATATTCCATGAGCTTGGAGAAATAATATAAGGCAGTCCAAGCAGTCTATAGGATTCTGGTTCATTTATTGAGTACATGACAGGTAAGACAGACAGACAGTGTAAAATCACAGGTATTATTTGTACTTTTAAAAAATGACAATAAATTACTGGACAATTAGTAAAAGCGGTCTTATGGATGGCTGCTCTCCAGTGATACAGGGCAGAGGAGGCAGAGAAATAAGAAGTATGTACCAGCTGTGAACACATAGAACGGTCACAAGGAGGAATTAACACTGAGTAGCACAGCAAGTAGTGTTAAATGGGAATATCTGACCACACGTGTCCTTCCCATCCTTTGTATTCCAAATGCCAGCCAGAAGCTGCAGCTAAACCTTGCCTTCAGTGCAGGGTCTGCTCTTGTCCAGCAACAGCATCTCTCGCTGTGGCCTGGCAAGACTCAGACACCTGCCTACTGAGATGAATTTACCTGCAGGAACAGCATTAATTCTCCTTCCTGGGAGTGCAAGCCCTGCTACCAGAAGGCTAACTCTTAGTTTCTTCTGGTCGTAACTGATTTAAAAGAGCAGTTGCTCAGTCTCACAGTTATTTTGTCTCTAACTGGAAAGAGATCTAATTTACTGAGGTTTCCCAAAATGGGCTGATGGCAGAGGGCCACACTACTTTGAATTCTTCCTCTTTAGGGATAAACGCCCTCTGATGTGTAGTAGTCTCTAAGAGCATGTCCACTGCTGGACTCTTTGTACAGGAGATGTTCAGAAAGGACACACTGAGCAGCTGCAGGTGGCACAACACTCCTGCACATCTTCCTGCCCCAAGCATTTCTGAGGGTTGACTGATCAGAGTATTCTTAAGGGTCCTCCGAAAAATCAGACCCATAACTAGTTAGTAAAAACAGAGAATCAGCAAGAAATTATAAATGTTTTCTGTGCCAACAGGGAAAGTCCAGCACACCTGTGTGCCACCACCCTGTAAGGCTTAGACTGACTCACTGACTTCTAATTTAGGAACTTATTCCTTCCTTATAACCATCACGAGCCCAGTGATTGACCTAACTCCTGCACTGAAGCCAAGGAGCTGGTGGCTTCCCAGACAAACTAAAGCCAAATGGCTTTCAAAGAATGCAAAAAGCAAATGTTAGAAAACCACATTTGTCTGAAAACTCCTGAAGGAGAAAAAAAGTGATGATCCACTATGAAAATGGCAAATCACAGCTGAAACAAACCTGCAGATCTGAGAGATATCTGTTTAGATCTCGGTGGGGCACATCTGCATTATAGCTGCTGAATCACAGAACAGCACTGAAGAACTTACAAGACTATTTATAGGTCAGGGTCCTATAGCACTGGACTATACTGCATTAGCTCTCAGACTGGCAGCCAGAGGTGAACATGGTTTCAAGCCAGGCTGTACCTGCTGTGCAAGTTACCCAGGAACCTACAGCAAACGAGGGCAGGCAAGGAGCAGTTACTGTCTAAAATAAAACTTCATTAAAATAAAAGATAGCAAAAGGCAGGCATGCATAATTTATGGTGGTAATTCTATATGTCAGGGGCTATTAGGTTCTAATGGCTCTTGAGAATGTAAATCTAATTCTGTCAGCCAGAGTAGCCAAAGAAGCACCTACACAAACCAGTCACTGTCAGAAGCCCCTTATCGACTGCAATCTATTGTAATTGTGTAGTTACTGGTCTCTGATTAAATAAAAAAGAACCCCAAACACAAAGTACCAAACCATCCTGCCATCTGCAACATTACCTCCCTGGTTTATATCCTAAAGGCAATCCCTGCTTTTTTGAGTTCACCCTGACACCGAGGAAAGTTCATAGTCACTGGATGAACTGAACTGCCTCTCTACCTTCTTCTGATCTTTGATCTTTTGCAGAATGTTGACTTTTTTCTCAAAGTAGTTGACAAGGGCTGTTTCTGTCAGCATGGAAGCTAAGATCTGCTCAAAGGAGATCGACCAGTCAGTATCTATGGTATTGCCATACCTGGCAGCTGAACTGCTGCCTTCACAACCAACCAGCACCGTGTCATCTGCAATGTCCTCACACTGCAGAGAGCCTGTGCTGACCATGGAGTAGGAAGACATGGACATATCATCTTTGGTTTCATCATCTGATAGCAGCTGTAATGGAGAGCCTTGTACTTCCCCTGACCCATCTCCCAGAGTTTGGTTCTCCTGATGTGTTTTTTCAGGCTGCACATCTCTGCAGGTTTTGTCCTCATGGTCAGCTTGGGGTTGCTGCTCCACTGCTGAATTCTGACTCTGTTCAGATGTTGGCGACTCCTCTTCACTCACAGGATCTTGGGTGCTGTTTGCTTTGCAGTCCTCAGACTTCCTCATGGGTCTGTTGGAGAATTTTTTTCCAACCTCCCCAATTCGCAGAAGGAGGCTGGCTACAGTGGCAATTGCATGGTACAGCTCTTGCTCCACAGGGTCCTCGCTGAACATGTTGTAAAGAGTCTTGCATAACTCTATGAATTGTTCCTTTGAAAGATAAAACCAAATCAATCATACTTCTGCCTGAAAGAAGTTGACAGTGACAGATCACTGCATCGCAGACTATCTCTATCTATGTAAGGAACCCTTAAGGATCAAGTCTAACACCCTGCTCCTCACAGGACTACCCAAAACACAACTTAAGACCAAGAGCATTGTCCAGATTCTCCTGGAGATGAAGCAACAGGCACCACCCTGACCAACTCGTTATTTATCTGCCTCTGTAAGTGGCAACTTCTTGTATTAATTCAGAACAGCCCAAACCAGGCAAAATCTTCTCTCTGCCAAAGCAACTAAATGGAGACACAGCTAGGAACTGGACAGTGGTGGTGTTTTGATGACAGATCAGCAGAACACACATACGTTCACATCTGAGGCAACCTAAAGTTTTACTTCTGTCCTCTCTCTTGTGGTCAGCATCTAAACATTTGAAAACTGGTTTAAGTAGCACCCATAAAGGAAATTAGAGACAGAAAAGATCACACCAATCATCAGACTCTCTTTCCTGTAACCACATTCTTTGGTCTCCCCCAGGCAGCTGTAGCTGAAGGCAATGCAAAACAAACAAGAAAAAGAAAAAGCCAAATGAGGTTCTGTGACTGATTGGAAGCAAGCTGCTCTGGAGGGAAAACACAGACTGCAGGTCTTAAAAGAAAAATTAGTCTGAGAGGCAGAGAGAATCAAGTACATTTGACTGGTGGAAATAAAGCACTTTGTCCATGTCCACAGAACAATTCAACACAAACATGTGGAATTAGAGGCTTGTAAAGCTCACCAGACCAGCTGTCAATCTGCAGGTGCAGATCGAGTATGCTGGCAGAATGGCTGCACACAGTGATAAATTCCCCACTAAGCTGTCAGTCAGCTTATTCACATTCACTTCTTACCTGACTCATTTTGGGGAGATCTTTAATGGTTTCTTTCTTGGACTCTTTTTCCTTGGCCCACATTCTTAAGTAGTATCTATAGTCCTGTGGACTGGTGCCTTTCTCTTCTGCAAGGCAAGAACAGGCCACTACTGTCAGGTGGTTAATGGTTTCAGACTTAAAAAGTAAATGGTGTGGCAGCAGAAATCAGGCTGGAAGAAGCTTTAATTGACAGCTCAGGAAAGCTGCATTGTTTTCTGCTGGTTTAACTGATCCAGCTCAGTAGAGCAAAAAGCATAACACTACTGCATTAGCTTGACACCTCATAAATGAACTCTGTGAGTACCAAACATCCATTACAAAAGTTAGGATCTCAGTATGTGAAAGAGTCTGAGAAGTAAGGCACAAGAGAGATTTCTTTCCCAGCTCACATCCCACTTTACCTCTGTCCACAAGGGACACTTTGAAAGGTCCTCTCAATACAGCAAAGGACAATGAACTGCTGATAATAGGAAGGAGACAAGCCTAGAACATGGTCTGTTTATGATGAAATTACCTTTTTCTGGACCATTCTCATTTCTCCTTCCTTTATCTTCTTGGGTTTCTAAAAAATACAGAATTATAGAAGAATGATTCACAGCTGATTTTCAGCAATACAACACTGAAGAACATAAGACAACTCATATAGTAATTAAAATCATACAAGAATATATTTAATGGAAGGTAGATCTCACACTCCCTCATAATGGTTGGAAGAGAAAACAGAACAGGATGGAAGCAAAAGGCTGATGGGATAAACTGGATAAATAGCCACACTGAAAATGGGTTGAAAAGCTGAGGTAGAAGGCAGAACTCTTAAAATTCAGGGTGAAACAGATATTAAAGACACTTAGGCAATGTGATGGCTTAGAGACAAAAAAGTTATCCAAAGCAAGATAATGAATGGAAAAAACCCAAACCACTACTGAGCACGTAAATGACTAATATCTACACTCACCATTAGTCACTGAACTCATACTTTGGGAGCAATTTGCAGAGTCTAACTTCATAAACTTCACTTCTGGTTCCCTGTATTATCACTAGACTATATAAGAAGCCTTGGCTCAACTGAGACTGTTAAATTAGCCACCTAACAGCAAACACCACAACTACTCCTTATACCTACTCACTCAGATTTTTTTTTTTCTGGAGAACTATCACATTTAGCACAATTGACATACTTGGACCTCCTATTTGACAATCCCTAACATTGTATTTTAAGAAATACAGTAAATTAATCCACTAACAGTTTTGCAATTCAATAGCCTGGATCCTTATACCTTTAAATGAGAAAACTGTGAAGCAGGCACACAGGTATCATCTACCCAGGTCAGCAGGTCTAGCATCCCCCTGCCTCTGCTCTGAGCATATTTTCTCTTCACCAGTTTCTAGGGTGAGATAAATCTCACTGAAAGAAGATGGACAAAACCTAATTTGGCCAAGATTGAAACTCAATAGGTAGAATATAGTGAAAGGTATCCAATTACTTATAGCACTTTATTCGTAGTGGGAGTGTTATGAGAGAGGAGCTGCAGCAACAACTTCAGAGTATTTAAAATAGCACAGTGGTGCTGGCAGATGATATCAGCATTATGGCCATGCTCAATGCATGCACATAATTCAGGGACTGACCTTGAGATTCACAGTGCAGGCAGAAATCCAGCTCTGAGACAAAAGGAGATACTTGAGCAGCAGAAAAAGTGGTTGAGGGGACAAAATCCCAGATAAAACAGAAGAAAAGGCCAGACAGACAGACACAGGGAAAGAAACAAAAACAAAAAGAGAGACAATGAGACTTGCAAGAAAAAACTAAATCATGGTGGGAGACAGGTGCTGGTAAAAGCATGCTGCTCCTCCCCATCAGTCTATGGCTGTGCTTCAAAGCAGGCTGTGTCCTGCAAAAAATGGGTACTGAGGAGTTTATGCTCCAGACTTCTTTCCCACCATGCAGCAAAGACAGGAAAGTCAAACACACTGTCAGTCTTTAACATACTGCCACCATGAGACCATGCTCTGCACAAAATCACAGGGATTTATGCTGCAACTCCTGCCTAAACTGAGAGACAATGGCAGCAGTGTTGCATTACCTTCTGTTGTAACATCCTCTGTGAAGTAACTTGTGGCCTCCAAAGCAGACTCAGTCTCCTCTGGATTCAGAGCTGTATTTACAGAGAAGGAAATGTTAACACCTGTCAGCTAACTGAAGAGCAGTGTCACCCACTTCATTAGCAAAATTCATGAGGCATCTCTTTTTATTGCATGTCAGAACAGACATCCTCAATAGCAGCAGTATACAGAAGCACTCACTCACCAGGAGGCAGATGCAGTTTGTAGAGTACTTTGAGTTTTTCAGTGAGGTCACCATGGTACATCCCACCTGTGAAGAAAACAACCCAAAAGGTTAAGAAAAATTATACTTAGGATAAAGAATCACCTCCCGATCACAGGCTCAAAGCCTGAATGAGGCCACATGCAATGAGGAGACACTAACTGCACAAAGGCCTGTGCAGAAGCACTACAGAAATCCACAGCAAAGCTGCATCTTGTTGGTTTGCCACCCATTTCCCAAAACGGGAGACTGGTTGGCAGCAAATAGGCATCTTCTGTTCTGTCCAAGGCTTCTGTCACCCTCCCCTCATGACAGTGCAAATATCACCACCTCCTTTTAGTTCTCTGCTTGGAAAAGGACAGAAACACTTTTCCCCAATATTCCAAGATCTCCAAAGGCATCACTTACTCATCCCTGTCACAAACTCCTTGAAGTTAATGAGAGAATCCCTGTTCTCATCCAGAAGCCGGAACAAGCGCCCTGCCAGCACAGGGGTGTGTGCCCCACAGGACCAGGGGGTCAGGCTGATGAAGAGCTCTTTGAACTGCTCCATGTCTATGCGATACTGCTCCAGGTAGGGCAAGCTTTGATCCCGGCGGGCAGCTGCAGCACGATTATTCCCCCAGTAACAGCTCATCAGATACTTTGCCTTCGGAGGGAAAGGATGAACAGGTCAGCTTGCACCACACTACAACAACCCAGAGGAGTGGAGATGTTGTTATAGCTCAGGAATAGCATCAAGTAAGCAAAGATGAGACATTTCAGGACATATTGGTTATCTCCCCCACTACTGCCAGTGTTAGTTCACTGTATGAAATGGAGGAAGAGACACGGACTTCATGGAAAGCACAATCTTAAAGGAAACCATGATTCCAGGCTTGAATGACACAACAGTCGGGAACAGGTTTTAGAACTAAGCCTGTCTTTCCGAGTCTCTAGCACAGTGCAGCTCAGTTTTCAGTGGTGAATGCAGTTGGGTAACATCACTCTTTAAAACATAAATAGATTGACAAATAGAGGCAAAGCAGTTAAGTAATTCTGTCACAATTACAGAGCAAGTCAATGGCAAACTTAAAGAATAAAAATTGAGGTAGAGTCAATCCCATCTCCTGTTCTAAGTGCTGTGTGACATTCATTTCCACTGACTCCATAATCTCTTTCTGAATAATATCATTCAAATACAATCAATGTATTTTGGCCTTCTTTGAGGGGAGGAAATAAATCAATCCAGACAATAACAGAGCCAGTCATACTGGCATCATGTATAACAGAATGCCACATCTGTTTCTCATCAATTGGATTAAGAATCAAAGCAAAAATCACTGCTTCCCTTTCAACCTTTTTTGATATTTGTTCTCCCTCTTCCTCACTCCAGTGTCTTACCTTGAACACTACATAAAGTTCTTCTAGTTCTTCAATAGAGAAACCAATGTCACCAGACACAGCTCGAACCTAAGGTTAGGGACAAAACAGAGTGAGCAATTTATTTCCAAGCTTGAAAAATTAAATACGACTCATTGAAAAAAAACTCTGTGTAACATAGAGGAAAACAAGTGCAAGGAGATATGAGGCAGGACAGGAGGGAGAACCTCACCATTTTAATACTTCCCATTTTTATGGAATACAGGTCAGGAAGACAAGCAGAAACTGCTGACATATTGAGCAGCTAGAGAAATCACTGTGTTTATTTCCTGCTTGTGCAAAACTGACTGTGCAGATTATGCTGCCTCTCCCTCTTGTTTTTATCTTCATATGTTTGGCTCAGATGCATTGAAAAACAACAGCGAAAGAAACATGTGGTCGAGGTTCTGCACCTAGGACATGGGACATAAATGCAGCAGCTATGGACACTGGCCTTTGGCCATGAAGCCTGCTGTAGAATTCCCTAATGAACCAGCATACTTTCTAAGCAGCAGGAAAGTAATTATCTGCTGGCTGGCTTTTCTCAAAGATCCCAGGCAAGCACTAAACCAGACAGCACTAAGCAGTGGAGACTACTACAAGGCCTGCAAGTGTTTTTTATCTCTTTTATTGCCAAATATCTCATTCAATCACACCCTAGCACTTCCAATAGATTCTATTAGATTGACTAGAACCCCACATGAAGAAGAAAACTGAAAATCCATTATTCCAGCCAATAAAACCATTTTCTACATGAACTGCAATTCTTTTAAGTCACTTAAAACTGGGTTTGCTACAGCACAAACTTTCTGGATGCTGAAAGCAAAACATATTCCATAAATCTACCATTTGGTATGTCATTCAATCTGGGAGTCACATACCACACTCTTCTTGGCTGTATCCTCCAGAGACTGGATCACTTTCAGCCTTTGTTTAAAACGCATTTGTTCAATGTCATCTGCCTTCAGATTGCTAAATTTCTACAAGAAATGAAGCAGACCAGGTCAGCATCATCTCCTAAAGAAAGAACAACCTGTGTTCAATTACATGTTCTCCAACACGTGCACTGTCCCCTCAGAGATGATCTAAAACCCCTAGAAGCCTTTTACCAGCAGCAAGAAGATGAGAAAAAGCCCCTCTACTCCTATTAGGCTCTGTCCTGCAAGAAAAGTCATTCACAATTCATGAGAAACCCACCATCAGAGGTTTCTAAAGAACAGCAAAAAAAAGCATCAGTCAGGACTGACAGAAATACAGGTCCTGTGGCAGAGATAAGGGAACAGACAGGGTGCCACTCTTTCCAGTTCTGTTTTTTTCTAGGATTCAGCCAGAAACAGTGAAGTTAAGAGGCATTTCTACTGACTAGGTCAGACAAGTGTGGTGAAGCTGGTGACATTCTTTTAGAAAAGAAACAGAGGTGGCAGATTTGAAGAAATAAAATACCCAGAAAAATGCCTGCCTGTAAGCAACTGGAAAGGGACAGGATGAAATACAGGAGATAAAAAGGGAAATGAATTCCCATTTACTGCAGTGTAGCAGAGGAAAGCTGGCACACACCAGTTCTCTATTGCAACAACACTGGCATCACTCTTGGGTCACCTTCCCATTACTGTGATGTGGCTCACAGAACAGGATTCCAGTGCACATGAACCTGGATGATTCCATGTTTCTGCAGTACATCTCACTATTTTTATCCTGAATTTCCCTCCCCAACTCTCTGTTACTGACAATCTTCCAATACAAGTAAGAATGGAGACTTTTTTTGGCAAAGCAGGAAGAAATCTCCGCTAAGTTTTACTTATTTGTAGTCTTCATTTTAGTCTCCACTGGTGTTGGGGGAACTCTCTGGAATCTACAATAACCAACAGCATTAAGCTCTACTCGTACCAAACAGGTGGATTCCTGGCTTGAGCCTGCATTCCTTGAGCACCTCAAGCTACGAATGCTGTTCAAATTCTGCTGGCACACAGTAGAAGACTGGGTATTAGTAGAGAAAAAAATCTTTTGGGCAAAAACTAAGCCAGAACTTTACCTCATAGGATGTTTTGATGAGTTCAAAGATGTCGATTTCAAGTGGTGGGTCATCCCCACTGGTCAATAAGGCATGCAAGTGGGGAATAGGGGGAGAGATGCTCTGCCTGTTAACTACATTGTCCAAGTATCTGTGGGGAAAAAAAACAGAAAAGATGCAAGACTTCAGGATTAGCATCCACAAAAGGAAATAATATCCCAAACACATAATTCTCAACTTCTTTGTTATCATTAATCAAAACATGTAGGAAAATGTAATCTTGCCTAGCTAACTTGCAGTGTTACCCTCAATGTATTTGAAGTAAAGCTGATTTTCACCCTGTTTTGGGGCTATCTACTCTTCTTTTTAAAGTGGACTTCTAGTAATGTGAAAATCTTGCTGCACATATTAAAGATTCACATTTCAAACAAGAAAATCTTACATTTATTAGACTTGGGAGATATCTGCTTGACAGTTTTCTGTCTCTAGAAGGCGATTCCTGCCAGGATCTTTTCTTAAATATTAGATCAGAATTCCCCTGTGAATTTCAAATAAACAACCCTTCCGAGTTCAAATTCAGACTGAGACACAGGAATGCATTATGCAAACAATTCCAGAAATACAGGATTCCTCCATATTTAAGCCAAAACTTAATTTCAGCTGCTGTAGAAAGCAATAGCAAACCTCTCTGGAGCTCAAGTTTCATCCTAGAGTGTTATCTGTGACCTGCTATGTAATAGAATTAGGTAGAAAAGATGATGACTAAATGGCTACTATTACTATTCAGTTATAAATAAGAACAGTGAATGGTACCTGCCCAGAATAGTCATGGCTTCACCTTCATCACAGCACTGCAACAGCTTCTCCATGTTGGCATCAAGTATGGCCAACGACACCTGCAACATGAACTTGATTCCCTCATAGAAAAAACAGTCGACGATCACCACGGCACTCTCAAAGGGCATCACGCTGAGAAAGAGAGTGAGAAACCAGGAAAGGGATATGGTGGAAATCACTCCTAGGTCCTGCATCTTCTCTGACAGCTGTGGAAGATACTCTCGTGTAAGTTCTTCAAAAATGCCTTGGTCCACCAGTGCACCTGGGAAAACAAACAAACAACAATGGCAAAACAAAAAGTGGTACTGTGGTGGTACTATAGGCAGGCTAATCAATCCTTAAACAACACTGTGAGTTCACTTTCATTTCATGTAAGCCTCTTAACAACAGAAATCACAGATTTATTTAGGTATGTTCCCTTTTTTTTAATAAAAACAACATATTTAGTTAGTCATTATTCCTGCCCTGTGGAGCATGCAGAAGCAGAATCTCTCATTGATCTGTGCATTCTCCCTGAAAGGAGAGGTGGAGGCCCCCTGATCTTAGGGTATTTATATCAAGCTTTAAAAACCCATGAAGAGGTGATTTCACTAACCCTTCCTGGGAGCCTATTCCAAAGATTTAACACATCAGTCAGATGGGTAAAAAATAACCCATAACTGTCTTCCAGATATGTCTCCTTACTGCTAATGATCCCTCCTGCTACTACAAGGCAGTACTACTGCCTTGGCAGCCTGCAGTCTGTCTTCCTCTGTCTCCAACACACACCTGCAGCTTTAAAGGGGACAGGATTGTACTTCATCTTTAAAATGCATCACATTTAATTCATTCTAAACAACAAAACGTTCCTGAGAGATGCTGGTGTAACTGTAGCTGAAAACCCAGGCTCTGGCATGAATCTGACAAAGACTCACCCACTACTCTTGTGTTGTAGTAATCTGGCAACATCCGCTCACATAAAGCCACCAGGAGCCAGAAAGCCTCTTCCTCATTGCAGTACAGCAACAGCACCGAGGTGACAATGTTCATGGCCTATGAGCCAGCAGAGTCACATACACAGACACAGGAGAAAAATATGAAGATGTTAAAGAAAACAGACTGGCTAAACTTAAAAAGTATGAATACAGCAAAAGTGTCACTAAGAGTCACGTCCATTTCCAGCTTTTACTGGTATCTAAGTCATGAGATGACCTTGAGACAATTCACCTTCCTGTTTCAGTTCCTCTGTTTGTGAGGCATCAAAACATATAACTGCTTTTTGTCAAAACTAAGTAAAATTTTCAGTTTTCATAAGAAGCTTTGTGACGGTTTGGTGATTACAGAACAACATAATGAGAACTTCTAACACAAGAGCAGTACCCCAAATGAATCTGAATCTCCACTGCCTTGTTTCACAAAGCAGCAACTGGCTTTGTTTTCAATATGCTGCCCACAAGCATCATCAGTTACTTGATTTAATGGCTCTTTTCAATGAAACCAGAAGATATTTTTTAATGAACTAGGGAAAGCTCTAGCAGGAAAACACAACTGTGTCATCATATCCAACAGAAATACACAAGGTCTATTTAAATGCTGTATCCAAAGGGTAATTAAAAGACCTTGCATCATAACCACTGCTCTCCTACTCACACTATCATGTGGGCAGTGTGAAGGAAAAGCTTCAAATGGAACAAAAAACTACAGAGAAAGTTCAAGTTAATCATGGTCACTGTGTAGGACTAACAAGTGTAAGACTTGTTTCTTACCTGACAGTAGCCAATTGTTGGGTTCCTGAATGCGTAAGCTGTTAAGACTCTCCGGAGGGCAGCAATTCCCAGCTCATTCTGGAAGGCAGGATGTTCTGGCATGGAACGGTGCAGATCCCTCTCAATTTCCTCTGTAGCAAGATTGTACTTTCCCATTGACTTTTCCACCAGATCTGCATAGTAACCGGGATGAGTCACCATCTCGTTCCAGGCCCCTGTAAGGACAAACAAACACTGCTCCACCTCTTGAGCTTTGGAATACAGATTTCATGCCTGCAGTTTCAGAGACGAGGCAGCCAGGAAGCATGAGGTGAACTCATCAACTACAAATAGATGTAAAAGTACAGTAACAAGCTTACTGTTAAATCATCATGTTTGAGTCTAGGCCGCAATGCTGGAGTGCAGACAAAAGAGGCCAAAGAGCTACTAGGCTCATAAAGAAAGTTCTCTCAGGAACAGGATCACTGCATTTTTGGCAAAACCACCATGAAACCTCCATTCAGGTGGAGTTAACTTGTGATTAATTCTTCTGAAACGAGCTAAGATTTAAAACTTTTCATTTGAGATGTGCAGAAAGCTTATTCCTGCTAGCTGTCAAAGTATCCAGCACAACATCCTACCTGAGAAAAGGAGCCACAGCTCTCCACGCAGGCTCTCTGGGATTCCTTTCTGCACCAGCTCCCTGGTCTTAGCAGTGCGATACATGCACATCCCTCGCCCGTATTCAAAGAAATGAATGTTCCAAGACTCTTCCTTCATCTTCTCCTTTGCCTTCACAGGAACAAACATGGCCATTTTAGGAGACTAATGTATTTTTATGTTTGTAAGACGGGAGATTTGTAGGTATACTCAGGCCTACACTCACAAGGGGCATTATCACATTTACACCATTTCTTCTTCCTGCTGAAGGAAAGGGTTTATGCTCATCTACACTGCTCTGAACCAGTTCTGAGCTTGCTTGAGGTCAGGTCTTTATAGTGCTAACAAGGGCTGTGCAACAGCATACATCTTGCAGATCTCTATACACAGAACCATGGCCTAAGACAATTAACTAGCAAGCAGAGGTATCAGTATTCTGCTTTCTTGATCTGAAGAAAAGCAGTTCAGAAATGTGAATTTACATTCCTGAAGCACAGCAACATTAATTTCTCAGCTTCTAATCAAGTCTCTCTGTACTGATAAAGTAAGGTGACTGTCAGGTTACATCTATGCAGGAGCATCACTGTGACAGACAGCAGGAGTGACCAGGGATAAGTATTGGAGCAAGGATAGGAAATCTGCAGTCTACTGCAAACTATTTAATTAAGTTAAAATTTTATTTACCCCTTTGGGTCCTGAGAGCTCCTCAGAGTTTCTTCTGAACAGTTTAAGCAGTCCCTGTGAGGCTGTTGGCACTTCCCCAGCACTAAAGTTGACAGGTCGATTGCTGAGAGCAGATGTGGGGCTAACCGCAAGTGGACTGCTGGAAGGCAGCTCTGGAACCTCCTGAAGAACAGAAAGTAGCACACCTCAGTTCAGGAAGCCTCCCTCTCTGCTAAGTGTCTAACAAAGGGACAGCATTTGCTGGTAACGAGCATTGTTAACACACTGTAAGAGGTATTACTCTGAAGAGTTGACAAATGCTCCTCCCAGCTACTTCCTTAGTACCTCGCAACCAGGATCAGCAGAACTCCACTTCCATTCCCTCTCGAACGGTTTCTTGGATGGTGTTCTCTGCAAGAAGTCAGAGATCCTCTGTACCAAGAAATCTCGGTCTTTCAGATTGGCAAAGAAGAATGTCATTTTACTTTTAGTGCTGATGGACAGGGGGCTGGGCAAGACACTGGAACTATCTGCTTTCTCGACTATTGTCACCTAGAAGAGAGAGACAAGGGCTGTCTGGATCTGGCAGGCTCCCCATTATCTACAGAGCACTGCACAAGAGACAGCAAAGACCAGAAAGGTCTGTAGACTTAATAGACAGCTAAGACATCCCCACCTCTCTGAGAGGAATGATGAGATGACAGGCCTCCTCAGCCTTGCTGGCAAAGCAGATGTAATTGTTGGAAACAAACATCTGGCCAGGAATATGCATCTTGTTGAATGGTGTCCACAAAGTACAGTCTGTATGCCCATCCAGGCATTCATCCTTGGGCAGCCGGAAAGTGGCACGGTAGCACTCATTTTTGGCTCGAGCATCCAGGTCTCTGGGGAAAAGAGTAGCCCCCAGAGGTTTTCCTCACTTGTAAAACCGCATCCAACACTAATGTGAAGTGTTCATCCCAATCACAACCCCTTCAGACTGTGCTATTAGTATTAATTTCTCTAAGGTGCCACCCCTTATCTGACTCCTCTTTCAGCCTTCGTACATGCCTCACAGGCAAGGCACATCCTGCAATATGAGATAAAACATGCAGCTGCATCTGTGAAACTTCAGTGTTGCACCAGAGCCTGAACCTGCAGAGAACAGCCCCCAGTGGGAGGATTTATTCCAATACAAACCTATTATTACTTTTTATAATAAAAATCTTCAACTTCAGACAAAGGGGCTGATGTATTTTCTTTATTTCACTTTTTCTTTTAAACAGGATTTTCAACAGTTTCTAGTTGAAAATTCTTTCTAACAGTGCCTAGTCATGCATGAGAAGATGTGAGGGTGTGTGTGAATCCAGTATCAATTTGAAATGGAAATAGAAAAGAATAGGCAGAGGGTTAGTGACTGAAATACGTGATGCACTGAGTGAGAAAATTCCGGTGGCACCTGGGAGCTACACAGTAATGCAGATTTATTATTATAATCCCATTCTCTGCCTTCTCTTCTGACTGCTGGGAACAAATACCTTTTTAATGCAGAGATGTTCTTAAGAGGCTTCCTGGGCTTCGGGAGAGACTTGTCCTGTAGGAAGCTCTCATTATCCAGCAGCTGCCGCATAGCAATGTTAGCCAACTGCTCCATCAGCTTGAAAGTCTCGTTGATGTTGAGAAACATAGAAAAATAAAGTTCATTGTCCCTTGTGCTCACTTTAATGCACTCAGGGAACAGCAGTGTAGCATTTTTTTCTAGCTGGGTTACGTCCACCCACTGGATCACCAGTGTAACTGGGGAAAAAATGAATAAATCAAAGACTACTATTACAATTTGAGGCAAAACAACAATCAGAGATGATTGTAAGCTCTCAGTGTACCAGCATTTCCCCCCTCTTACATGTGGACAGTTCTTTTCTTCCTACTTTTACTGGGTTCTCAAAAAATACTTGGAAATAATCTATATGATTAACTAAACTAGAAATAATGCAGTTCCAAAGGAACTATCTCCCATCCAGCAAATGCTTTCAACTACAATTACTCAAGTTTTCATTCTTCCTTTCCAGCATATTAGCTTTTAACTTGGGAGTTCAAGCTTTGTAAATACTGAGTCCTGGCAGGGGTTCCACATAAAACTCAACAAGGTAAAAATATTGCTTGATTCTCTCATCCAATCAAAGTGAAACTTTATTTGTAGAGTGTAAGCAATGTTTTGAAAAATGACTCAGGCAATCAGTCTAAACATAACTGAAGTGCCTGTGAGAGCAAGGACTGGTCTATGTATTGAGCTAGAGCTCAGTAAAAGGAATAAACCTGTCACCTTAAAAAAAAAAAATCACTCAGAAGATCAATTGCATCAAAAAGATCATGGGAAACAGCAGAAAAACGACAGCAGGCTTGTAACTCACCCTCTTTGCCCAGCAGGAAGGAGTAGAAACAGAGGTGATTGACAGTGAGGTACAGCCAACCCTGCCTGGGCACACGTCCCTTCCAATAGCTGCAGGAGTAGTAATTGACCAACTTCTCCACCTCGGGCATCCCGAACTGCTTCCTCATCTTCAGCTCAGCCTCTTTGAATTTACCTGGATCCTCTTCACTCTGGGGCTGCTCGTTCTTGTTCTCTTCAGCAATAATTCCCTGAAAGGACATGGGAGGAGAGAGAGAAGAAATGGAAGGGAACATGCCTGCTGACAGACATAATATACCTCAAAAGGTCACAGCAGCAATCCAGAAGACAGAAAGAAGAAGCACGACTCAGCAGTTATCATTTCTCCTGTCACATTTCAGAAAGAGCAGAGACATGCAGAAAGAGCAGTCAGATAGTCTGGGAGTCTATGATCTGGACACTTGAAGTATGCATTCATGTTTAAGGTTTGACTGTGTTTCCCACAACTGGTAACACTTTGAACACCCTGTAGGAGAACTGGAGTCTATTTTCATTTGCAAACACGCTTCTTCGACAGGAAGAAGATCATCTGCCAGGAAGGGCACAACTCGGCAGTCTGTCAGAATCTGACAGCAGTACTGCAAAAGCCTCCAACTGCTGCTGTTGAATAAAACCTTGTATTTATAAGTTTTTACTCTGGAGGATTCATGGGTTGTGTTAACTGCTCAAGAAGCAGACTCCTGTCTGGCTCAGAAGTGAAGAGAAGATGGGGAGCAGTTCCTTTACAACCCAGGTGCCCTTTAGACCACTGCAGTAGGGCAAGGACATTGCTTGCAAACTCAAATGCTCTCTCCTGTATTTGATGCCAGATGAACCCTTCTTAAACATTCTCTCTGCAGCAAGGATTTCCAAAAGGTATTATATTCTAATTGGTAGGAGCATCCTCAGCAGGCTGTTCCTTGAGATCTACTGCTCATTACCTTTTCCCCACCAAATACCTTTGTTCGATGTTATGACTGTAACATGATGCTGACAATACTGTATGCATTCCACAATTCCCAATGTATGTATGTCTGAAGAGGGAGCAGAGAGAAGTTTTGCAGTGGAGCCCTTGCTCTCTGCCTCTCAAGATTCTCAAAACTACCTCCCCATTCTGTCTCACGATGTGCAAGTCCCTCAGGGAAACATGTCACTTACGTGTATTTTGCCCTTGACAAAGGTGGTGATATCTTCTTCATTATCAAAGATGGATAGAGTCTGCAGTAAGTTATTCTCCAGCCACTCCCAATGCTTTGTGATCTCTTTACGAGATGATCCTAATTGAAGAGGTGAAAAATGGTAGGAAAAGAGAAGAAAAAAAAAGAAATTAGAACAAGGTCTTTTCTCCTCCACGCTGACAGCAAGAAACTAATAATTACCAAACAGTGATGAAGATAAATCAAACACTCCAGTTGTATACAAGTCAAGTACGTTTTAGATACACCAACATTATGTTTCTCATGAAGTCTCCACTGGCACCAGGGATAATCAGCACACTCCCAACAGATCATCCTCATTGCCACTGTACAACAAATACAGCTTTTCCCCCCCCCAGGCAAAAAAGCATTTTTTATGTTTCAGACCAGAGATACTCTTTAATTTCTTGTATTCTAGAATAAAAATAATCAACTTTCAGAAGGACCTTGAAATTTCAGAACAACTGAACTTTTTAAACCTACAAAGAGGTTCCCTTTTCCACAGGCATGCAATTCCAAAAGAGAATGAAATCAAAATATTCATGTCAGAAAGTTCTTTGCTTTCTCAAATAAAAACTTCTCAGCACACTTTCTATCAGTTAGTTGTCTTTAACCATATAGTGTACAACATCACTGTACAACCAGTTTAAAGAGCTTCTCATATGAAGCTGCCTGAGTTGCCATTAGTTATTTTAAAGGTTTGTTTGCTAAGAGATTTCTCCTCTCTATTGAGGTCTATCACTATATTCTTGTTGACATTAAAAAATGCCAAAGAAAAAAACCATAACGGCAATTAATTTAACAGGATAAGAAACATTGCTATATGCAGACAAAAAGCAAGAAATCTGTCTAAATGCAAGGCTAAGTTTCTCTTTGCCACATTCCAGTAAATTTAACTTCTGAAGTTTCATACCAAAGCAGTGGGGTATCTAAAAATGCTAACAGCATGCCTCCCACTACTCAATTTCTCTGCTCCTCGGTGTGCTTAATGATGGAAGAGAAGAAAGAAGTGAATGCAAGCAGTTCCCTAAAGCTATTGCTCTGACTTTCTTTTTCTAGAGGCAGCTTCTAGTCTCCAGGTATTTGTAGCTGGACACCTAACCACAAAACCCAATGCCAGCTAGTCTGTGGTTTCATAAGCAAAAATAAATCCAGGACCTGAAACCAAAAACTAGCAGCAAGTAAGCTGCCCTGTCTCAAACGACTGCAGGGCCAGGAACTGGAGTTTGTGTGTAGAGCCCAACGGATGCAACAAGAGGTACTTCTTCTTTTGCCTCTGTGTGTAAGTTTACTTGCCATCTATCCTACTTATCTCACAATGATTTTAAAGCAAAAAATGATTTTGAGTTATACAAAATGGCTTATGTTCAGGGCACAGAATTATGAGTTATATGATGCTTTGGTTGTGGAAAACCCCCACAGGTCCAGCAACAATGGCAGGGGAATAAAGTCTGCATTTTGTTTTTGTTTCATGAGCTGCATCTCTCTGCAAGTGACAGCAGAGAAATTGCTAAAATTAGCCAGGCCTCAATAATTGATGTCTTTGTAAGAACAACATTAGAATGACATTATAATGAAGGAGTGAAATTCTGCAATTCTGACAAAGGGAGTTGTAAGAACAAAGTGCTGAAAGGCCGAAGCTGCATGCACCACCAGAATGCTACTAAGTATATTTACACCTGATAAAGTGTCAATAAAAGAGATGCATTTTTCAGCTAGATAGCAACATACATTTTATAACTGTGAATGAATTCCACCATTCTTACTTGCACAGTAAAATGAGAACCAAAATACTTTGGATGCAGACAATGTATTTACTCCAGTGTAACAATTTATCAAGCTGCCTTCAGTTGATACACAGCCTGTCTGATTTTACCATACTCCATTACTTAAATGTAACTGAGATACAGAGGATCAACTAAAACACTCCTGAGTGTGTGTAGAAATAACACACTCATCAAGGGTCAGGGTACCACAAAACTTCAGGTTTGCACTGTATGCAGCCACTAAATATTTCTGTTTTTTTCTATGCAGTTTCTGGCCTCTCATTTTGGTCTCTTGTCTTTCTCTATGCCTCAACCTTCCCCAGAAGGGAAACAGTTTCTGTCAAACACAGCAACTTAGAAACCTCTCTTCTGGAGAGTTTAAGTAGCTCTGCAAAGGAGAATGCTGTGTTGGCTGCCTGGGGAGAAGAGGGGAACAGGGAAAACAAGACGCTGATCTGTGTGCTTAGCATATGATTACCTCATGCTCAGATTTCATGTCTCAGCCACAAAGTGAGAAGTGAAGATTCTGAGCAGAAACAACATTTGTCTAACAAATATCTCTTTAGCAACCAGTAGGACCTTAATCAGTGTTCACCACTAGACATCAGAAGGTTGTACCACAATATTTTAGTGTAGCAGTCCCACTCCTCAAGTAAAAGAGGCCAAGGAAACTTGATGCTTTAAAGAAACATTACTGTAGTTATTTTACAGCTGTAGTGCATCTCTCCATGTGTTACAGGCCAGAATGACCAGAAAAAAAAGAAAAAAAAAATAGTGGATCCAGACAGTAAAGAGATTCCCCAAAGACTGTTTGGTACCTTGAATGACCTTACATGTTCCCCTCTTGCACCTTGTTCATAGTAAGCAGGTTTTGGCACAACAGCTGTTGCCCTACAGCAATCTTATCATCATGTTTTTATTCTCTGAACAACCTCAATGTGATCTTGCAAACATACACCTTGGAAAAAAGAAAATTTGCAACATCTGCTTTCTGTGGAAGTTTTTACAGTTTTGAGTTCCTAAACTACAGTTTAAACAACACTGGGGAGTTTTGTATTTCTGACATCTTCCACTAGCCCCCCAGACACCCTAGAGTTCCCTGGGCAGTCACAGGATATTACTGTGTAGGATAACCTATCATCTGAACCAGAAAGACAAGAGTGACACAAATCCAGCTCCCAACAAGAGTCACATCAATACACACCACATGCCACTGCCCAATACACTTGAGAGTCCTGAGTCTGGTGCAGAATACGGTATGGGGCAACTCTGGCACTGGAATCCAAAACCACGTCTAATGTTCCCACAAGAAGACCTAGGAAGCAGAGAGAGAGAAATTAAACAATGCAATCCCAAAGCAAAGAATTGGGTTAAGCAAAAATACAGGATCAATGCTACAGAAGGATGCTGATGCTCGTATTAGCTGTGTCGCGATGGAAAAGTAGTGGCTCTTGGTTGAGAAATTGGAGACTTGCAGAGTCCCTGTGTCACCTATAACCCAACTACAGCTAGTCCCACTGGTAATGGATAAAGTTTAGATGGCAATTAAATCTCACTAAACCTCATTACAAGCCTTTGCCTTCCTAGGAGAGTTTTCTAATAAAAGTGAAATGTGTTTTCCTCTGTGGGGTTTCTGTTGCTAACAGTGATTTTTAAACCTACTAAACTGAAACACAGAAGAGTTTTCAAAGCTCAGTCTTTCAAGCATCACCTATGCAAACAGTCTCTAAAATACCTCATCCAAATGGGAACAAGTAGCTCTAGAAAAACTGGTACTCACAGGCTCCACTGATGTTTCTATAAGTACTTTGATTAAACAAAGAAAGAAGGCAGAGAACTAAAATTTCTTAACACAGAAGTTAAACCAGTTTTCTTATGCTGTTAATAAACCAGCAGGCACTTCAGAATAAATGCTGACAGCCACCAGACTTTGTAAAGCAAATCCATTTATTCCTATGATGTCTATTTCCTGGATAAATCAAATATCTAAGATGACACTTAGTTGTTCTACATAATACACTAAGAGTATCTTTAATGAAAAATGATTTTGTAACATCCTCATGATTAAAAGTTTTCTAACATTAAAACCTGGAGAGGGCAGATGGTTGCACCTCTGGACCACTATCTGGGAGGCCTGGGCTCAACTCCCTGCTCTCCTCCCCATGGTTTGGGTAGGTCTGAGCAGACTGTACTCATCCATATCTCATTAATTATCACGAAACATGTTACTTCCTCCCATTTATCTCTCTTGATTATCCAAAAGTAACAGATGAGGATTATATTACTGGTCATACTTCAAGAGAAACACCATCCCTAGCAAGCTCACCTGGTAACCCTTCAACCAAATATCTATGTACCCAGAACAGCAGGATCTCAGGTTTGCCTCCAGGTTTCTTGTGTACAGTTTTAGGCAAGATACAGATTTAAAAGTCAGTTAGAATACTTCCTCTAACAATGATCAATGTCTCAAATATTAACATATGGCCTGGCAACAAGAACCTGAGTACAGCACCTTTCCATCTTGGCTTAACATTTATGTTCTCTTTTAAAATATCAGCTTGCAGTTGTACAACTCCTTTAACATGTAGGAGCTCTGCAGAAGACTCTCTCAATGAGCTAAACTAGCTCAAGAAGTAAACTGGCTCAAAGCTTTGACCATTTAACAACAGCTCAACTGAAATGTTTCCAGGATAGTACCAGGTATCATTTCTTCTTGTAAAACCTCAGGAAATTCCAGACTACGATTCTATGCCTGGATACAAAACTATGCAAGTAAATTATGTTATGTAAAACAGAGCAATTCAAAACCATTTTGAACACTGAAAAAATTAAGTATGCAAAGAATGTTTATCAGCTGTGCCAGTTCTGTAGTTAGTATATTTGGTTAACAGACCTAGTACCTGAAACTAGCCCCGTGCACAATGCACAAATGCAAAAAGCACGTTTTTGACATTCACTCAGCTGTGTAATTTTGCACATGAAGGGGGCGTTTTAAACGCGAGACGATTTTTGTTGTTGTTGTTGTTAACATTGTGCCTTAGTCACAGCTGTGTTATTTTAACAGCTTGTCACCAAACGTGGCTATCAGGCAGACGCACACAAGGGTAGTTTTCACTGTGCTGCACCCACACAACCTCACCCCCAGCTCGAGCATGGCACAGTTTTCATACAGATAGTAATTAAAAACTACGTCTCACTGTCATCCTCTACATGTTGAAAAAACACACACAAGACACCAAGAAGACACCTGAATAACCCAGGGCAACACGCGTATGGCAAAGAAGCCATTTTCGGCACGGGAAGATCATCTCAGCCACCCCGGTACAGTTACTTGTCCTCCGTGTGCAGCAGCACCGCCTGACCGCAAGCACCCCCGCGCAGTGCCAGCGCTGCACAGACTCAGCCGGGAGGCTGCAGGCTCGGCTCCGGGCACCCCGAACTGACGGGGCCTGGCAGACGGGGGAGGATGGGGCAAGGCGCGGGCACATTGGCGACTGGGGCCGCCCAGGCGGCGGGAGGCTCTGCGGGGTTTACACAGCGAGAGGGAGGAAAGGAAGAACGGGCTGACCCCAGCCAGCGGGGCCTGCATCTCTCCCCGCAAGCTCCAGCCCCGCAGCCGCCGCCGTACCGAGGCGGGCAGCTCCCGCCCCACCTTAACGGGATTCGCGACACGGTCCTGGGCTGGTCACTCAGCCCTTCCCTGGGCCGAGCCGGTCCTGCGGGAACATGGCAGCGGAGCAGGAGTGTTGTCGCCCCCCCCTCCCGCTGCTCGCGCAGCGCCAGAGCCGGCCCCGAGGCGGCCGGGCCGGAGCCTCCCCTCAGCCCCGCCGCGCCTCACCCGTGAGGCCGCCCCCTTTGCCGTGTCCCCGCCGGCGCTGGAGCAAGAAGAAGGGGTTGGCTCGCTCCGTGACCCACAGCGCGCCGGCCAGCAGCACCTCCTCAGGCCCCAGCCACATCGTGGCGGGGCAGCCGCGCTGGAGCAGAGCGGCTCGGCGGGGCTGGGGCCCGGCGGGAGCTGGAAGGCGGCGCCGGGGGAGCGGCAGGGCCGCGCCTGCGCCCACGGCGCCCTCTAGCGGCCTGGCGCCCTCACGGCAGGGAGGAGGTGCCAGGCTGCTAGAGGTCGCGGGAGGGAGGGCCGCGCTCCGCCGGAGAAGGGATCCTCGGTTCCAGTCCCGCTTCTCGAAGGGCGTCCAGTGCCACCTCACTGTACCGTCCGTGGTGGGCAGTTCGGGGTCCCCTTCTCTGCCTATCGGTGGCACCCTCCACTGAAAAGCCAGGGAAGCTTGAATATGGCATTGCTTGTGCTTATGTAGTAAAACATCAGGCAAATGAGGCATCATAAACTGCTTTGGGTTGGAAGGGACCTTTAAAGGTCATCCAGCCCAGCTCCCCTGCAGTCAGCAGGCACAGGTTCAACTAGAGCTCCAAACAACCTGACCTGGAATGGTTCCAGGGGTGGGACATCTCCCACCTTGCCAGTGTCTCACCACCTTCAGCATAAACCATTTCTTACCTGTATGCAGTCTAAATCTCTCTTTTTTTCTTGCCTTCCTGTGCAGCCCTGTAGGAGCCATGGAAGCTGCCACTAACTAAGATGATTATTTAAATGCTCCCTTCCACTGTCCATGCAATCATTTATTGGCAGGGAGCTCCCAGTGCAGCTTTGCAGGGGGCTACAGCCTCCTCCAGTCTTCAGCCCTCCACCCAGTGAGGGCATGTCCAGCTCTCCTACCCAAGCTGGCAATGCTTTCACCTTCCTTTTGGAGAGCTGGGAATTCATTTACTCTTTTTGGCGTGAAGCACATGCACCTCCAGCATCTCAGCCTCAGCAAGCCAGCCCTCACCCTGCCAGGATGGGGTGGGGATCCCCAGCATCACCCTCTTGGCAGCCAGCTTCATTTTGAGCCTCATTTTGGGGCTTTGGAGCCCACGCGAGACTTGTGATCGAGTCCAAGGTCAATCTTTGTAGCAAACAGGAGAGCAGGAGATGTGGTTTCTTCTCATCTCTTGGCAGCAGAGCAGCTTCCCAAATTCTTGCTTTAATGACCATTAGAGAGTCTCCCTGCAAACTCTTTAATGACCATTAGAGAGTCTCCCTGCAAACTCTGAACAGCAGAAAATGTTGACATTTATTCTCTCTGTGCTTATTGCCCAGCTCCTGGGAAAGCGGGAATGTTGTGTTTTCGTTAGGCTCTGAATCCTTTAACCCTGGGGTGATCCATCTTCTGTGTTAGTGCAGTGCCCTAATCCCAGCTGGAGCATTTGTACATCACTGTAATAAAAATATTTATCAGCTGGCTGAGCTTTCAGGGCTCACCCTGATTGGCAGCTGTTTGGCAGCAGCACACTGGTTTCCAAAGGTTGGGATGTGCTGCAGGAAGGGTCTGAGCACTGCTGCCGAAGGATCCTTCTCTGTGTTACCATTCCTGCCCCTGCTCGCTGTGTGCCATCTCACAGGTGGCAAACGCTGTGGTGAGGTGGATTAGTGCCTGCTGTCTGCTCATAAGCCACTTTGAATCATCTGGCCTTTAATGGCCTGAGATTGCTGGGCACTAGTATAGCAAAGTAAAACATCATTTACTGCAGAGTGGGAAAAGTGCTCTCTGAAAATGGATCTTTTGGCAATATTGCTCCACACTGTCCTCTAAGATACATACTTAAGAAATATAGGAGGCACTGGAGCTGTGGGATCAGAATCACACCACTGTGGAGGTCAGAAGAGACCTCTGAGATCACATCCAACTTCTCGCCTAGAGCTTGCAGTCCCACGGCTACTGCTAAACCACATCCCTCAGTGCCACAACCATGCACCTTTTAAATACCTTCATGGATGGCGACTCCACCACCTCCTTGGGCAGCTTGTTCCAGTGCCTGAGAACCCTTTCTGAGAAGAATTTTTTCCTAATATGTCCCAAGAAGTTTTTCCTGAACCTCCCTTGGCACAACTCGAGGCCATTTCCTCAGCTGATGCTGTCCTCCCCCTGTATTTTCAGAGACCAAGCTCACGAGCTGTGTATTTTTAAATTACTTTTATTGAAATGTAGTACATTAGCAAACCCTAACTGGTTGGTATACACTACTAACATATTGGCATATACCACGTCAACTACAATACAGTGTTGCTATACTTACATCAAAACACGTCAAGGAGTTCTGCTGCTGTCAAGCTACAAGTTCCCAAAGGCTGGCAAGATCTGACTGTCAAGAGGGCACCACACTGCCCATGCCCCCACAGAGTCCCTTCAGCCAGACCCCTCTTTGCTGATGGCCTTTTCAGGCTTCATGGTCACACCAGTGGGGGCCACCTTGCAGCAAGGCAGTTGCAACAGACTTCTCAATTTGCATGCAGGCAAACTGGGGGTTTGTTGCTTGCTGCAGCCTCCCAAGCCCCAGGGCTGGGGTGTCCCCTCTCTGCTGGGACAAAATGTCCCCATTTTGGTGGATTCTGTGCATAGTTAGCCATGGCCTGGAGCAGGTGATCCTGAAGAGGCACAGTCGTACAGGGAAGCTGTTAGCATCTAACATTGACTTGCCAGCTGCAGCAGGGCTGACTGGATAGGCAGAAGAGTGATGCTGTGGCTCAGTTTGCTCAGAGAGGTTACTCTCCTGGTGAGGCAGCTCTTACCACTGCTGGGAGTTGAATTTAGACATATGGGGTAAAAAAGTCTACATGCTGATGAGGTGGCAACCAAGAAGGCTTCTTTTTCACACAGCACCTTCCAGTGCAATCACGAAGTGAGCCCAGCTGGGCAACACCCTGGGACACTGCCTTGCTGGCTGGGATGCAGTGACTGCCCCAACAGAGGCTTTGCTTTAATGGACCCCAATGTCCCTGCTGAACTTTCCTGGCTTGAAGGCAGCAAAGAGCTTTCAACTTTGTTTTCAAGCCCAGGGTTTCCCGTGCTGGAGCATGGCAGGGTTGCTGAGCTGTTTTCTGTAAGATCCTCAGTAACGCAGCCCATGTAGGTGCCAAGGCTGTGGGCAGACACAGCCTTTACTGCCTGAGACAGCCAGAGGGTGTTACAGACCCAGGAGATTCAGAGCAAATCCAGTGATGTGGCACCACAACCACAACCCAGTAGAGCTGCTCTCCTAGGAATTAACAGCTCTCGTCCCCCTGAGGGGTTCAGGCAGCTGAAGACCAAATTAAAGCCAAGCAAAGGTGAGCCCCGTGGGAAGCAGCAAAATAACAGGCAAATGGCACAGCAGATGCACATAGCTGAGCTCAGGGCAAAGATTAAAAAGCTTCTTGCTCCTGAGGGGACTGGGTACAGCAAGCTGGGGGTGGCTGCAAGTGGAGAAGGGAATAGACTGAGGGAATCTCCACCTGTATATGTCCTGCAGATTTTGGGGCTGCAACCCCCACCTCCTAGCTGTATGACACTAGCTCATGTTATACCTCAGCTTTGCAAGGAAATCACTCTAAACAGCTTCAACTTTCAATAAAACCCTAGGTACTTCTTACTTTGCAGGAATATTAACACTGAATTATGAACTCTTTAGGGAAAAGACTATTTTTGGGCAATACCTTAAACCACAGAGTTCCCCATGCCCAGAGACCCTGGACATTATTGCCATAAAAAGAATAAATGTTCAGACATTATTGCACAACCAACACATCCATCTCTGTTCATCTGGGCATCTCCATGAGGCTAGTGGGCTGAGGAGAGCAAGGATGCTCCATGCAGGGATCCACAGAATGAGCATCCCACAACACCAGCCTGATTTGGCCAAGAACAACCCATCAGAAACTCTTGTGCTCCCATGGACTATGGGATGCTGGTTTGGAGCAATGAACCCCCTTTGAGGGGCTGGCTGGAATGGTGCTGGCATGGTGCTGGCACAATGATGAAGAAGATACTGGAGGCTGGGAGGATGGCAGTGCCTGCACAACAGGGACTATCACCTGGCTCTTTGGAGGAGGAGGAAACCAGTAGTAATCAATGGGGTGCAAGGGCAGAGATTAATTGGGGAGTATTAAGAGTGCTTGAGAACCTCACAGAGCAGGTGAAGGAAAGGATCAAACAACTGACAGAGATAAAAAGGTGTCAATTAGTGCTGCTTTGCAAAAGCTCCTGTGAGCAGCTTTCATCCCCCAAAGCACTTCATGAGCCCTAGGTACACCTGACAGGTCCCTGTGAGTTGGGAGTTTTGGCTAATAGGTCAGGACATCACTGACTGGGGGTGACACAGCCCCACACTGGGAGCAAAATCCTGGCTGGAGCCCTGCTCTTGTCACTGCATCCTACAAGGAAGGGATGGGAGGGGGCTTTACCGTTTTCTCTTATTTCAAAGGCAAAGGAAGCAAAGCAGAAATGAGCACCAACCTGCACAAGGAGAGTCTACCTTTACCCTGGTCAACTGGATCATCTTCCCCTCTCTTATCCTGCTCAGTGCTTTCCACCCAGTGTGCCAGAGCAGCTCACTGTGGGGCAAGGAAGGGAAAAAAAGGAAGATATCTTTAAATGTAAGGACACAAATGCAAGCTGTCAGGGCACATCACACACTCTCCTGCTTGGCTCGGGCTGGAAAATTAGGTCATATACGGATGGGTAACACTGGGTGAAAAAGGAGCAGAAGCTTCACTTGTGAAGATCAAGGTGTCTCCTGGGGACCCTGCCCTCATCCCTCCTGCCCTTCTCTCCCCACCCCACAGGGCTGGCTAGCAGCAGCCTTGTGGCTCTTGTATTTGACCACCCTGCCTTCCTATGTGCTGTTTCCTTAGTAGTAAAAACCAGATGACTATCAGCTAATTAAAAATAATATGCATTTTAAACAATTAACTCACTCCTCAGTAATCAGGCTGCAGAGCTGCCTTGAACTTCAGCTTGACCCTGGCGCCTTCATCCTTCAGCTCATGAGCTATGACTGTGGCTTCATTTTAAAACTAAATTGGGCTAAAAGAGTCACGGAGCCTCGGCATGACCCTTACCTCCTGCAGACCTCCAGCTGGCACTGTTTTAGGTGAGCACATTTGAAGAAAACAGGAGATGTGTAGAAGCCTAACAAGATAGTTCTCAACACAGTTACTGAACTCTTTTGGGGGTTTCTTTGGCTTATGTAGGCTATCTGGCTATTCCTATAGCATCCTCAGGTGCCAAGGCAAGCATCCCAGAAGCAAGGGAGAGTGGAAACGGATTACCAACACATGAGCTCACTGGAGGGAGTGTCATGAAGTAAATTTTAACATGCTTCAAATTTAAATACTTCATGTTAGTATTACAGGTAAAAAGCACACTTACAGTCTGGTTGGTTTGGGGTTTTTTTACTGGCACTTACCCTCTATGAACAGAAGCAAACCTTGGTTTTACAAACGTCTTATGGGAACATGCAAAACCCTCAAGGAACAGAAGGCTGGGAAAGAGAAGCTGAAGTGCTAGGGTTGAAGTAGTTTAGGGAAACACTTGGAGATAAAAGCTTTCTTTCTTTCTTCCTTTCTTTTTTTTTTCTTTTCTATATATGTATAGAAGTCATCAAATGAATGCTTTCTCTTAAAAAGCACTTCTGTTTTTTTCAACCTTACAAATGATTTTCCAAGTTACTGGCACTTTCAGTTCTTGGCAGATTGCAGTATACTTCTATGAAATGACTCAACCATACACAGCACCACTGCAGCAGAACAAGCACAACAATGCTCATCAAGCTTTTTTTTTTAATATATATATATATATATATACTGATTAACATTAAAAGGAAAACCTCAAACTTACCAGCACAGCCCAGAAAAATCACTCATGTTGCTGTGGTGCTTCCTCCTCATCTTAAATATGACTAAGTAGAAGAATGTCTGCTGGGGCTCGTCCCAGCATGCAGGTAGGGATCAATTGCTTGAACTAGCTTTACATTTTTCCAGTGTTGCAAGATTTTCCAAGTCCAGGACGTGAGATACAATCTTCAGCTCCCTTCTCCAAGATGCTACAGTGCAAATCCATTTTTCTGTCACTACGCCCAGCCCCTGATGATCTCCACCACAGAGGCAAACCTTCCCTCCCCTTCATTAAACCCAAGATTTTAGGTTAGAAATAAGGAGATTTAACAAAATATCAATTACTTTGATTAATTAGTCTTTGGAAGCTTTGTACTGTCTAATGTGTGATTTAATTTCCATGCCTTTTCTAGCCTTTCTCTATGCTCTGGGACAAAGCCGATGCAAACGAGCTCCGCTGGAACTGAGAAACTTCCACATTTTTTCATGCCCTGGTGTCATTCCCAGTGGCCTCGGGGCAGATCTCTGTATCAGGCTGAGGCAGCACCTGCCAGAAGGATTTGCTTGGACCAGCTGTGCCTCACGCAGTGCCACCGGAGGCTGTCCTACCCTAACCCCTGCCCTGCACCCAGCTCTCGCTGTGGCGCTGGGGCTCATGGCACAGGGCAGGCTGTTGGGCACGTGTTGGAGCCTCCCAGACACTTTGGTATTTGACCACGAACAGCCAGGTGCTTCTTGTTGTAACCTCCACGGCTCACAACAAGCCCTGCAGCATCCTGGACAGAAGGTGATGCTTCTCTGGGGCGGCTGTTTTCCGAAGGCCCCCGCTCTCACACGCCTGCCTGCTGCCATCTTGCAGATGCAGTTACAAAAACAGGGGTTGCTCAATCAGCTCCTCTGCCACCCTCAGCCCTGCACTGACCTGAGTGCAGCTCAGTCAGGCTGTGCTTGGGAGCTCTGCCCAGGCTCGCTGGTGCTGTCAGGAGCTGCCCCTTCTCTTTGCACAGAGGAAGGATGCTGGCCACGACCTGCTGCCTCTTGAGCCACCGGCTGGCGTTTCCCACAACCTTCCTTTCTGATTTGTAGGAGAACGTGGGTGTGAAAATTGTGCTCTTAAGTAGTTTGGGCTTTAAGTGTATTTCTAGAGTGAACTGAATGACAACAGAAGTGCATTTGGTAAATACAAATGTGGGAATTACGGGAAAATCCTCCCTACACTTCACACCACCCACTCCTGAATTATCAGATTAAATAAAGCTGACACACAGCAACAAAAGTCAAAGCAGGCTCCAGAGAGAGGATCATTTCCTCATTATGCAGAGCTGGGTTTTTCTTTTTCTTTTAAACATCCATGTTCAAGACACAGCTGAACCACACTTCAGGTAAGGATATATGTCAAGCAGATTGCTACACAGTAAAAAGAAAATATAACAAAGGAGGGGAAATTCCCCTGCTCATAGCAGAAGCCAGTGAAATTAAAAGCATGGCAGGGTTATGTCTTACCTTTCTTTTTTGGCTTAACTGATTTCTCAAGATTCCTGTACAGAGGGTGAAGCTTTGTTTCACATTTACAAGGACACAAATGCATTTCTACACCTACAGTAACTTAGACTGCCATGGAGAAATAGCCAAACATTCATTAAACAGCTACGTGTTGTCCAGTAGGAAAAGCTGGGGCAGAAGCCCTCGCTCCTCCACATCTGCTCATCTGAGGGACACTGTGGATGGATAGCTCCACAGGTTCCTCTCTCGCTCTCCCTTTCCGCATTATTCTTTCAGAAGCTTGCAAACAATTTTCATTTCCCCACCACTTTTGTCACACGCTGGTAAAAATGGATTTTTTTTTCTGCAGTGTGTCAAAGCTGTTGCTGCTTTCCTTTCTTCTTCTTCTCCTTTCCTTCTGCATTCCCATTATTGGGAGTCAGGAGGAAAGAGCACAGCTTGGAGAATGTTTTATTGTTTAACTGTTGCAGATCTCAATGGGAGAACAGGATAAGAAGCTTACCTCTTCTCTGTGTAATGCCAACACGGTGGCTTTTTAAAAAACCTCAGTGAAAAATTTGGTGGATTTTTTTTAACACCTCCCCCCCCCAAAAAAGAACCAAAACCCAAACAACCAAACCAAACCCAACAAAAAATTAAGTGAGAAATTCAGCTCATTAGATTCCTGCATATTTCAAAGAGTCAGGTTTTCAGGTAGATCAAGTGCTGGTTCTGTGAATTTCCTCTCTTATAGAAAGAGACTCACTTGACTTGAGCACAGGGAAGGACCAAAAGTATGTTCTGTGTAGGCCATTTTTCTCCTGTTTCAATCAGGTTGAAGAAAAAAAAACAACAAAACAAAACACAAACAAACCCCAAAGCATCAAGCTCCTTGAAACCTTTCTGCAAACACAGGCTCACTCTGCAGCCTGAAGGTCAGACTGGCTCGCTGTCGCCTGGGGTTCTGTGGGTTGTAGGAAACTCAATGCACTTCTCAAGGTCCCTCCAGAAGGGGCTACTTCACAGTAAGGTTATGGATTGACCAAGAGTTATGACTGCTTTTACCAGTCACTGGCCATCTCCTCTACAACAGCTTCCCTCTCTGACATCTGCCCAACCGTCTGGACAATTGAAAAATGGGAACAGCAGACGCCTGTGTCAGAGTTTGCAGCACCACACAACCTCTTAGGACCACCGTGAAGCCTCTTCCTCACCGCCCTGGCTGGACCGCCACAGCTCCCCGTGCTGTTGCTCAGCCATTCCCATCAGACAACCTGGCTTGCCTGCAGCTCTTTGTCAGCTCAAAGATGCCACCCTCAGAAACCACCGCGGCTGGTCCTTCGTCTTTGCAGTCGAGAAGGCGGGTTCGTGTTCTGGAAAAAGCAGCTCTTCTTCAGACAAAGGAGATCCATGGAAAGAGTACACAACAATAGGAATGAGAAATGAAAAAAACGGGAAAAGGGCCAGGAAGGAGCATGGATTCCTTTCAGGTTTTGTTCTCGTCATACATGTCCAAGGCAGGCTCGATGGTTGAGAACTCGCTTTCGTAGACCAGGCTTCGAGGGGACAGAGAGTTACGATGAAAGAAGTGACTGCCTGCAAGAGGTAGAACAAAACCTTGTTAGGAACAGGTGTGAACAGTGCAAGACCTGAGCAAAGCATCCTCCTTACACGGCTGCCAACCACAAGCGCAGCACATGTGGCAAAACCAGCCACCCTTCAACGTACACAAGGAGCAGCTGCACGAAACAGTTCACCTCCCTTGCTCTGCTCCCCTGCCAGCTCAAAGCAACTGCTTTCCATATGCATGAACAATCCCACCTCAAATGGTTCCTGCAGATAAAACAGGTCAAGTCTGAGCAAGGCTGGAGCAGGCTGGAGTTTCATACTTGGGGCTTGCTGTTGATTTACAGCCCTGTAAAGCAGCCACGTGCTTGCTCCAGAAACTCTTAGTAGGTGTGCTGGTCCCTGTGCCTGCACCAGCACAGAGCACTCCAGCATGGGGCTGAAAGGAACCAAGAGATCACCAAGGATGGTCTGACTGATGCCACTGAGAGTCTGCCCTCCTCCAGAGCTCAGCAACCTTCATCCACCCAGTCACCATCTACAGATCTCCTTGCACAGAATCAAAGGAGACCTAACCCCCTCCTCCAACAGTGGTGAGCTCTGAAACAAGTACCAAGAGGCTGTTGATAGTGTTGATAGAGCAGCTGTTGGGGAATGGAAGTTGAGTTTTTTTTCCTTGGTGACCTGGCACTCCCATGGCTCTCCAAAGCCACAGATGTTTTGCAAGGAGCCCAGCCCTACTGCTGTACAAATGGTTCTCTCTGAAGCATCTATCAGATGAGGCCCTTGGCCAAAACGTTTTCATTACTTGGTTTCTCGATCCCAGGGGGCATTAGCTCGGAGCAAGGCTCCTTACATTACAGTACGCCAGGCAGTCAACGGCACCAAATTGAAGGCAACTGAAAATCTTCCAAGTTCATCAAGAAGGCACTCAGCAAACCAAGGTGCCTTCAGTTTCAGGCATCAGTGAAGCAAGCTGCTTAGGGGATTGCAGTTTTAGCCCTGGCAGAACATAGGTGCTTAAATTCTTCTTTCTTTGCCAGATTTCAAATCCAGTCTATGCCCTTCATAAATAAAATCTTACAACAGATATAAGGGAAGATGTTACTGAGGGATGAGGGATATGCTACTGTCCAAAACATTTTTTCTCCTTCCCCACTCACCCAAAAGAAAAGGAAAAACCCAACAAGTCCTTATTAGAATTAAAAAGAAAAAGCTAGAGTTAGAAACAAATGTGTTGCATTGTTGGAAGGGCAGAAGTGAAGATGAATTTTGCACTTATCAAAGCAGAGGCTCCAGAAGAGCACTGGCTGAAGAGCCAGGGGCACTGCAGATGGGCTCCATGAAAATTCATTTTCAGCAAGCTGCCATCCCGATTTGCAGCAAACTCCAGCCTGAGCTGCACAGCAGTCATGTGCCTGGGTCAAACCCTTGTTCAGAACTGCAGAACACTGAAGGTGGGCAACGTATCTGCTGCCAGCTTCCTAACTGCACACTCACTCAACCACTTGCACTGAGAAGGGGAAGTTCTCATAAGCAAATGATTCTTGGTCTTGTAGTTAACTGAAAGGAGTGAAGTTAGCAGTTACATTGCAAAGCAGTGAATTGCTCATGGTGCCAGGACCACACACCCAGGTATTTGGAAATGTGCTCTGTAGGAATATACTTTGCAGAAGCAGTTGGTAGTGGATGATGAACACCTGCTTTCTACACCTGAATCATCTCCCAAGTTTACAGCTTTCTAAAACTGGGTAATGCTTACAAATAAATTTGAAAAGGTTGAGTTTTTGAGGGAACAAACTTGCAACTCTAACTTCCAGATGATTATAGCACGTCTTCAGACAAAAAAAACCCTAAATCTACTTTAAAATTTTATCAGACAAAATTGATTCCAAGACTCTTTTTCAAATGTGGTATGGGTCAGGATCATTTAATTTTTGATGACCAAACCCTAGCCTGCAGCTAAAATAAGTCCATGGATACTGGAAGTTTCATCTCCCTTTCCTCCACCCTCTAAAATGTTACACACTGAACAGCTGATGCTGAAACCAAACAAAGGGGATTCTAAAAGCTTGGTGCTGCTTTTGTTTTGATCACACAAAACTCAAACAAGGGCTTAGGAAGCAGACAGCCCAGGCTGTCATTTCCTCTGTGTGTACCCAGAGTTCCAGTCCAGCAGATCCAAGAGAGAAGTTTAATCAAAAGGCAGACAGGTCATCTGGCAACAAACTTTGGGAGTTAATCTGGAAAAAGGCACTGCACACCCAGCACCTCTGAAATCCTTCACTGTGATGTCTTCTTGCCTCTTGGCAAAAGAAATGTAAGCCACCCACCTCCAGGGAGGTTGCATGTTTTCATGCAGACACCAATCTCTTGGCTCTCACACCACTTTTGGGCCACATCATTCATTCTCTCCCTAAATGTCTCTCTCCTCTCCTCTCCTCTCCAGCACAGCCCACCCAGTGGTGAAAAACCCAGCTGGTGCTCAGTGCTTTTCAACACTCTATCTTCAGGTACTGTAATAACCAGGTTGGCATCATTGCCCACAATTTATGGCTCGAAAAACAGAGTCAGCAGGGCACAGTGACCCAGCTATGCTCATCTTAATGCACAAAACTGCTGGTGTTGGTTTGAAAAGGTGGCATTGGTCCAGTTGATAAATTTACTGAATAAATGTATTTTAAGGACGAGTAGAAACATCCACAGTTCCAAATCCAGTTTATGACTCTGTTCCTCCTCTTTTGCACGTACTAAAGAAGACCAAGATTTATCTCTTTGGTACAGAAAACAATTGGGAAGTCTGCATTTAGTCTGAACACATGAAAATGAATCCTTCTGTGCTCTTTGCCACTATTCTTTATTGTATACTCACAAAAAACTTTTCAGATAACTTGGCTTGAGTCTGCAACTAAATGTGCTACCCTGGAACTGATCTTTGCACCTACCACAGGACGCCACAGAGCTAGGCACAACACCAAAGGCAAAAATTCAAGACAGACAGCATTGCCATAGCACTGCAAGTGTACCAGCAGTATCACCTGGAGTTCTCCTTCCATGCAAAAGTATTTTAATGCCCTCAGTCATCAACCAGGGCCATCCTTTGCCACAAACTGCAGCCTCTCCACAGCTCCTCTGGCACATGGCTTAACATGGGACTCCAGTCGGAGCAGTCCCTATCAATCTGTTTCAGACACTGTCTTGGTTAAGAATGAGGGAGCAGGATTAGTTCTTACACTATCCTTTCCTCAAAGCCAGCTGTTGAACAAGGCCCTGCTGCTCCCTCTTGAACTGCACCCTGTGACACCCCTCTTTCAGCCTAGTCCTGCCATCTGTGCAGTGTCTGGGAAGAGAGATCAGCTCTTCTTTCACTGGTGGGATTATGCATACAAGAGTAACATTACTCATCTTTTATGTGTGGGTATCTAAAAGCATGGCAGGCAACAAAAACTTGCTGAATTTCCTTCTTGCTTCTATCCAAAAGCAAAAAAAGTAGGGGAAGGGGAAAAAAGGGAAGGAAAAAAGAAAAAAAAAAAAAGAGTTTCTGGGATGTTGCAGAATTAATTTTTTAAATACATTTCATCAGCAGGATAACTTTCACTCAAGGTCAGGCTTGATGGGGCTCTGAACAACTTGATCTGGTTAAAGGTGTCCCTGATTACTGAAGGGGGGTTGAATAGATGACCTTTAAAGGCCCCTTCCAACCCAATGCATTCTATGAGTCTATGAACTTACATTGCTAGCCTGACCTGTAATTAAGGCAGCAGATACTGGCTGTATTGTCATTAGCACTTTGTTGAGACAATTGGTAGAGGCTCAGAAGAAAGATAGAAAGGTAGCCCCTGTGTTATTTAAATCCTTTAGGGAGGAAAATGCCAACCACTTTCTTCCCCATATCACTCAACTTCTCTTCCTGCTGCTGTTCTGTAGAAGAAACATGAACTAAACTGGCTGTGGTGCCTTTCAGATCTGGGTCACCACACTGTTCAGGTTTTCCCTGCACATCCCTCCCAACAACATTCAAAGCACTTAAGAATTTCAGTTTTAGGAGACAAGTACTACTGCTGCTGAGGGATGGGCAAAAAAAGTCACCCTTTTGTTTCACAGCTTGTCCCTGGAACCCAGCTCTAGCCACATTCCTCTGGTTTTGGCCACAAGGGACAGTGGCCAACACTCTTTTACCAGGAATGAGTCCTCAGATGCAGTATGTTTGGGGGTTTTTTTCTCTTGGTAAGTAGGTCCAATGGGGTTTTACAGTCTTTCAAAACACACTTACTGCTTTATTGATTGTTTTTATGTTTCTTTCAAAATTTCACAAGGACACAGTGAAAAATAATTCTATTAAATGCACTGAAGCCATCATGCACTTCATTCCTTATTATAAAAGCTGCTCTCTCAGCTGAAGGCTGCTGGACAGATAAGAATTAAGAAACTATTTTAATGTAGGCTCTGGCTGTGTTCCTAAATTCTAAAAGTGCCTATACATAAAAACAAAATGAAATTAAATCCCCTGTTTCCCAGTACATAAAAAAAATTAATCTTACAGTAAAATTGTTTCTCTGTCCATTTAATTAAATTAGCAAACATTAAGTTTCCAACGTCTGCGTCGTGATACAAGAGCAGCAAAACCAACTCAAGGCAGAACACCTTCTCTCCATTATATTTTTCCTTACTGATTTGTTACCTTCATCTACTCATCTCATTAACTCAAGCATCAGCATTTTTGGCTGCCCATCAGATCTGCATGTTTTAACTGCCTGCTGTGAAATTACTCACACACTGCTTGCATAAGTAAACCTGTGTGGAACAGCCTGAGTGAGGACAGAGAGGAGATGTTTTCCTTTTGCCTCCTCACTGGTGAAAAAGCCATGGCAAGAAGGGACACGTTTGTGTTGAGTTCTACATTACAGCAAAGACCATCATCAATCTTTCATGAGCTGAATTTGAACAAACTCCTCTCAATAATACAAAAGAAGGCTCCAGGGATGACATGGGGGAAAAACACCACATTTTCACTTAGTATTAGGAAGAATAAGTGGTTTAGAGTAACTTCAATTCTACCAGAAAGAAGGGTGGAATGGAAGCAAAAGGCAGCAAAGGTTTACAATTTGTTTGCCAAGAGAACAGTGCTGAAAGCCTCAGTAATGCTCAACCCAAAGGTGAAAACCAGACTGCAGTCCTCCCTGTGCAACACAGGAGTGTTACAGGAGGAGCAATGGAAGAAATGGTCTTACTTCAAATCAGTTCTCAGCTGGACTCAAGGTAAGACTGTTCTATACCAGAATGCTTGGCCCAGCTCTTTTCCCTGCCAAGCTGGTCTGGAGCAGTGGGTAACAATGCTCCTGTTCTCATTCCAGTGCTGGCTGGCACCATAAGAACGGCACCGAGTGAGATTTCCACTTGTTAGCCCCAAAATGAAAGAACACATCTGCCAGGACAAAAAACATTCAGGAGAAACAAAGAGCCTTACAACATTCACAAAAGGCTGTAACACTTAAGTACTAACACAAAGTCATTGAACCATAGGCTGGCTTAGGCTGGAACAGACCTTAGAGAGCAGCTAATCCAACCTCTCTGCCATGGGCAGGGACACCTCTCGACTAGCCCATGTTACTCAAGGCCCCATCCAACCTGGCCCTGAACATCTCCAGGGAGGGAGCATCCACAGCCTCTCTGGACAATCCATTCCAGAGTCTTACCATCCTTGTAGTGAAGAATTTCTTCCTAAGATCCAACCTAAACCTACCCCACTTCAATTTAAATCCATTCCCCCTTGCCCTATTGGTGGATAATCTTTGTAAAAAGTCCCTCTCCAGCTTTCCTGTAGGTTCCCTTCAGGTATTGGAAGGCAGTTATAAGGTCCCCCTGGAGTCTTCTCTTCTCCAGGCTGAACAATCCCAGTTCCCTCAGCCTATCCTCATAACAGAGGTGTTCCAGCCCCTGGATCATCTTTGTGGCCCTTTGTGACTTGCTCCAAAAGATTTATGTCCCTCTTACGGTGGGGGACACCAGAACCGGACGCAGTATTCCAAGTCCAAGAAAAAGAAAATTCTCACAGAGTAAGGTTTCATAATTAAAGGTTTTGTTTGGGTTGGGTTTTTTTTTTTTTTATTTCTTCACTTTTTCCTTAATACAAAGCTTTGGCATCAGCAAATTTTATGAAAAAATAGAATGTACTAAATAATTGCTTGTGCTGCATGATCGATAAATGATGCATAAAAATAGGTGTCTCTCTCCAAGGCGATCGGCCGGGAAGCGTTTCTTCAATACCATTCTGCTCTGGAGGGGCAGAAAAAAAAACAACAAACAAACAAAAAGGAGAGAAAAAGATGTAAGTTAATATTGACAACACCAAAACCTAAATAAATAAATAAATACATAATCCTGTAAAGAGAAATGACTACTTATACAAGGCCAGAGGTCTGTACTCCTTACACCGCTCCTACAGGACCAACACAACAGACAGGACAGCCAGGGGTCGGAGCACTTTGCTAGACTTCTAAAGAAACTCCACCTGAAAACTCTCTCTAAGTGGTGCTGTTCAACTGGACTTTAATACACAGTTATAGAGTAATTTCTAAACATTCCCTAAGAAGCAATGCAAAATGTGCCTTTTTTTTTTTGTTCCTTAAAACCACTACCTAAATGATTCTATAGTAATAGTGCATCAATGGCCTGAGACCAAGAGAAAAGCAGCTGGTTCCTTATTTTCTTATCAGCTAGGCAATGTCTCAGGATTATTTAAAAATGCACATGTGCATGTGGATATACACACAGCATACATACACAGTTAGTATATACACACAGTTGGCATATACAGTTAGTATATCCACATCACTCCAAACTACTGTCTTAAATAAATACAGTATTTCAGATGCACAAAAGGCATAGAAACAAAAAGAACAAGACCTGTTTTTAGGTGAGTTTCAATGCAGAATATTTGGCACCTTTTACTTGCATCAGCATATTATGTGGCCTCATTCTTGCTGCTGTTGCTTTCTGCTAAGAAAACACCCTCAGCTTCCTCTTTAAACACAACCATAACAAATGCAGGCTGTGCTAATACTGCTTTTCACATGTGGAGAATTGCATAAAAAGCAGGTACTAAACAGAAATCACAGTGAGAGGGGACCTGCCACATATTTGGAATGATACTCAACATAGGAACTGCTTTGGCAGTGGGGAACATGAGGTGTCAAAACAATAAACGCAAGCATCAGTGTCATGCACACACATTTTATACTGCCTAAGATGAGTCAAACCTAGCAGCACTTGTGCAGGCTGCTTAGATCCAAAAGGATCCAGTCTAAAAGCTGTGGAGGTTAAAGGCTACAGCTAGGTGCCTCAGTTGCCCAAATAAGTGATTTTTTGACAGCTCTGGTTTCTGCAGTTGCTAGTTTCCTTATGTCTGCCTCAAAGCACACGCTGGTGTACGCCTGCAGTTTCATTCCTGTCCCTGGGGAAAGCAGCTCTCCTCACATCAGCACACTCTTTGTTGCTACTAAGGGAACATCACTGTGAAAACACTTCGCTGGAGGCCCCAATTCTCTGCCAATGTGAAGAAGCTTGCTTGTCCTTCCAGTAAAAATAGACCCAGATCCCAAAAGCCAACAAAAAGAGGAGTTGCAAGGCAAGGCAGAAATACATCTGCTATCAGTGCCCACATCTGGATGATACTTCATGGGATACAGTTCCTTTGTCTTCTTCCTAATGATGTGGAAATGCCCAGAAATGCAGACACTCCTGTTTCACAACTCATCTGGCTCCCTGCTTTCCCAAGCTAATTTCTGAGTGCAGAGAAACAATGTTGAGCTAGGGATACGCCAGCAAGCCACTGACTGACAGCTGCGATGCCAAGATTTTGACAGGTTGAAAAAGATTCAAAAATCATGGAGACTTGATAGGACTATTTGAAATACAAAATCTTTGCCTTCATTAGGCCCTGGGGGATTAGCATCTGAAAGCAGGAGAAAAGGAAGATTTGCAATTTAATAGTAATCAAAGATCCCTGATGAGCAAAAACTTCTAAGAACTTATTATGGTCCCCTCAAGATTAGCTTGAGACTGTCTAAAATTTAATACTGAAGACTATTAGAATGTTTCCATCTTATTGAGAAGGACACCTTATGCTTTCCAGACAGCAACAGAAGTAAAAAAGGTACTTCTTTGTTACAGAAGAAGAAAAAAAAATAGAAAAATAGAAGATCATGTCTATGAAGCTGCATTTCCACAGGCTGCTGCCTTTGAATCTCACCCCACTTTCAGTATGAGATCAACACATCAATGGCAACTTAGCTGCGTCAAGATGTGCAGATAAAGATTTTGACACTCTCTCTCCTCACATGAATAAATGATGACTAAATAGATATCATGAGCCCAGCTGTTCCATACACCTGAGTGAAAATAGCTGGATGTACGTAGTTAATGTATCTGCAGAACAGATTTGTGTGTGCCCACACACAGGACTATAAAAAAAAGCCTGAAAGTTGTATGCTAATCATTTCTTGTCCAGCCTGTCTGAAGGGAAGCATTGAGGATGCATTAAAAAAGCAGAGAAATCTTCAGGCACTCCTTTGACTGCAATTCTCAAGCACACTAGAATGAGAGGTCAGAAGACTGGGCTGCTCTCTTCACTTGAGAGGAGAAACAGCAGGAGTGTGTTCACTGACTTCATCTTGCCCTCTCCCAAGAGCAAAAAAGTGGTTTTCTATTTAAATACCTTTTCTCTTAGCTGAAAGTGTGCCAGCTAGGAATATAGATTTTTTTTTTTTTACCTTTTAGTATGAAATCTGACTACAAAACTGAGGTGAAAACTGTCAAAAGGTAAGTAATGTAGTAATTTTTGGCTCTGTCAGGTGAATTTTGAAGGTGGGGATTTAATGGCAGAAATCTAATATTTATCTAGAATATTGATCAAGAAATTAAGATAAATATTCTCTCTTTTCTCCATTCCTTGTCTCCATTTGATAAGGAGATTTCCTCCAGCTAAATATTAAGTAAGAGGGGCTTTAGATGCTACCCTGAAACCTACTGTTAGCAGAGACACCTTTAGAAAGGCAGAAAAGGGCCCAGATCATTTGAAAACTGCATTTCCCCTGTCTCTGTTCTCCTGATAATTGTTCCCAATATTGTCCAAGACACACACCCACCAGAAATACATATATAGACATCTGAAAATTTACTTACTCATTAGCATTCAAGCTAGCTGTGGCTTTGATGATCATGTAGCAGAGTGTAAGGGCACTGAGGAGGCCAAAACTGGCAATAATAAACCATTCTTCTGTTGACAAAGGAAAGGGAGGAAATCACTCGTGGGAGAAGGCTTATGTCAAAGCGATGCCAATATTCCCCTCAAACACCACTGGCGGAAGGCAAGAGGCTTCTAAGCCATGACTGGCACCAGGAGGTGAAGCAGAAGGAGGTTAGCCACAGAGTTACTGACTGGAGAAGGCTAGCAAAGAAGAAGCGGAGAGAGGTGTGGAAAACAAGCATGGCACAACAGTATTTCCTGGCTGAGCCCAAAGGTTAGTGATAAAGGAAAATTACTTAATGTAAAGTGAAATGCAGGAACAAGGGAAAATGTAATGAAAACTCTGTCCACCCCCAAGTCAGCAAGAAGATTTGTCAGGGTTGGTTTAGATACGCTGAGATGAGACTCTTCACACATTTGACACACTCAATGCTTTCACACTTAGCTTGTGTCCTCACCCCCTCCCTTCCTCCCTCCCTCCCAAATGCTATAGTGTTACTGTAAGAACAACCCCAAAACCAGGATAGCTTTGTTCAGCAGTAAAACACAACTAGAGTTTTCCATTTCATATCAGGAGCACAGCATGGAACAATCACTTCACCATCAGTGTACATATAGAGACATTAAAAAAAAATACAGAGTAGTATCAAGAAGGTTATTAAAGAATGTTCACTATTCCAAGCTCTCCCTCCTCAAGATCGATTTGGCACACAGTAACAGTTTGGAACACAAACACTTTGGTTGAATATAGCTTTTGGTTTAACTGTCATGCAGCAAAGAATGCATGTGTCATCCAGAAAGACTAAACATTGGAACAGCCTTTTCTAAAGCTCTGTTTTGTAAACATTGTCAGAAAGAACTGTTGCTTGTTTTACCCTGTGTCGGCCCATCTGTGCAAGAGCAGTACTGCAGTTGGGGACAGTGAAAATACCCACAGTAAAAGCAAGTAGTGAAAAGTTACAGTTAAACTGGAGAGCTTTCCCACCCAGGACATGGAAAGCAGCACACCAACAGATTTGCCCCCTGTTCAACAGAGCTGAATGCAAGATGAATCAGGTATCAAACAGTGCCATGACAAAGTGACTTACTGGCTTTGTAAAGAAACTAGATTTTGTGTGTGGACTTTTCCTTCCAAGCACCTTTTTTTTTTTGGGGATATGGACTGTGTGTTTCATAAAATGAGATTTTTTTTTTTTCCTTAAATGAGACATTCACTTTGCTACAGCAGCTGAAGAAATGCTCTAATGGGCTGCATCAGTTACACCTACATACATCAGTGGCAAAGTGTCACTACTTTCAAAATCTAGATCACAGATGCACATAAGCAAAATACAAGGAGAAAATGAAGACTGTCATGCTGCATGGACTCTGTTTTTGCAGTTCAGCCAGAAAAACAACCATTCATGCATCCAACTGAGACTGTACAGCACATGGGAAAATGATGCAGTCCCATACATATTGTATTCATTGTAGCGTAACCCTAGGTAAAATCCAGTGAGTGGAAATTTCTCATGTTGCTCTTATGGATAGGAGCTTGCAAACAGTGCAGGAACAGTTTTCTGACATCATAGAACAGTTGGACAATAGTCAAATGTGATTAATCAAACACTTAAGTTCATAAATTTTGTAAGAAAAACCATCTGCTTAGAAGTGTCAGAATTCCAGTAGTGATGTTCCCAGAGGACAAAAATGTCTGCAGAAGTAGTCACCAGCTAAAATATTTGTATAAATTATTGCATGTGAAGTATTCTGAAATCATAGAATCTCCTAGGTTGGAAGGGACCTCCATAGGTCATCTAATCCAATCTCTGTGCAGTGAGCAGGGACATCCTCAACTAGATCAGGTCACCCAGAGCCCTCTTGAGCCTCACCTTGAATATCTCCAGGGCCTCAACCACATCACTGGGCAACCTGTTCCAAAGCTCAACCACCCTCATTGTAAAGAACTTTTTCCTAACATTCAGTCATGGTTTCTCCATGGTCACCAAATTCAGGAGGGTGATACTGTTGCCATTATAGTTCACCCAGTGTTCTTTGCACACAGAACTAAATGGCTATACCATTAATAAGGTAGGTGTTGGCACTGTCCCACCTATGAGTTACCCAGCAATACAGAGCGTGTGCCTCTTGCAGAGACACTGAGGTCACCTCTGTCCCTCGCAGAGAGATCTTTTACCATGGCCCTGCGGCACAGAGCTAGAGCAGAGCAAGTGCCACATACCAGAGAAACCACAGAACAGAACTGGAAGCCAAAGCAAACTTACTTGTGACAGCAATGTTGATCTCCCCTGACCTTGGTGTCAGCTCGCCGTCCTGGGGCAGCTGTGACATCCCAGAGGTGCGCAGGGGCTCCAGGCTGAGGGAGCTGTCGGTGGTGAAGTCGCCGAGCGCTGAGCGCCTGCTGGCTGGCTGGCCTCTGGTCAGCCTCTCCATGTCAAAGGCTACGTTATCTGTACAGGGCACGTTTGGCTGGGGGCAGAAAAGGGCAATGTCACATCACAGTGGTGAATGTTCTATGAGGAGCAAACCTAGAGCTTGAGTGAACCTCATACACGCTTCGCTCAGCCACCCTGGGGGTCCTCAGGCCACACAGGAGAGAAACAAGTGGCTCCTTCAGCCCACCTTAAAAGAGGTGGAGGAAGCAGCAGAAAACAGGATTAAGATTCAAAAAGGGACTCAAATATGCTTCTATCATAGCCTATGCTTGCATAGTTTACCACTATGAGCAATGATGCTATGCATCAAATTCCACTGCATCCTCCTCTAAAAGATATGCTACTACTGCAATGATACTATGCTACTATCCACAAATCCTACTAATTGCAAATAAAAGCTTACCCACAGCATACCCACAATTATTTCTTAGGAAACGTGCAAATTTGCAACTGACACAGCTAAAATGGGAGACCTGATTATTCCCACTGGCTGCTTTAGACAGTATCTTCATATACTTCTCTCCTTCTTCCTTATTTCTTCTGAAAACAGCATTGTTCCCACTTTTTCCTCATACAGTGAAGAACCTCATTGAAGGTCTTCACTTTTCTATCCCTTTGTGAACTGGTCAATAAAAGCAGTCCCTGGAGAGCATCCTATAAGCCATGATCTGCTTAAGAAAAAACTCACTGGCTTCAGCTAGGGCATGGCTTTTGTTGTGTACAAACACTAAACAAACAAACAAATGAAAGAGTGTTTATGGGAGAGTAAATTTAACACAGAAGGGTTGTGTGACAGCAATTGAGAAAAGAGAAGATTCTGGAGAACCTGGTAGACTTCCAGTAGATAAGAAATTGTTATAAATGCAAATATAATAATATAATAATATATTCTCAATGAACAGCCAGAGAAATGAACAGCAAACCCAGATGAGCTTCAGCAGCAGCAATGAAATTGGTAAAAAAGCCAAACCCAACACTTTCTGTGTAAGGGTACTGGAACATGCCTCCCCTTTTCTCCCCTACTCTTCCTGTTCTGGGTTGCAGGTGTGGGAGAAAGAGCTCACACCAGTGCAACTTACCACAATTCCCAGTGCCTTCAAAATGTTCAGTTTGCACATGGGACACGTGCAGTGCTCACTAAGCCATGGATCCACGCAGGCTTTGTGGAAAACATGCCTAGAAGGACACACAAGGCACAAAGCTCATCAGCAAACAATTCTACTGCACACAGTGAGAACTATTTCAACATCAGCTTTAGATAGTTTCTTTTTTCATTAAACCAGCAGAACAAATCCTAGAATTGCCAGTGTTCTGTGCTGATTGCAATATGGAAAAGAAAAAGAAATAATGAAGATGAAGGAATAAATAAATAAGCAAAGCTTCTTCCTTGTTTTGCCACCCTTTAGTAATATTTCAATTAGAAACACTTACAAAGAAGATTTCTTTTACTGTGGATACAGGTATGCACATAGGCAGGGTAACAAAGCCCCCACCATAACCTTGTGTGAAGTCTTGCCTCAATGTCTGTGTAGAACCTGGCCATAAACTGGGTAGGAAAAGCACAGATCCAGCAGCAGCCAATTTAATTCACAAGCTAGTGCAACCAACTCAAACACACTTATGTTTGATTTCAAAAAGGCTTTTAGAATTATCACATCTGAGTAAAAATGATAAAGGCTTTCCTACAATCAGTTATTTTCTTGATGTCAGGAAGGAAAATACCATGTCCATTGTATGATGGTCTTGAAGAAAAAAAGAAAAAAGAATCTTTCAAAGATTTAAAAAAAAAAGGCAAACTGGACTTGTACTGCAGAGAACTCTGCAGCAGAGGACAGTTTGAATTGCCACCTACACTGCAGATAAAGTCCTAGCCACATACATGAATATAAAGGTAACAGTGTTGGGATTGATATCAGCCAGAATCAGAAGGAAGGGCTAGGCAGAGACCAAAACAATGCATCTAAATTAAGGGTACTAAAGGAAATGTCATCTTGGCTTTTCATAAAGGGAAAGGACTTTTGTGAGCCTACTCATGGAAGAAATGGGTCTTACCAGGCTTTCTAAACAGTGCAGCTTTAGCAAATAGTCATCACTATGGTAAGAACCCAGATCTTTTATTTCCAGTAGCCCTGACTGCAGAGCCAAAAGCCAGGAGGAGCAGGCACACCTGAGCATGACAGACTGGCCATCACGACACGGATCAGCAATTACAAGAGCTGCTTAGCCAGCAAAGAGCTGTGCTCTGAAACCAGCAGGTGAAGGGGCAGGGGCAGAACAGGGAGTTCCTGCTATCTGAGGCATCAGCACAGCCTGCAAGAAGTCATGCCTGTCCCCAAGGCAGCATGAAGTCGAGAGATGCTCTGTCCCCTCCTTCCCTGGGTTACACCTGCTGCTTTATGCCTCAGGAACCTCTTCATGGGCCCTGGGACTTCTTTGCTCCCTAGCTCTTAAAACCAGAGATCAAATGAGGCATGTTACCAGATAGCTCCCCTTTAAAACTCTGCAGAGCAAACCAAGAGAAGGGCCTCCTGAAATTGTTAACAAACATGGCAAAGGACAGCATATAATGAGTTTTGTCTGTGGCTGCTATGCTGATGAAGGGACTAAAGTCTATGAAGATATATAATCAGGATCCAGTCAGCTACAGCTACACATCCTACCTGCACCAACTCAAGATGCACAGTTACAGAGTATAACACAGTCAGCAGAAGATGGATGGGGAGCAAAAGGAATTTGCCTATCTCCATCCCAGGTACTGCAGAAATACAAACGTACAGAGAATCTCAGCTTGGGTCCTTTAGCAAAACAGCAATCATGAAAAACAGGATATGTGCAGTGCTTACTGCTTGAGTAACTGCACAAAATACAGACTCCTGACATTATTAGGTCTTAATGCCTTCCCTTTATTACTCACAAAACTACAGCAAACAATGTTTAGAAATCCTGAGCGACAGCAAATGGGCTGAAAACACAAAGAGAAGCTATTTTTCTCTGTTAGCCAAACAGAGAAACATGGCTTTTATTTGCTCATGTTTCCTTTTAAGTCTCCAAATTCTATTTTTTTTTGGTTTTTTTTAGAGAAGGACAAACCTGAAAATCTAATGTTTTGGGAAACTGCAGACAACAAGACTCCAGAGAAGCATGAAAACAGCTTGAATATATCGTTATCAGCTAATCAGTGCTGCAGAAGCACTCAGATCAACTCAAGCAGGCGACTGATACGGATGCCAACATGCACCCACTAAATATTATGGCTTATTTTAAAGAGTCATTAGCACTTTGATAGAGCCCAAACGCACCAGAACAGCTCAACTATTTTTGTGACCTCTTCATTCTTTGCTTTTAGCTCACAAACCGTCAAGGATGTTTATTAATGTGCTTCAAAAAAAAGTGCAGTTCTCCAAAGGCTGTTTATTGATTTAGCTCAGCACAGCTCTGCCTCCTGCTTATGCAGTTTGTCTGCTCCTTAAAAGCTTGCTGATAACCATCATTGGGGCTCAGGCTTTGGCTGATTTCTCTGCTTGCAAGAGTTAAAAAGCAGTTGTAGAGGCAAGGAAGGCAGTGAACGCAGGAATGACTTCAAACATTCAGTCTGACAAAGTGAGCCCTCTCATTTTCTGCTACCTTAAACCTTCTCCATCTTCATATTTCTGTCACTTGTTTCTTCCCAAGACCACAAAGCTGAAGAGGTCCTAGCAAATTGCTCTAGGTCATGGCAGCTGATTATGCTCCCCCAGGAGCCACATGTCAAATGTGACACAGCTTTTAGTGCTTCTCCAGCCCCAGGGCTGGAGAAAGCACAGCCAGCAGCCAGGCTGGTAGCAGTGAAGGAGTCTCCCATTCAGGCATAACTCCAAACTGGTGACCTGAAGGTATTTTTCCACTCAGTCAGCATACCCAAGCCAGGTGCCCTCCAGCTTGTAATAAACACCATAAAAGTCACTCTCTTGTACCAGCTTGGCTTCCTTGCAGCATTTCATAGAGAACAAGTAAGTTAGAAATCTCCTTTGGTGGTATAATATTGCCAAATTCATGTCACACAAGAAGGGTTTGAATCAGTTTACAGGTGCTGTTTCCCAACAAGCTCAACTACACTTCTCTGCTCAGTGTAGCATCCCACTGAAGGCACCTGATCAATGTGCTGCTGCAAAGCAGCATCTCTGGCTGCTGCTAGAGGCAGCTGCATCCCTTGCCCTGGGGTACTAACCTCCCAGCCAGGCCCACAAGCAGCACACAGCTCCTGCAGGCAGCCCATTGCAGCCAGTGTGGGTGAGGAGGGATGTCTGACCTGCTGTGGTGGGGAGGAAGGCACCATGATCCCTCCCCCAGCAGGGAGGCAATGCTAGGGGGAGAACAGGTCAGTGCTTACAGCAGATATGCAGTGTCACTGGGGGGAAAGAGAGACTGTCCTGGCAAGCAGGTAGCACAGAAAATAGGGGTTGTGCAGAGGCACTGCAGTAAGCAGAAAGGATGGCATTGAGATATTGTGCTAATTTGCTATTCACAGAAAAAAAAATAGCAGCTATGTGCAGCAGCCCAGGGTCAAACATAAAAACCTGGCTTAGTCACTTCCCACCTTCTTGCTCAGGACAGGAATTAGTCAGGATTTGGCTCAAAAGCCATTTATTTGAATATATCCCCTACTCCTTTAATTCTCTTCCTACCCTGTAAATTCCTTCCTTCCCAGGCCACCTTTCTGCCTTTTCCTTCTCTCTGCTTTCCTGTCACTTTGCTCTCCCCTTCCCCTATCTCTCACTAGTCCTTCACACTACCCTCTCCTGATCACTTTTCACCTAGAGCCTGCTCATCTCCTAGTTGCAGAGGTATGATGGCAGAGTATCTGAAAAGAAAATCACCCATGAGATTTGCCTTTTGCTAGAATCCTCCTGATGTTTGTTTACTCATTTTTAACTTACATTATGATATTCCCAAATGCCAGAGATGCTCCTCAGGCTTTTAAGCCTAAGCCAGATGGCTGCCTTATCCCTCTGACACCAATACCTATAAGTATGTCCATAGGCTTCCTGGTACTGAAAGTATTTCTCCCTGAAGCACAGAATGAATGAAATCCAACTGCATAAATTCATAGAATGGTTTGGGCTGGAAGAGACCTTAAAGATTATCTAGTTCCAACCCCCCTGGCATTGGCAGGGACACTTTCTGCAACCATGACAGATGAAAAAACAAGAGAAATCATCAAAACTTGATAATATTTATAAATTTTATTCTCTTTCTGGCCCACTGGTGAGCACACCTGGGATGCCCTGGTAAGGTAAAGGAGACAGTAATGGAACTTTTGGGGGTTTTCCAATTAATTCCCTGTAAAGTTTCTAGTAAAACTAGAATTTGATCCAAAGTTTTCTATCCCTTGAGAGCCTTTCATGGATTTAAAGACATCAGGATCATAATCTGTATGAGGACAACTGCAAACCCAGCCTTTCCAGAATGATTTTATGAAAATCAAGTCAGCCACATCAGTTTGCTGATTAAAGGGACACGTTTACAACCATCCTCATTTTAGTTTATTTTTGAATTTGCCACCTGTCAACACAAAAATGTACACCACACAAGTGGTGTTTCACAACAGAATTTTCAGTGCAGCTTACTCAGCTGCTGGTAGATTTTGCCTGCTGTGTGTCTGCCCAGACCAGGCTTCTCTCTGCTGAGGTACAGAGTGACAGACCATACTTAACTGCAGAGAACAACTGTGGTACCCAAGGTAAATGCTACTTTTAAATTGAGGAATGCAGCAAGGGTGTTGCCTGTCAGTGATTCCTACTGTCTAATGATTAGAGCTTCCTCAACAGGCACAGGAAAAAGAACTTCCAGCCTTTTATTTGCTTCCTCTTGGTTGAGCCATTTTCTCCCTGGTTTTCTTTCAATTTATTTTCTCTTCTGGCTTAGAGATGCTTTTGTAGTTGGTTGGGGGTTTGTTGTGTACTGTTGGCTTTTTTTTTTTTTTTTTTTTTTTTCACAAACTTTGCATGTTGCACTAAATAAGAGGTTGAATTATCACAAACTAAAAAGGGATTAAACCTCCAAAATGAGAGCATCTGAAATGAAGACTGGAAAGTCTCACATGCAATCTAAAACGTATTGGGCTCATCTCCTCAGTTCCTGGTTAGCTCTTCATCTACAAAGATAAAAGTGTCTTGTAGAAAGTATCCATCTCAATGCTTCCACCTAGATGAGGTGGGTTTGCACTCAACTCAAAGTTTAACTGCAGCAGGTGAAAAGAGAAATAAAAAAAAGATAAATAGAAAGTGAACATAAAAGTTATCACACAGCCTTGGGCAGAACTGTCATCTGAGCTGCCACTGACCTTACATTCTTGTGAAAAACAGAACAGAAAAGGATCTGCACAAGAGCCCTGGGATCTCCTTCACATGGAGAGCTGTGCTGGGGGAGATGGCAGCCAGGTGCACCTTCACCCAGCAACCTGAAGCAGCTCTAACCATCCCTGAGAGCAGGAAGCTTCCTGACTGCAGGTCTCCAAAGGTGTCTGAAGGAAATGGCCTTTTAAATGATTCATTTTTTTATTATTAAAAAAATAATAAATCATGTTCAAGCAACACATTCACTGCTTGGATAACAGCAGTTTTAACCAAGGAAGTTGACTTTTAGCCCTAATTCTGCCTTCTGCTTAGGGGGGGAAGATGCCTTTCTATCAGATGAAGAGTCATTCTCTCTTTGTTGGCAAGGACCTCTTAAGTATGCAGAGAAATGCACAGAGGGGTGGGACATGTCATCCTCCATTCCACATCTTCAAGCCTCATAGTACCGACCTGAACTACATGAGTGAGGCCTTCTTAAGAGGTAGTTTATCAAACAACCACCTTAGCAGTTCAGAACTGCTGTAAGCAGCTTCCAGAAATTCCTCCTCTAATTTCCAAATGAGCTTCCATACAACGAATGCACACACATTTTAATCAGCAAGATCTAAAATAATACTCTTTTCCATTTATGATGATAGGAATTCATTATGCATTAGAAGAAAAATATCCCAGCTATTCAGAACAGCCTGCAGGAGGATTTAGAAGACCAATAATGAGCTCTCAAGTGCTGCTGCTGTGTTACTGAAGATCAACTCCAGCACCATTACTTTGTTGCTTCCAGAGGATCATGCAGAGGTGGATCTTGGCTGCATATATTAAACATAACTTACATGTGATCTTTGTGTCTGCAGATGAGGAGACAGCGTGCATTTCAGAACACAAGGGAAAGATGTCCTTAGTAATGTCTAAGGCTACCAAAATTTACTGATTCATCAAAACCAAATAACCAGGTGAAAAAGTACTTAAAAGCACCTCTCAAAAAAACCCCAAATATCCCAAAACAACTCAAGAATGGAAGTGGAATGGAAACAAACTGAAAAACCTGTAACTGTCAAGAGAATGGCATAAAATCAGAAGGAAGTTGTTACATTTTAGGCATCAATGCAGAATATCCATGTTGTAGGTTAAGGATTAATTGTAAAACCACAGAGATGAAAGTCCTCCAGGAGGCTGGAGAGTCCCAGAGGGAGGCACAGGATATTGTAATTTGTTATTCTGTTCCCTTTCACAGCAAGTGTGAATCTCCAGGCACAAGCCAAGAACACACCACACTAGAGAGACCAAAGACACATGATAGCACAGTGCTGGTGGATGTCAGAGGAGGTGTGAAGGTTGCAGACTCCATTTCTGTTTCCTTGCTGTTTCACAAAACAGCAGCCAATGTGCACAATGCTGCAGCTGTATCAGGTTTGTTGTATTTAATGCTTTTGTGTCTGCCCAGTCCTTGAATGTGCATCACACCCACCCCTTACAGTCTTAACAGCTCCACTGCTGATATGCCCAACCTGCCCATCTTCAAGATCTAACTCTTGTTTAATCTCTACTGTCATTAAGTGCCAGCATCCGCCTTCACACCTTCTGGTATCATAGTCTAAAGTGGCTGTTATTAAGACTGGAAGCATCTAACAAATGTATCTGTAAATTACAACACACAAATCACATGAAATTAAGCAAAGGAGCACAAAGAAAAAAAATAGTTGCCACAGGAAGCGACTTTGTTGCCTTACTTGCAGGGTAAAATGCGAACGACATCGTTCTGCTTGTAACTCTCAATGCAGACAGCACAATGGTCAAAGTCTGGGTCTGTTTCCTAAAATGAATAGAATGAAAATTCAAGTCAAGAGTTGTGGCTATGACAAATGTAAAAGTAACTGTGACTAGTATAGGAGCTGCATTGTGCCAAGGGGCTGTTTCAAAGCAGACACAAACCCAACGCCTGGGTTACTGCATTCCAACGTGACTTGTGAAAGACAAATACCTCACACAGACAAAACTCTCCCCTCCTTTGGAGCTGGCAAATGATCATATGCAACAGAAGCTAATTCTAATATTCAGCTGAACCACTATAAAATAGTGTGGTCGTTTTCCTAGAGGCTTTATTTCAGCTTAGAGCTAAATTTTTGATTGTATTCAGAGTGGTTTGGTTTTGGTCCATTTGGGCTTTTTCCCCCTTTTTTTTTTTTTCAGATTAAGAATTCTAGAATTCCCTTTCATAGCCCAAAACTGGCAAGTTTTATTTACTTCAGAGCAGTCCCATATTTCTGTCTGCTGCTTATTTGCAGAATTATCATCATCCTTACCCAGCCACGAAGATGAAGATCAGTGACTGACAGGGTCCTCTCTCTTTTCTAGGTTTCCCAGAGGTTATGGTTTGGATTTGATATAATTGTTTTAAACATGAGAATTTAAAATTTCTAATGAAAATAGGCTGACTTCATTTGGATGTAGATACACTATCAACAAAATATATTTTATGGGGGGGTGTGACACAAACCACACTCTGAGTTCATTGTTCTTTTCGATGCCAGCAAGCTGTTAGCAAGACACTGAGAGAGGAACCACAGCAAGGCAATAGTCACTCCCTGGTCAGCACCAGCCAGTGCTGCATGCATAGAGTCCTGATGGGCTGCTCTGATGAAGGACAGGTTTTCCCCTTCTCTCTGTTCACCTGTGTGTGCATCTCATGCTGTCTGTTCTGCAGCCTACACATTACTTGCCAGTTTTGGCTCTAAGCTCTAAAGATGACAGCATCTTTTAATAAGCTCCCATTATCTCCATGTACTCCCATAGCCACAGAAAAGATTTAGTGCAGTGGACTGTCTTGAAATAAAGCTACATAGGGAAGCAGAAAGACTTTTTCTGTCTTCTCTCTGGAAGAAAAAATTTTTCCATCACTTCTTAATCTTCCACTGCCAATAGTGTTCATAAGAAAGATAAAAAGGAAACATATTAAAAGCGCCCAAGGAAATAATCTTCTCTTGAAAATCAGATCATAGCCAGAATTCCCTTGCCTTTTGCAAATTAAAGAGCAAAAATTATGCAAGATTAAGTGACTATTTCTTCCTTTAAGAAGGAAAAGTGTAGAACTTAACACATCATGTATTCTAGTTTCTATACAGCCCAGAAATATACTTGGAGTACCATTTATTATCTTTAATGACATACCTGTTTATCCTCCCCCTCAGATTACTGGGTATTATCTTTATTTTATTTTTTTTTACATCAGAAATAGTCCTTTATTAGCTATCTTTTATTTTACACAGCTTAGATAGGAAAGATTCTAAGCTTACAGAATTTCACATCAACAACTCTAGTCCTATGCCCTTCAGCCAGCAAACTCTCTAAGCCAGCACCAAACCAGTCTCAGTCACAAATGCCAGATGGAGTGCAAGCAGTCTTTATGCAAGGAAAACTTCTTTGAAATAATCAGATTTAGAGCACACATCGACATGTACACAAAATACTGTGCCACGGACAAAGTAAGCCTCCCAAGAAGGAAGGCAAGGTCAGAAATCAGAAGCAGAAAGGGAAAACTGAGATTGTTTTCCCCAACAAAAATTAAACATGATGCTCAAGTTTACCCTGTTGAAATCTTATTACTCTACCTTATCACCCTTCTTTACTGTCCTGGTTGTCAGTTTACCAATGGCTTTCTTGGCAGCATCTCCAAGACGACGCTAATGAAGTGACAAAGAAAAGAACACAAATTAACCCTGACAATGAAGCCTCATTACTGTCCTTTAGAATGACTGACTTGGGCTCAACACTAACACTGCAATATACACTATGGCAGTAGGCTAACACATGACAACAAGCTTTGACAGCAAAGCAGACAGATTTGTCAGGAAGAAAAAAACCCAACAGTGGAGCCCACAAAGGGTACTTGATACCCATGGGCATAAATCTCATGGATGGTCCACAGAAGTGATCCAACATTTGTGTGGCAACTAATCCAGCTCAGCCTGCAGGGTAGGAGCTGAAGCAACACACCCTGCCAATGACTGCTGCTAAATTCTGTTCATGTTGATCTGCTATTCAGTGTGCTGTAATATTTCCCTTGTTCTCTTTTCCAGCTTGAATTCTTTGTTGGTTTTTTTTTCCTTCCCCCCTGAGCAGGCTGATCTTGTTCTGAGATGTAACAGATCCTCTCAGTGTAACCTACTTTCTCTCTTGCTACTACCTGAAACTACAAGGAAAAAAAAAATTATGGGTCATGCAATCTAAAGAAGGCAATGCAGACTTAAATAAAGCTGAAATGAACACTGGTTTGAAGATTAACCTCAATCTAAATGCAGAATCCAAGCTGTTCTTTTGTTGGTTATGATTTTTTATGACCACCACTCGGATGGAAGGAGCCATTCCTGCAATTCAACGCTGATTCCTACTGCAATACCCAGTTGCCAGCCAACAAAGAATGGCTGTTTGCCAGCTGGGATCCCAGAGACAGGACACTGAGCAGAACAAAGCTCATGTCTTCTTGTTTCAGGAACCAAAGACATCAGATTTGGTTTACACTGACCGGAAAAAGGGAAGTTTACGTCTTTCACCTTCCATCTCCACCTTGTGCTAAGTGCTCTGCCTTTGAAAGAGATTGGTTCTGAGAATACAAACTGCACCTAGCAAAACCTCCTACATTGCCTGAAACAAACATGTGGGTTTTCTGCCCATCTATAGAGTGGAAAATCAAATCTTTCATGAGGCGTTGTGTCCCCCCCACATCACACATTTTCTCTGCACACAAACTGGAACTTAAGGCAGCTGCTTTTACATAAGAAACAAAGACCTCAGAAGTCCACCACAACCAGTGTTACTCTAGAATTACATAAGCATGTGTTTTATTGTGTGGTTTCCACAGAGGAACAGCTCTTACATATGTTTTAGGGAATGGATTTGACAAAGAAATCAGAGGATGAATTATATCTGCATAGGAAATGCAGCATCAGAAACAGAGCCAGGATGGGGAAATTGTCTTCTTCCTGAAAGCAGAAATCTCATCCTAACTTCAACATGTGAGAAATTGGTGAGTTTAAACAAATCTAAATTGTATGTCCTGGAAGAAGCATATTTGCCTGAGCACTTGAGAACACAGAACACACTGGTGCACTGCTGGAGTAGATGATCTGTGCATAACCAAAAGTGTGAGGAACAAGGCTGAAAAAGTATTCAGCTACCAACTAAGTCATGGTGAGTACCATTTCTATTTACTTGTGCTGCATATGATTGCATATGCCCTGCAAAACATCTTACAAAGAAAAATAGATTATTTTCCCATGGAAACACCATAATTCAGTCAAGCTGTTCCAAGGTGTGTACATCTTCTCTTAAGCTCAGGAAGGGCAGATTTCGACTGGAGATTAGGAAGAAATTCTTTACAGTGAGGGCGGTGAGACACTGGAAAAGGTTGCCCAGGGAGGTCGTGGATGCTTGCTCCCTGGAGGTGTTCAAGGTCAGGTTGGATGAGGCCTTGAGCAGCCTGGTCTAGTGGAAGGTGTCCCTGCCCATGGTGGCGGGGGGAAATGGATGATCTTTAAGGTCCCTTCCAACCCAACCCATTCTGTGAATCCAAGTAAGCACATTTGCTGAACAGTAACTTTCACCACTTCCATTTAAGAGAGCTCTCTCTTCCATTTTCTAATTTTAACAAACACTTTATGCTACTGTTGGAAACGTTCAGGATTTGTTAAGCTAGGGCACAGGCATACAGCAGATGCTTTTAAAACATAGAATTGCCTTGCTGGAGAAGGCATGCAAAGGAATTTTATAACCTCTGGTGGTAGTACATGAGGGTAATGATGTGAAATACCAATATCTACTTGAACTATCTACAAAACACAGCATGGTTTTGATGTGGAGTTTTTGTTGTTGTTGTTGTATTTTCCTTTTTACAGTGTACTTCAACATAACTTAAAAAACAAGATCACAGCCTAAACCAAGTTATTTCATCACTAACAGCACAGCCTTCTCTCTGTGAAAGCTCTCAAAGCTCTTTAAAAATAAGCTGTGGCTGTCGCCACCTTCTTATTAAAGTTTAATAAGCTCAGCTTTTTAAACCACATAAAATTTTCATCAAGTTTCTCCTGACCTTTGTAAAAATCTAAAGAAAGAAAAAAGGTCATAAGAGCCCTTTCCCCATGGAGCAACTGTTTTGAAACATGGACAGTTGGAAGAAGCCTAGCACCATGTAGGGGCTGCAGAAGGCACAATTTAGTATTCCACAGACATCCATTCAGTAACAGTTCTATTTAAACTTTCACCATCCCAAGGGACCACACTAAATACTGGTTACAGTGTGGTCATTTAAGAATGAGATCCTTAGGAAAAATCTAAGGATGCCCATGGGACCTGCAGCATCAGACACTATTTATAGGAACTGAAAAGGAAATCCTTTGTCACAGCTGAGACTTCTTAAGTTTGCATTTGTTTTAGGTTTGATAAAATACCAAAGAGCTGCCTCACAGTGAGCTCTGTGCATTAGCTGCAATTTAGGGGTAAAAAGGGGACTCTGACTAGACCTCAGCAGGTTTGTCAGTTAGCCCTGACAGAGAGATACAAAGGCAGAGGGAGCCAAGTGGGTTTCCTGTGGTTTACTGACTTCTCAGTAAAAGCCAAAGCACAATATGGAGGCAGTAGGTCATTAAGCCTACACTGTTTGAGTTGATGACTTGATTTAGCCATGATCTGAATATGGCCATACTTAGTTCAGTTCCTAAGCAAATTAACAGTTGAAAAAGAACGTAGGAAAGGCATACTGGACAAAATTTTACTTAGAATATATGACCAGCAGAATTAGGCAGCCCAGACCAAGTGTGATCTTGAGTAAAGCTGAAAGTTAACACTGAGCAGCTCTATACCTTAATTTTCTTACCCTAACATTCATGACAGATGATAGTTCCCAAATACCTTTATGGAGCTTCTGAATTCCCTTAACTATTACTGAGGCTACCTCTATGAATATGGAGAGAATTTTTAGCATTAGAATCATAGAAGGGTCTGGGTTGGAAGGGACATCCAAAGGTCATCCAGTCCAACCCCTTCTGCAGTCAGCAGGGGCATCCTCAACTAGAGCAGGTTGCCCAGAGCCCTGCCAAGCCTCACCTTGCACATCTCCAGGGATGGGGCCCCAACCACCTCCCTGGGCAGCCTGTTGCAGTGTTCCACTATCCTCATGGTAAAGAACTTGTTCCTAACAAACAGTCTCTGTGTTCCCCCACACTATACAAGTTCATTCACTTTCCTCTCAGTTCCCAACATACACACAGCCAACACAGAATCGATCTTCCTCTTGGACTTATCAAAACCCAAATATTTTGCTTTGGTTCTATCTTTTCCTGCCACGCAATAAGATCCTGTAATGGTGCTGCTCAGGATGAACAACACTTTGCTATTATAAATAAAAACCTTGTCTGGCAACATGCTGTGCCTTGGAGCAAAGAGGTTCTGAATGCTAGTTTGATGGATGTTCCTTGGAAACCATTTGTTTTCTCTTGACAGAAATATAACCTCCACAACTAAAGAGAAGAAAAACAACAACCAGGAGTTCCCTTACCTGGTTTCTGTCACGTGCACTTGTGTACCTGATCTTCTGGATGAAGTAAAATATTAACCATGCTGAAGAAATGATCATCAAAACAATGAAAGATATTGACACAAAGACTAGAGAGCCCCGGCTGAAGTTTTTGGGAGGAACACGGGACCCCACTGCTATTGCCATCAGGACAGAGATATTCTTTTCCAAGTAATTCAGGATCTCCTTAACCTTTGATTCCGTAATCATGACAGCAACAATGTCTCCCGTTCCTATAAAAAGAGAGAAATATTGAATTTACATTAAAAATTAACATGGCAGGCTGCTCACAAGATTGTCCAAATGCAAAGCCTCCTGACAGCTTAAGAGATTTTAATCTAAGCCATCTACAGCACTTGGAACATGCTACTGGGCACTCAACTCATGGCTTGTCCTTCAAACCCAGACTTTCAAATTAGGGCATTAACAAGCAAACTGTCTGCAGCTCCACACATAGTAGCAGATCTCAAATGGTGGTTACACAGCACTTCCCACATCGTTATTACTTGGGTGCAGTCTGAACTGGATTTAAAAGGTACATTTGTTCCAGCTTTGAAGCTGTGAATACCTAAATAGGCAACTGACAGGCAAACATTTAGAAGCTGAGTTCAATGGTACTAGTAGAGCCCTCTCAGGGTGCACAGTGCTTTGTGCAAGTTGCTTTGGAGAGTTATGCAAGTTCCCCTGTGTGCTTATGTGGCTTTCACATGCCACCAAGGCTGTGAAGGACCTGTGAATCACAATTTCAGCCCAGAAGCAACAAAACCAACCTTCTACCTACACCACTTCAGACAGAAGTGAAAGTAAAGCACTAAGTCTGGCTGCAAATTAGGAAGAAAAAAAATGAAAAAGCTTGGCTGAAGATTGAGTGCTGGAGTGCTGATTTTATCACCCACACAAGGACATGCTTGATAAGCTCACAAAGAGGCTGTCAGCTTGATCTGCTCCATTTTGAATGTGTAGCCCATCTGGTTTTTTGAACTGTCTTGCCTCTAGACTACCTCCTGTCCCAAAGGGAAAATTATAGGTAGAAGCAAAATATGAGAATCAAACCACAAGGCTTGCTGAAAAAGAACAAAACCACCTGCAGAGCAGAGAGAGCACCTATGCTTTAAAATCAGGGGCCCTGTGAAAAAAAGAAGATGTGGAACTCTGGGCATTTCTTATCTAAGTTCAAAGAAAGCAAAATTCATGGAAAAACCAAAGCCAGAAAGAAAAAAGCCTTATGAGTGCCATTCTTATTCATCCAGATCTATTTGCTCCCTTCAAATCTCTGTTCAAGACCTATTTTCAAAACCCTTGCAAAGTCTGCTCATCTGTTTGCTCCATCTGCTTGCTCCAATTCACATTCCCTCAGAGAAGAGCTGCATAATGCAAGCAGAGATTCTGGATTTAAATCACAGAGAGCCCAGTGTGGCAGTGAAGAGAACATGAGGCCCTGTTTAACACGAATATTCAAAGTCTTTTTATCAAGATCTAATTTTAAGAAGTGACTGTACCCACAAAATGTTCTACAAGACCCCAAAGAGCAGCATCTTTGAAACCCAGGCCACAGTAAGTCAGAGTGACAGACCCAGACAGCCACAGAATTCCCCAAAATGAGAGCTTTGACAGACTTGTGTAACAGTCTTAAAATGTTATCTCAGTATTCTTTCCATTCTCCATGCCAAACACTACCTTTTACAGCCACTACCCTCAGCATTCAGAGCAAGTTCCCCAACAAGGGTGCTGTGGATTGTGCTGATAGAATGGCTCAGAAGAATGAAACCTGGTAAATCTCAGAAATTAAGATTTGCAAAAAACTTTAAAAAGTCACATTCTGCAGCCTCAAAAATTCATTTTCTCCAAGAAATGCCAACTTTATTTAAAATTAACATGGTAAACACATTCATGCCTTGTAGGGCTAAGTAGGAAAAGAATGCTCAGTGTTTCCTTGTGAATATTTTTGAAGCATGTCACAGTAACTCAGAAGCTCTGAATAGCACCAAAACCCAACACAGATCATGGATACAACTTCTTGAATCACCAGTATACCATGGATTGACAAAAGGTCCCTTCAGTTCAGCTCTCCAGAGATACTTCAGTTAGAGGTATATGGAGTTTGATTTCACATAAACTAACCAAGATGTTAAACAGGCAGCAAGCCTCAGAAAGAGATTAAAAATCCACCACTTGCTTCATTTTCAGAAGAAATCTGTTCAGAATCCTATTTGTCCAGTTGGGAAGGTCCCTGTCCACACCTGCTGCATTTAATCACAGGACAAGAGCCACCCTACCTGCAAGGTTCTCCAAAACTCTGCATCTCAGATGGTGCAGGATCAAATGAGAGCAGATAATTTATATTGCTTGGTATCTTCCCCAGGTTTCACTTCTGTTCTTCATATCTAATTCCGATAGTAAAGGTAGGGAATGGTAGGGGGTACTGCATTCCCCAGAGCACACGTTCTGTAGGCTTCCCCAGCAGGTGCTTATTTGCACAGAGAAATGATGTTAGTATCCAAATATCAGTCAGAAGCACTCCATGTAGCATTCTGACATGATTTACAGCTACCTGTCTGCAAAGCAAAGCTGACTAAGATCTTCCGATACCAGTCCAGTTCCATCTGGATCAAAAGCTAAAGCCTCTACCTATTCCCTGCTGCCCAGGGAATGTGACAAAGCTGACAATCTGTCACAGGTTTTATATAAAGCCCAGCATAAAGGGAACCTCTGGCATCACTGCAAAGTGATTTGCATTCCAAATGACTCAACTGGGAACAGCCAAAGTGCTACTGCTGCTTCTGACCCTGCCAGAGCCAAGGAGAACTGCAGAAAAGAAAAATAAATGGTGCCTGTTTAACACAGTGAGGCTCAGTGGAAACTGGGACTTGGTTCATCCGTATTTTTGTCAGGGGCATCACCCTAAATAATTTTAGCAAGAGCTGCCTGTTTGAGAACAATTGGGGGCAGAAGGAGAGTGACTCATTTATTTTAAGCACCTTGAAACTTTGCATTTCTGAAACTCTAGCAGAAAAGAAACGCTCAGGTGAAGACAGAAAGTTTGTAAAAGTTAAAATATGCTCTTAGAATCATAGAATGGTCTGAGTTGGAAGGGACATCCAAAAGCCATCTAAGTCCAACCCCCTATGCAGTCCTCAGGGGCATCCTCAACTAGATCAGGTTGCCCAGAACCCTGTCGAGACTCACCTTGAATACCTCCAGGGATGGAGCCTCAACCACCTCTCTGGGCAACCTGTTCCAGAGTTCCACTACCCTCATGGTAAAGAACTTGTTCCTAACATCCAATCTAAATTTGCTCTTCTTTAGTTTGAAGCCATTGCCCCTCATCCTATCACTCCAGGCCTCTGGAAACAGTCCCTCTGTAACCTTCTTGTAGGCTCCCTTCAGGTACTGGAAGGTCCTTATTAGGTCTCCCCAAGCCTTCTCTTCTCCAGGCACAACAACCCCAGCTCCCTCAGCCTGTCTTCATAGAAGTGGTGTTCCAAACCCCTGACCATTTTCGTGGCCCTACATAGTCTTATGAAGAGCAATTCTCCCCTCAGCCAAGAACACAATGTCCAGAGAGGAAAGAAGCTGAAATGCTAAGGGAAGCCAATGAGCCACACACTCAACCAGAGATGACAAGCTAGGACAGAAGGTAGGCATAAGATAAATATTGATGCCTGTAAATATAAATCACTTAATTGCTATCATCCAAGCCCAGACAGCTCTTTTTAGCTTGCATTTTTATCATGTGCATGTTTAACTAGGATAGTTATACAACTTTATGTATGAGAGGGGATGAAGTTGCAATTAATCATTATATCTGTGTAAGCTTATGTTGGGAAAGGAGGTAAGGCCTTAAAAGCTGAAAAGACACTAGAACCAAAAATGGTGGGAAAACCAGCAAGATCCAGAAGGAAATTGCTTTGCTCTCTCACCAATCTGTCCACATGTCCCAGCAATTCAGAATGAACACATTTAGGAAGTCAATAGAAAGTAATTTCAAAGAAAACTACTAGTCTCATCACAAGCAAATAATTTATTCTTTTGTGTTTGCTCTGTTGATCCCTAACTGCCAAATGCTTGTCTGAAACTCAAAATCTGGATAACTGTGGCCAGGAGAGCAAGCTAAAAACAGACACGGTTCAAAGAGCAGACTTCTGACACCTTCCATCCATCTCCCATCCCAGGGAAGGGCAGCCTGGCAAAGCACAACAGTCAAACAGCTGATTTTTAGTCATTTTATTTTTCCTGGGCTTATGTGAGGAGAAGGACAGGTGAGACAACTCCTCCTGGGCACATGAGCAACCTGGCACTGAACTGCTGCTATTGCTGCAATGCTTCAGCCACCCTCCCACAGATGGGGAGGGCAAAACCTGAGATCTCATCTCAAGCGTAGCAAATATCAGACCCCCCCCGTAAGAGGCACTGAATGACTCTGATTTGATGTAATGAGATTTGCACAGAACTGAGAATTGAGTCAGATCCTCCTAACAAAGTATTTTTCTGATGGCTGATATTTTCAGCTGAAGTCCTTGTAATTTCCTAAGTCTTTGATAATGCCTTCTGGTGCTGCAGGCACAGCATGAAGCAGATAGCCTGCACTCATCTCATGCCTGCAAAAATGTACTTCTCTCTTTAAATAGCAGACAATAGTTAATTGTACATTAATCTTGCCACTGCTTTATTCTGAAAAACACACACTTAATCTGGACAATTCAGAGCACTGCTGGAAATTTCAGAGCACTTCCTTAAAAAAAGGAAAGGAAATCTCCAACTTCCTAATAAAGGTAAAGAATGGTGCAGTCACTTGTAGACTGGATTCAGGGCATGATTCAGACACTGAGATGCCACTGCCTATTTAGCTGCAACAATGGGAACATCATAATGCTAATGGGAATGGAAATAAAACTGCCCATTCTTCACACAGCAGACTTCCCTCTTCTTCTACTAAAATGCTAAGTGTTGCTGAACATTTTATATTAGAATTAAAAACATAGTAACACACACTACTCAGTACCCAGCAGAGGGATCAGGTTGTATTACAGTGAGGGACAGATTTCTTGGAATACACTGAAACCACTCCAAGAGAATTTGGGAACCCACAAAATGTCAACAACCAGAACAGGAAAGCACAAATCCGGTGTTATGGTTACATGTGAAATTTTGAGACATCAATTAGGGGGCCTACAAGAAGGATAGAAAGAGACTGTTTCCAAAGGCCTGGAGTGATAAGACCAGGGGCAACGGCTTCAAACTAGAGAAGATTTAGGTTGGATGTCAGGAACAAATTCTTTACCATGAGGGTGGTGGAATACTGGGACAGGCTGCCCAGAGAGGTGGCTGGAGGCTCATCCCTGGGATGCTCAAGGTGAGGCTTGACAGGGCTTTGAGGGACCTGATCAAAGTTGAGGATGTCCCTGATGACAGCAGAGGGGATTGGACTAGAGGACCTTTGGAGGTCCCTTCCAACCCAAACCACTCTATGATTCTATGAATTATGAGTTCTGTGAAAACTTTGCTTCAAAGGAACAGAAGCAAGAATTACCCCTCCAGGGTAAGGGATTCAGCCAGAGCTAGGAATATAATCCATTGAACTCAAAAGGTCAGGTGAGAGAAAGGAAAAAGGCACACTAGGCTGCATGCAGAGCTTCACTGCCAGAAAAGGTGGGCTTGTGGAGCACAGCTTTTAAATCTAAATTTCATTGCACTTAACAACATTGAAGAAAACACACAAATTATTCATATACCTTGCAATTTTAGCCAGATGCAAATGAGATAAATTCATCATGAAGAAGTAATCTCACATTCTAAAGCAGGCTTTTGGAAAAGTAGGCACCAAGAGGAAGAGCCTTGGCATGTCTTCAGAGTGATTAAAACTGGTCTAGCTGCACATATTTTTATTTTGATCTAATCAGAAAGTAAACAAGGGCACATCCAAGCTGTCAACACGAGTGCAATCTCAAGAGGAAAATATGTTGTTTGAGATGTCCCAAATCAAATGTTTCTGACAACAGCAAGAACCTGTACTGCTTGTCAGTTATTTAAACCTAAGCAAGGCAAGGCTTCCATGCCAAGAATATACATCAGTTTTAAAGTGAGACTGGATAGCATTTAAAGACATTGGTCTTCCTGTTGCCTTTATAATACTGAAAAGGTCGAATTCTTGTCAGTATGTAAACATTTACTTTGGGATGCCTGTTTTATGCACTGTCAGACACTACAACAGATGTTACAAAGCTACCACGAGAAAAATCATAGAGGACAGCAGTCTATGAAACTGTAGCCTGGCAGCTAGGCTGTCATAGGATGCATCAGTTAAGTACAACCAGTGGAGCAATTGGCTACCCCAAAGCACCAAACAGAGTTTTGCAGAAGTCTTATTTGCTACACAAACCTATGCAAAACAACCTGGAAGGAAACACAAAAAACCAAACCAGATTCTGAGGTTAAAACCTGAACTTGGACTGCCTACTTATGAGGAGAAGGAAGCAGACTACTCAAGTTTAGTGAGGAACAGGCTTCTATGAATTGCAATTGAAATACAGTCAATTTCTGCCTGAAGAACACTCAAAACTCTTCTTTGATTGCTGCAAAAAGAGCTTCAACAGATTTTATTCTGCCAGGCTAAGAGAGGGCACTGCATTCTTCCCTCTCAACATGATTACATGTGTACACTTTAGCATTTTGCAATGGACCAGGCATTGCTGTGCTGCTAACCTTCACCAAGTTCTGCTCCTTTAAGAGAAGCAGGCATATGATCGAGGCATATGATTAGAATACCAGAAACAGCAAGAGTAGCTTTCCAAAGATGGGTGTGACACAATTGACTTCAGAACAAATATTAAAGCCTAATCAGATTCTTGTTGTGCTAGCCTGTAGCACATTAAATTAAAGTCCATAGCTACTAAACAATAATCTCACCAGCAGAAATGTTCCTTCCAATGCCCGCCCTCCCTCATTAAACAAGAAACAATGTCTCAGTGGAATGTTTTTGCCATATTTTTCAGCAGCTTTATAATCTACCATGACCAAGAGTTCCTAAAAGGAAAGCTAAACAGCAAAATCAGTTGAGGAAATTGTTGGGCTGTATTTAGATGACAACTGCTGACACATGATTTCATAACCCAGTTGCTCCATTCTGACGTTCAGGGAGATGTTTGTCAAGGAGAAAGCTGTGTAAGATCAAAACAGGTAGTCACAGCTAAACCCTCTCTTGCTTCATTCACACTGGGATAGGCGAGATGGTGGAGCTGTACCCTGCATTTCCTCAAGCCTGACAAGGTCCAGCTGTCTCTCTGCTCAGCCCACGTACCCCACTCTAGAAAACAGATACCAAACAGTATTGGTATGTAGAAGAGAGGCATTAGACTTTGCCCTCACTGCACATCATTTCCTCTCCATCAACCTCACCCAGAGAGCTCCTTTTTATCTCCCACCCTAAGTCATGTGGCTCTAAGCACCGTTAGAAAGATTAAGATCCTTCTATTAAGCTACTAGATGCACACACATCCTCTCCAAGCCTCCCACAAGCACCTGGATTTCTGCCCCATCTAGATTTTTGAAAGCAAAAATATGATGTTTCAATGCTTCTGATGGGCACCAGGGCAGACTCATGGCTGAGCTGAGAAGGGGGAGCACCCCAAAGGAAAGTTTGTACATCCTCTGCAACCAGTACTGCAGCAGAATTCACTTCAAGTGGTAAGGACACTGGGTTCAGGGGTTTGGGTTTTGTTTGTTGGGGTTTTTCTCCCTTCTCATTTTTGACTGCTTTGCTCATTCCACTTATATCACAAATTCCCTTTCTGTAAAAGGTCTTTTATCTTCTGAGAATTCTATATAAATATATTTTAATGCATGTGACCTTTTGGGTTCTTTACACTAGGGAAAACAAAGCCTAGATAAGGAAAAGCAGAGAGATGTTGCAATGATTTTACAGAAATGTCACACAAGTTTTTTTTCTCTTTTAGATGCCTTTTTTTTTGCATCTACTTCACAGAATCACAGAATGCTAGGGGTTGGAAGGGACCTCAAAAGATCATCCAGTCCAACCCCCTTGCCAGAGCAGGATCACCTAGAGTAGGTCACACAGGTAGGCCTCCAGGCAGGTTTTGAATGTCTCCAGTGAAGGAGACTCCAACAACCTCTCTGGGCAGCCTGTTCCAGGGCTATGGCACCCTCACAATGAAAAAGCTTTTCCTTTTGTTCCTGTGGAACCAACTCTGCTCCAGCTTGCACCCAGTGCCCCTTGTCCTTTTATTAGACATCACTGAGAAGAGCTTGGCTCTGTACTCCCAACACTCTTGCACTACCTATTCTTTTGAAAAGAAAATGGACATTCCACTTCAATAATGCCAGAATAATAACAAAAATATCTTGGTACAAAGGAATTTATCATTTCATCACCCCCTTTCCAAAATCTGTGCACAGATGTCTTCCTTTCATTCATGGTTTCCCAAGGCATTTACCTGTGTATCACAGTCAATCAACTGCATTTGCAGCTCCATTTAAGGGATGCTTTTACTGTTTAGATATTAGTATGCTAACAAAGCAGAGCAAATTTTATATTCAAGCCTTGAACAGATGCAATAAACAGCAGAAGGGTCACAGTAAGTCTTGACTAGGGAAATGGTGCAATTCTAACACAACTCACTACTGGACAAAAGGTTCCTCACGTCACACTTCACAGATTTCTGAAGAAAGTTATTCTGTCTTTGAAAGATGTTTCTGCTTATTTGATTACAACCTATCTTCATATACACATCTGAATAGTGTCCAAAACCTGTTACCTTACAGCTGGATTTAACACCAAATCACAGAATTGTCAGGGGTAGAAGGGACTTCAAAGAGCAGAGAAATCATTGATTCATGTCTTGATTAATCAACAATATTAATGTAATTAATGTTAATTCATTCATCAGTTTAAGATACACTTGGACTGTGACAACTAAAAGTCTCCACAATCTTGCATTCTGTAGTGTGGCCAGGTGCTAGTAGGTGGTTTCTATTTCTGGATGGCAGTTTGTGTTTGCAGTAATGGTTGCTGGAACTACAAAACACAGGGATTTCTGAGAGGGGTCATTTGTTATGCTCATGCATTTTCTCCTGTCTACAGACTAGCTCCATGCAGATCCATCAGTCTGGACACTCATTCCAAACAAATCCAGCAAAGAATAAAAGAGAAATGGCAGGACAGCCTCACCCAAGGCCATCACAAAATATTTTTAGCGCTTCATAGAAAGTATCTTCATAGCTCGATACAATAAATTTGAGTCCACCAAATCCATAGATTTGGGGAATTACTCTGCTGCTGGAGCTCAGACTTTGGATAAGAAAAAGAATGTAATTACTTACAGTCACTCATGGTCCCATGGGCTTTTTCACAGTCACAGAACTAATTACCCTTTCAGCTGGGTATGGAAAAAAAGGAGCCTAAGTGCTCTTATTTCAGTGGTGGGTGAGGCACACACCACACAGCAAGACTGCTGAGAAGTTCTGCAAGGCACTGAGGCTACATTAGCTCTGTAAAGGGGTTTCCCTGGCTTGCCTTGAAGAGACAAGTGCTTCCTTATGGTACAGAATCTGTGCTTCAAACACTCCTCTCCACATCTCCTTAAGTGTCAGACACTTCCATCTACTGTGTGACAGATTTTCCTGATGGATACACCTCCAAGAAACACAGTGGGAAACAGGATTAACTATACTGCTGTTGACGCTTGTGCCACACATTTTCAATTACCAAATATAAATGGTGTAAAATGATCAAAGATACAGAAACCAGGGTTAGACTATTGATTGTTTTGCCTTTTTGAAAGGTTCAGCTGTAATGACTCATCTCTCCTTCCTTTTCACTAATATTCAAGGGTAAATTAATAATTACAGTAACAATAAAAATATTTTTGGGCTGTGGATTAAAAGTAATCCATGGATAGTTTTGCAGTGGATTTGGTATAGAGCTGAAATATTCACCAACACACATTTGTGCAAAGTCATCTGCAGGGGACCCAGCCATAGCTTTCACACATCTCTTCAGCTTATGGCTACACATCAAGAGCCACTTGTGAGAGAAAGGCAAGCAGCAGCAGAAGACTGGTGTGTGCTAGAGGACACTGGCATTCCAACTATTGGATCTACCCACTCTGGATTAGGGCATGAACATGGAATAGCCATTAGATGGCAACAACTCTAAATTACTTCCTGACCCTCCTGCCTCCGACCCAGTGACCTAAAATAATCCGCATCAAATACGTTCAGCTTTACCACAGTTCAAAGCAAGTACAGACCTTGCTCACTGTGCTAGTGTGCTCTGAGTGAACACAGGCACATCAGAAATCCTCCTCCTTGAAAGGAAAATGTTGCTGGGAGCCAGCCTTGAGCAGCTCTCCTGCAGTATGACAGCAGGAGAACATCACCTTCTGTGCACAGCATGGAACAGAAACACCTTCCTCACAGAAAGCATCCAATGCACCACCGCTTTAGAAGTGCACTGAAGGCAGATCCTGTCTGTGGCTTGTCCTACAAACTTTAAAAGAAGCTGTTCAAATACTTCAGGAAATTTCTTTAGCACTTTTACAGCATAATTATTGGAACCCAGCACCTTCATTTTGACACTTTCTTCTCTATTTCTTTATCTTTTTCTGCTCCTATTTACTCCATAAAGTCTGAGTATGAAATACTAACTTTAGAAGCTTCTTTGGCTTATATCCTTTTCTAGAAATCCAAATAAAGTCTAGATTTTAATAGAGAAGCTCAATATATTCTTGTACTTTACAGGACTGTTTTCACAACACAAAATCCAGAATTAAAATGCTATTTTACCTGCATTTCCTTCCTACTCCTTGTACTTGGTTACAAAGGAGACAGCTGCTACAGATTTTCCCTACCACACATCTACTACATATTTTCTCTGCAACACAGGCTCTTTTTTTTTTACATTACACAATATTTGTTTTGTAACAGAAGTGGCAAGCAAAACCACTCATAAAACTGCCTTCCTGCCAGTGATATCATAATCTAATGCAACCTAAGCTGGGAAAGATGCCCTTCACTAAGGGTGATAGAGGACAACTACACGAATGTACAAAGCGTGTTTTTATTTTACAGACACACAGTAATACCTACAAGGATATACAGAGAGGAAAGAAAATGTTGTGAAGAACATTAATGGGGAAAAAAAATGTTTAAAAGCCAAACAGCTCCTCAGGATCAACACCTACTTTAAAAGTCAACAGGCAGACACTTAGTGGACTATCACACAAGAACAAGCCAACTCTGCTATTAGCAATAGAAACTCTTCATTTGACATGGTGATGACAGACTGATTCAAGAGTGACAGCTGCTACCCAGCCACCAGCAGGAATCTCTGTTTGCTGAGAGCTCTGTTGAGTAGGAACAAATTTCCCTAAGATCAAAATTTCCAAATGTGTGCTCAAGCATAAAATAACTTGGATAAAATATTAATCCTGCAGGTGAGAACTGATTATTGAGCTCTTTTCATAAGGAATCACCTCTCTGCAGGTGGGCAACAGCCATAAATCTCTAGAATATTTGACATATTTTTAGCACAGACGTTGCCTAAGCTGGTGATTGGAATTCATGCAAATGCCAGGGTAGGAAAGCCTGAGGTTCACCAAGTGTGTTATCAGCACTTGCTGCTTTCTTCTCTGCTTCACCAGGAACACAGAATATTCCTAAGGCTTGGTACACAGCAGTATAAAAATTATGTTCCAGTGATATAAAATGACATAAGGTCTATTTTCTCCTGTCTATGCATAGGAAACAGAGCTCTGGCCCTTGCTATGGTAACACAGCTGCAAAGTCATCTTGTGAAGAATGCATTTTTAAAACAATAGAGGAACACTGCACAGCATTAGGCATGGTATGGAAATAAGACCAACTTGGAGGCTCACCTTCATTTTCACTATCAACTCTATTTAACTCATATTTAACTGAATCAGGAGAACAGCTATCAAATACACAGGGGCAACTCCTGACCTTTGGGGACAGAAAATACTGAAGAGACATAGAGACCACAATACCTAATTAGCAGATGATGTGATTGTTCACCACCTAAAAAGCATACAAGCAATGATATGCTTGAAAAGGAAGAAAAAGCAAGACCAGAGAGAGCCTTGAACATGTTTAAGACTGCTCTACACATATTTCTTTGAATAGGTTCATCACATAAGCATAGGTTCATGAATCTATATCCCACTGGGAATAATTCTCACAAAGGGGGATGATGGAGTCCAAACCCTCCCTGTGCTGAGGCTGACACTGAAGGACTAATCTACATCTGAGTTACACTCACTTGCAGTTCCTATGCCAAGCAAACAGGAAGTTATTTATAGGAAGCTCTGCAAAGTGCAGACTGATGAGGAGATCCCTTACATGACCCCAACACAATCAAAACAAAAGCTCTGGAGCAACATTCCTCCTCGTTACACTGTGCTGCTAAGGGGGTACTTCAGTTCTAGATAATGACTTTTAGTCCACCGTACAGTTTGAACATTTCAGTATTAATTCTGAGATAGTGTCTACAGCTCAAATCAGTGACAGAGGTTCCAGTATACCAGGGACTGGGTACATGAAGTTAAAACCCAGGATCTCAAATACTGAGATTAAATATGCATCATCTCCAGTAATTACTTTTTTAAAGCTTGCTATGAGTAAGAGTAAATATTTGGAAGTCAACATGCTGAAGGCAGTACTAGCTTTTTTCCAAACACCAAGTACCCAAACAGTTGTCTGGCTAGCTTACAAAACACCATTTCACCCACAGCAGCTCTCATGTTTTATAACTGGAGACACTATTTCAACCTACCAGTACTGCTGGACCCATTGAAATGGTTTCTCAAGCAACACCTTGGTTTTCAGAGCTGAAACACCAAGTGAATCAGGATTTTCTAAAAGACAGACACCATCCCATTGCTATGAAAGCACCTGCTCAATCTGCATTACAAAAACATAAAGTATTAAAAGTTATAATCAAACCCATTACATGATTTAACACCTAACAGAGCAAATGATGCTGGAGCTGCCATTGTCAGTTGTATTCCTTCTGCCACACTAAAGTACTCCAGGCCACAGGAGAAGTCACAAACCATTGCTGAGCAGAGACTCAGGCCTTGCAGTCTTAGAGGTTTCCAAAGAGACCAGAGCTGAAGGCTTGGGAGTTCATTACATAAAGAGCGAAAGAAGGGTCAAAAAACTACAACAGCAAGGTGGTTAAAAGAGTTTCAACAGGGACTTTTTGCCTGCAGATTACTCACAAAAACGTCTAAAGAAGGCACCTGAGAAAAAAACGGATTGTCAACAGGCTTTGAATTGCTACACAGGGACCAAAATTTCCCTGGAAAATTCCTGTGGTGTACAGAATTGCAAAGGTCAAACCCCACTACAGCAGAAGCCACAAGACATTTCCCCCGAAAAAAAAAAAAAAGTGGGAAAGAAGTAACCATAGCATTTCTTTAGTAAAAGAACTCAATATGCTTAGCAATAATGAGGAAATTCCAGTTCCTAAGCAACCCCTATGCTTAGAAGGAAAAGGACTGAAAATATTCCAGAAATAAAAAAAAAGAGTAATTTAAAAAAAAAAAAAAAATCAGCCAGCAGTAGAGCTGTCAGATACAGAAATGTGCCTTTTCTGATTAAGCTAAGTAATTACAAATTGAGAAGAACCTTCTGGGAAAATGAAAAATGCAGTTATCAGAATTGGGAAAATAATTTTTAACCAAGGAAAATATTTAGGTATGAGGCTCCCATTAACTAAAGTAACTGACCAGTGACAGTTTTTACACAGAGTTCTAAAAAAAAAAGTAGAATCCTGTAGAAATCCAGATTTCCCCATGTTATTCTAGACCAGCAATCATCTAATTCTAGATAACTTCAAGAGGCAGCTGCTCTCCAAATCACTATTTTGTTGATTCCTGTAAGAGATTCAAAGACACACTGCAGAAAGGGGACCTGCTGTAAAATGTCATGAAAAGAAGCATGGAAGCTCAGACTCTGACTTAGCTGTTAACACTTGAAAGCCTCTACCACAACAGCCATCAACAAGACACCACTATAAAAATTCTCCAGGTACACTTTGTAAAATTCTAGACCATCCATTCCATGTTGGCTTTTCTTTTTCAGAAAGATTTAGAGCTGATTGCTCCTAAAATCTTACTGGTATTTCCTCCCGCTGCACCACTCCCAGCCCCTACTGCAGATGGGAGTGTTCCTCATCAGATAAAATGTACCCTAAAGGAAAATAACTGCTCAGAATGATTGGCTTGTTTTGCTATATTGCATACATGTAAACACCAACAGAGAACAGGCTACTTCAATCAGCCTCTGTGCAGTGCCAAAAGCTCTTCAGCAAGCCCTAATATGGCAAAAAGAGTACCTGGGCAAAGGAGAACCACAGGGAAAGAGACTGGGCTTTATTTACCTTGATGAGTCATTGTGACAGGTTCTTCACTGGATATATTGTTGTAAATGACCACAGCTGTGGCATTATGTGAAGCTGCTCTCAGTATTTTCTCTCTAAATGTACAGTTTCCTCGCTGGAGTAAAGCAATCCACTGCTTGGTGTTGGGTGGGACTTGGAAACGTGTCCGAGGGTCACAGCCCAGGCGGTCTGCAACTGAAATGGGAAAGAACAGTTACACAGCTGGCACTTTGCTCAAACAGGCAGAAAAAAAAAAGAAAAAAAAAACCCAAAACCTTGCTCCAAGCTTTGCCCAATTACTTAAGGGTTACACACTAGGAAGCCACTATTCTCCTGCTAATAAAGCCTAAAGATAACTGCATTCTTAGGAGAAAAAGCCTTTAGAATCTCAGGTCTGGCAGGCTGAAAGCTGTGCCTATATGCCTGAGAATTAGGCTATTTTTAACTCTAGTGCAGCCAGAACAATGAATTCACATTTGAATCAATACCTGCCTGGAGGCTGAAAAACATTAGATTATGGTTCATATGCTATAGGCATTTATGAAACAGCTGTTTATCAGTCATTCTGGGGAGTATAACCTATTTTTCTTCTCTATTTTTTAAAATTTTCCTTCTTTCTAATGCAGTCATAAATATCACTGCAGTGGGAAGTGTAACTAGACAAAGGAGGTTGTGAAAACAAGATTTCAGAGTTATCTGCCATGTGCAGGCTACTGTGAAAAGAAAAAAAAAAGGGCAATATTAAAAGCTGATCTGGTAAAAACCCCAGCAGCCAACACCAGCTTTTCACATATACAGATTTTATTTACAAGGAAGCACATTCAAATTGAGAGAGGAACAAACAGCTTTGCAAACATGATGCACTCAAGTTGTCAGCTAAACAGGTAGTGATGGTATAAAGAAGAGCAACAGAAACTGCTAACACCAGATGTCTGAATTCAACAGCATGCAAAAGCTCTTTTGTCCTTTCTGATGCTGTAATGTATCCTGGAACAACTCAAACCCATACAGAGCTATGTACAAAAGGGCCCAAAACGCAAGGCAGAAGACAACTTCACAGTACAGCAGCTGAAAGTGATGACAGACATTCCTGTTTACACAACTGGGAACAGGCAGTTTAGTCCCACAGCTTGGTCATTATCATTAAAGGGTCTGAGATATTTACAGCCAGCAGCAATATGTGATACAAAGACTCTGAATGCCAGGAGTGCAAGAATCTTTGGGTGGGATAAACTAACTTTTTTTTGAAACAGAAACTAATTATTTGTATAACAGCTCTGAAAATGTTACAGTTCATAAGAACAATTCAAATGAAGCCTCCCATACATTTTTTTTTCCTTTTAAAGAAGCAAGTTCATCACCACAGACTACAAGATTTCAACAAAAGATCTCTCTCACACACACACACACACACACACAAAACCCCAAAGCCCAGTTTAACACATTAACTGGAAACAAAAGATTTTGAAGCATTCTCAGCTTAACACAGCTCAGGTTAAAACCTGTAACAGTAGAGAGTCAAGCAGCTAAAGGATCTTTCCCAGAGCAAGACAATCTCTTGCTTGCCTGAGGAAAACTAGTGCAGATGAGTCTGCGTTGTGGCAGTTGCACAGGAAGTCGTTGCATCTCTTAATTTGGACAAGAAGTGCCTCTCCCTGTTCCCCTGGAAGGAGGGTGGGGAGCCAGACATAAGCACATCCTTTGCACAATTGTTTTTCAAGGCTGTATGAGACATTTCAGACCTGGAGGGCTACTTGCTGAATTTTTGTACTTGCGCTTTTATTGTGCGCAGGAATGAGGGAAAAATCTCAAATACAGATGCCTGAAGCTGAATTTTATAAAGCATTTCCTTCCACTGCCCTGACACTATTAGAATCCCTTTCAAACCTGCTAACTAGCACTGATGCACACATATTGTTTCGGGGCACTAGTGACAGCCATCATGAACAGCAATGATCATAGAAGTGCACTTCCAGATCAGCTGCACTTTTGTAGCTTGTCTCTCAGGTCTTAAATTCCAGGGAATAGTGCATTTTTTGAAAAGGAATTAAAGTTTGCTTTTTCCAAATGTTACAGAACTATAACATGAGACGTGTGCAGCCCATCTTAAAATCACAGAATCATTTAGGTTGCAAAAGATCCTCAAGATCATCAAGTCCAACCATTAACCCAGTACTGCCAAGTCCTCTGCAAAGATAATAGCAGTTCACTGTTCAGTGCACACTTCCCCCTTGCTCAGAACATCTCCACTTAAAAATGTGAGGGGGAAGAAAGCACCAGCAAACTGTGATAGGATGCTTCTCAAACCTTGAAAGCTAAGAAATCTATCCTTCTCCAGTGAAGTCAGATTAAAGAATATTAGGTGTGATACATCCTTTGCAAAACACCATTCAATAAATGCCCACAATTCCACAGAAGCTCCTCAAACTGCCAAAAACTAACCCTGAAAGTAGATACTACAGCAAACACTCATTTACTTAAAATACCTGGGATGAAGAGCAGTAATCCTATGGATTATGTACAGTTTCATGGAACTGTTAGGGTTGGAAGGGACCTCAAAGATCATTTGGTTCCAACCCCCCTGCCATGGGCCGGGACATGTCACACTACATGAGGTTGCTCAGAGCCACATCCAGCCTGGCCTTAAAAACCTCCAGGGATGAGGCTTCTACCACCTCCCTGAGCAACCTGTTCCAATGTCTCACCACTCCCATGGTGAAGAACTTCTTCCTAACATCGAATCTGAACCTACCCACTTCTAGTTTTGCTCCATTTCCCCCAGTCCTATCACTGCCTGACATCCTAAAAAGTCCCTCACCAGCTTTCTTGTAGCCTCCTTCAGATACTGGCAGGCCACAATAAAGGTCTCCTCCGAGCCTTCTCCTGTCCAGACTAAATAGCCCCAACTCTCTCAGTCTATCTCCAGTATAATCATGATTCAGTATAATCATGTTCAAAACTAAAGTACCAAGTGGAAATGAAAATGGCCATAAAAATAATGAGCTATAAGAATGAAAAAAGAATCAAGATAAGCACAATGAAAGGCAAAAGGCACCTTGAAAAGGGAAGCAGCGTACTTCAAAGTCCGTCACACAGTCCAGTTTTACAAAAATCTATGTAGGTATCTTTAAATTTATGCAGCCTGAAATTTTTAGCTTGAAAACTGACAGGAGAAGTAGTTAAGAGATAATAGAAATTGCATCCGTGGGAAAAGCAGCACAAAATTTTCTACCACTGCAGAGATCAAAGTCTCTTTCAGCTGTGGACAGAGCTGTGAAACATTACTGCATAGAACAACAGGATTAGGAAATAAGATATTAAGAGATAAAAGCTTTCCAGATATAGACCAAACGCATACAGCACGTTGTTCCTGACAAGGTGGATGAAAAATTAACAGCTGACAATATTATTTTAGCACTATGTAAGTAATATTAAAAAAAAAAAGACCAAAACCACTAAGGAAAATCTGGTTGGTTTAGATAAAACTGAACTGAGTAACTGCAAGTCACTCAAGATTAAATTAATAGCCAGAACTCACTTTTCTTTACATTAGCATCCTACCACACCACACAAATGCTAAGCAACCTTTTAACCAAACAAAATTCAGGAACAACAGTAGAAAGCCTGAGTTTTTCTTTACAGGCTGAAAAGAATGAAAGTCGTACAGCCACCCTTCTAGCTGGCTAAAATAAACCATCTGCTCTACCTCTAAGTGCCAGGCACTTCAATTGGCATTGTAAAGGACACAGACAAACACAGAGTGCCAGCAAGAAACATCGTCAATACCTCTCCATTATCATGCCATCTATGCTCCATTGTCCAAAGTCCAATGAGGATCTAAAAGATCAGGGCTTATTGGATGATGTCCTACCTGGATGATGTCCATGCCAGAATGAAAAGCAGCTTCACATTAAATTAAACAAATCACTTGCACATAAAAAGTTACGATCAGAAGTCACTTGTGTCATTCCATGCAAGCACACAGAAAGCCTCTCAGTGTGTTTCTCTAATGTGCTGCTCTTCTGGCTTCTTCCAAAACTTACTCTGTCTTTCCTTTCTCTGTGTCTATGTATCATGAATGGATTGGCAAACCCCCAGTTTTCTGTTAGAAGTGGAGACTACTGGTTTAAGTAAGCAGTTACGTCCAATGCTGGTGTAAATAGCTATCTTCCTACCATAACCCAAACACTATAGAAGAGTCTCTTTACAGAAGGATCAGCTGTGATCTAAGTATCTTCCACTAGGCTGAGTGTTTACTTTCACCTTTAGGAGAGCTTCAGTTTCCTCTTGCAGAACACACAGGATTAAACAACTTGCATTTAACTCCTTCTCCTTAAGCATTTGTTTTTTCAGTTCCAGAGTCTGTGGCTCTGCTGAAGGACCAATGTTTGTGGCAGTATTAAGGGATTCATGTGAAAGAAATAATGATGCAATAGATCCAGCCAGGCTTCCAGAACTACTGACAAAGTGTTGGCAAGCTCATGTTAGCACAGCAACAGTACTTTCCTCCTGTTTTCCAATTACCTTTAGCTCCCAATGTAAGAGGGATAGCCATTTTGTGGGAGCAAAAGTGAAATCAATAGGTCATCTGCCACGGGCTTTGTCAGAAACATGGACACATCTGCCTGAACACACTGTTTCCTACCTCTGAACCATTGCTTTCTCTCATCTACTGCATGTTTATGATGCTTGTCCATTGCTCAGAAGGTAGCTGTGACATCCCACTTCAGCCAAGTGTTGCACTGACTGTTAGCAGACTTTGTCCCCTTTTCAAAGAAAAAGTCCAACATCATGATCACACACCCTGGGTATTAACTATTTTATTCCATGGGGGTTTTCTTTTGGGTTTATTTATTTATTTATTTATTTATCCTCTTTTTAGTTTTCCTTTTTTTTTTTTTTTTAAACCAAAAAGGTCAGATAACTCAATATTGATTGGATTTTAGCTAATACTCTACTCTCTAAGGCCAGCACCCGTTGCCAGAGCTGGTCTGTCTCAGCTACACATAGAGAAATCACTTTAAAGCCTGACCTTCACTGCCTGTAATACAATCAGTGGAGAGATATCACCAATATTTCAAGGGGCAGCAGATCAAGAGACTCAGCACAGGGAAAGAAAACAGCATGCAGGAAGACAGTGTCCCACAGAGCCCGTGCCTCAAAGCATTCCCTCCCTCCAGCAGGCACTGCCTGGGCAGGTGCTATGTAGCATGTCTGACTGGCAAAGCAGCCAGCCTTGTGCAACACCTTAACTATCATCCTGTGACAGAAAGTCCAGACAAAGAGTTCAGCTGGGAAACATACAGGAGCCACACAGCAGCACAGACTGATTCTTATGTCAAGGTTCTGGTTAATTGCTGCCCCATTAGGGTTTCATACCTGTAACAGTTATTTTTTCTTTCAATGCATACCCACTTGTGCTATTACCACTATAGTCCTTATTTGAGCCAGATATAATCCCCACGTTCAGAAAGTTGTGTCAATGAGTTCTGTACAGTGATTCTGGGTTGTTTTTTTTTTTTTTAATTTTCAAGAGCTATTTCAGGTAATTGCTTTGACTAAAGCTGGCTTTAACACTAAAAGAAACTCTTTGAACAAGAGGTAATCTTGTTTCAGGGAAGAAGTTAAACCAAAGGAAATCACTGAAGCTTAGAAGAATCCTGTAATAGTTAGATTTAATCTTGTTAGCTCAGTAAGCAGACTACAATTATGCCAATAAACTCCAATACATAACCTCTTTTGTGATCAATTAATGACTACTAATCAAGCTGGTTACTGAGATCAGTGGTGAAGGATGGATGTGTGGCACAAGATTTTTTAATTCTGCTACACCACTGATGTATTTGCTTGCTGCATTTTCCTAAAGCTTATTGCTTTGGATTCTGGGCCAGAAAGAGACACACAGCTCTGCCTGAACGTTACCTAAAGCTCTGCAGTTACTAGGAAACTGGCATTTTAAACCTTCTGCAGTTAAAACTTGCTCACACAACATGTTTATGAGGTGTCAGATGCTACAGGATGCTGCAGAGTACCAAGCACAACTACCTCTGTTCCTAACACTGTGCCAATATTGTTTCCTCCCCACTTCCACCTTTTTCTAACACGTTCTTCCTCAAATTCTCAGTCTCCTTGCCTAGCCACAAGCTCTCTCTCACAACCACCACCTCGACCATATGCCCCTTTAGGCTCCAGGCCTTTCCCAGCCTCCTCACTCCCTTGTTTCTGACCTATGGGCTCAGTGAGTTGTAACGTGATCAAGTCTGGCTTTGAGTCTGCTGCTATTTCATTTCCTATCGGTCCTATCTCCATTCCTCATCACCCTGCCTACTTCCTCACTACTCAAGCCAGCCAAGGTGCACAAAACTCTGCCTCCCAGCAAGGTGTAACCATCTGCAAGGGGACTCTGAGAACACATGAGGCTGAAATTTCCAATCCTTAGCTGTGTATCCAAACACAGAATGGCATGCCATAACCTAGACACAATTACAGAACAATTCCGTTCACCACAGATGATCTTGAGGGATCTAAACTACAAAGCCCTGTCATTTCTATCAAGAAGCATTGAAGTGAGTTTTCAGTGGGTTCTGGTTTGCTTTATCACATCAAAAGACACCTAAAGGTCACCACCACAACTGGTTTCAGTCATAATATCCACAGTCCTTAAAAGCAGAGGTCAGTAGAATTGGCATAGTGCTAAACACTGCTAGGATGTATAAACAGACAATGCCACAAGCACCTAGGCAGCTACTGTGAAACATCTGGGCTGAAATGGCTGGTTCCAGAAAGTCACAAATAACTGATGATGAGACTGAAAGAGAAATGCTCAGTAACCTCACTGAAAAGATGACATAAACCGAAACTGAACTATAAGAAAAGCTACATCAGATTGTGAAGATGCATTTTGCTATTATCCTTCCATGTGGAAGGAGAGGAGCACTTTTTTGTGAGCTGAAAGCATTTGTGCCCAGAAGATTTTTAAAACGCTCTTCTAGTAAGAAATTATTTAAGTCTTGACAAATGCCTTGCAAGTTAGAAGTAAGGCAAGGAACTAGAAGAACTGAAGACAAATTGATGGAGAAGCTCTGCTGCTGTTTTGCATTTAAAGCACTTGAAAGAGATGCAAGCACAGGTGCTGGATTTACACCCAACTGTGACCAACAGCTCGATGGAGCTACACTTTCACAAGCCACATTCACCAGCGGTCAAGAGAATTAATGCCATGCCACTGCCAGGGGAACACTGCTTTGGAAAGTCAGTATCCATTTCATACAAGTGCCTATAAAAAGAATAGAGTTGTAATACATGTATTAACATGGCAAGGGTGAATTCTATTAAAGAAATTCTGCTAAAGAAATGGGAGAAGTGCTTGAGTAGATCACACTGGTGTAAGACTTCAAGGTTGGGGGATCACACAGCACTGGCAACTTCAAAAAGTCCTATATAAAATATCAGGCACCATCAGGAACACAAAGAGAACAGCACAGAGCACACCACTTCCAGTGGCAGGCCAGGCTGTTACACATGGTGTATGTTCAGCAGCACATCACTGGCCCCAAGTTTGGAATTAGTAAACTCATTTCCCTGCAGGCACCAAGTAAGGGACTTTAAAACAGTATGCAAAAATGTGACACTTAAGGACAATTCAAGGATAAAAGATGGATGTCCCAGTCTATGCTATCAAGGTGCTAACATCACACTGGTTTGTGGAAATTTCAAGGGACAGCCCATGAACAGGGGAATGCTTAACATCAAAGCAGTTTCAAAGTCAAGATCTCTCCAAACAGTTGTTGACAGTTGTAGAGTCCTCTTCTGATACATGAGAACTGGGGTAGAGCATTTACTGCTCTGACAGCAGAGGCTGGTGCTAGCTACTTGTGTGGAGAACTATTAGAAGGAAAAAAAGATATTTTGCAAACAGGTTCCACAGCATCATTAACAGGCTGCTAAAAGGGCATTAGAGCAATCACTTTTGTCAGGACAGGATGGTCTTTTATCAAATCTAGATATATAAAAAGCACAAGAATAGAAACATTAGATCCTTAGGCCTTCAAGAACATCTTAGCAAAAAGCATAAAACATTCCAGTCTTTCCTGATACATGAAATCTTTTTAAGCCACATGAAGCATGCCTTAGCCAAATTAAAATGAAATGTACACCCTAGAAAAAACAACATAGAACAATTCAGAAGAACTTTAAAGATGATCGCTGTAATGTTCAACAGTCATCTGTTGACAAACAGGACAAAACTGAATCTCCCCAACAACTGATGACAAAGTTGTAATGAGTGCAGCATGACAAGACTACAGAAACTGAGGTCTGTAATTTCAGGGCTCCTGCTGTGCTTTGTCACTGAACTTCCTCACTACAATACTTAACCGTAGGATATAAACGTGCTGCATTTCTCAAAATTTTATTTAGTTCTCTCATTATTAGGTTCCAGGGAAAATGCTGTCAGCTTCTCTAAATGTTTTAATCACACTTTAGAGAAGACCATATCAGAAGAAAGGAGAAGAAGTTACAGAAACAGGTTAAAAACTAATTAATGTCAAAGTTCTTGACAAATAATGCAGCTACTTAAATTTTTGATACTTGGGTTTTGATACTTGGACTACATTAAAAGGCAGCAGTTTTAAAACCCATACAAATACTACTTGAAATAATGTCTACATGCTTAACACTTTCAGGACAACCTCCTGGTTTCATATGGGAGGTGTGTGTGCTTAAGTGAGGAACACCAGGAAGCATATCTGATGATAGCTGACCCTGAGAGCACAGTGAAGGCAGGATTTGAAACATAAGCAAAGCATTTTACGTGCTCAGTAATTTCTGCTTCTTCATCCTTCAGCTGCAAAATATGCTGTATTAATATATTCTAGCTAACGTTGCAAAGCCAGTAAAACCAAATTTCAAGGAAACCAGCAAGCTGATGGCCTGTCTGCTTCCTACCTAGGAGAATCTTACAGCAGGCTGCCTAAGAGGATGCATCCTGTTCTGAAGAAGCATCAAAGCATTTCCCTGATTTTAAGATTTGGCTTTTAATAATTAATATTTTTAATAATTAAGATTTAAGCTTTTAATAATATGGTAGTTCTGTGTTATCAATTCTGTAAAAAACTCCACCCTTAATATTCCCCACTTGGAGTCTAATTTTAAGCGGCTACATTATTTCACTTAATGCATTATTCAGAGGTTTACCGTCCAGGAGATGGGTTGGGACTACTGTGATCCATCAAGTGGTTAATTTCTTAAAGATGGGAGTTTTGATAACATCAAGAAGGGTTTTCAAAGTAAGATACTACTAAAACCACATCATTATGCCTGAAGCAATTGGTTTTATTTCAGGCAAACCCCAAGACAATACTTTCATTGTGTTCTCTATAAACCCCAACATCTGTCAAAAACACAGTGGATGGGCAACAGCTTCATGTAATGAAAACTTATTTGGAAGCACTGAAAGGTTCAATATTGCAAGCAAACACATTTTGGGCTGACCATGAGAGTAAACAGCTTGATGGCTTCAGCCCTTCCAAGTCTTGATGGACAGCTTAAACTGCCTTTTTAAGAAGCGTTCACTGAGCAACCACGACTTCACGCAGCTGCACAAGCCATCCAGATGCATATCACTGCGAGACGGCCATGCAGCTGTCCTGAGATTGATGGTATGGCTGTAATCAAACACTATTCACTATTGCTACCTTCCCCCTTTAATTATTTTGGAAATAACACCTTCATCCCTCAGCATGACCAGCCTGCTGGGATCGATGCTGGAAAGAACATTATGTTTTACAGAGCCATTACTGAAGCCAGCACTCTGATTTTTGGGGGTTTTTTTTGTAATTTTATTTTCCTTTGGGAGAGTTCTTCCTCCTCTTTTGTCAGTGCTCTCTAGGAAAACCTGCAAAGCTCAGACAAAGGCCGAGCCCCCTGTGAAGACGGCACCCGACAGCCAGCCACCGGCGGCCGCAGAGGACGCGTTACCTCCGTTGATGGGGACGGGAGCCACCAGCAGGCCCTTGACCTCCACCTTGGGGGAATCCTGCCCGTAGCGGCCGCGGTCGATCCTCAGCAGCGTGGGGCCGCCCCGCTCGGGGCTCAACACCGTCACGTTGATGAGCGCGGTGTAGTACGCCTGGCTGGCGTTGTCGGCGCCGGCCGGCCGGACCCGGCAGTGCCAGAGCAGCAGCAACAGCAGCAGCAGGACGGAGGAGCCGCCGTTCCGGTGCTGGCGGACCCACCGCCAGCTCATCTTCGACTCCGGGCGAACCGACGGCCGTCACCGGTTGCCTGCGCCGCTTCCCTCGCGGCAGCGCCGAGCCCCACACGCCCGGGTGTATTTTATCCCATCTGACAGCCCAGGAGCGGAGAAAGACCAAAAGCAGGCGGCGGGGGGAGGAGAGCACGGGCTCATGCCATGGGAGGAGCCAGGGGAGTCATGGCAGGTCCCAGCCGAGTCCGATCCGCGGCCCCCGGGGAAGGCTGCTCGGGACGAGCCACACTTCGCCGGCCCCTCAGGGCGCCGCTCTCATGCCGCCCGCCGCTGCCCGTGCTGGGCGAGGGGAGGGGAGAAGGCGGGGGCGGCGCCGCGGCCCCCTCCTCGCACAGCTCCGCGCCAAGCTCCAAGGATGCCGCCGGGAGGAGCAACCGCTGCTGCTGCCGCCGCCTCAGTCGCGCTCACACACGGCCGCGGAGCTCGCCTCGGGCTCGGCTCCTCGCACTGCCGCGCTTCGCCTCGGGGCTCGTTGCCGCCTTAGTGCGGAGGACGGCGTATCCCGCTGCGCCGGCCGGTGGCCGCAACCGATGACTGCCGCTCCATGCTCGGCTCAGTCCTGGGGGAGATCAGAAAGGCCCCCGGCACCTTCCGGCAGCCGCACCGCACACACTCAGCGGCTCCGAGCCCGGCGCCTCGACTGCAGCCCGGCGCTGCCTGCACTGCGCAGGCGCGCCCCGCCCCGCCCCGCGCCACGAGGGCGAGAGGCGGGGCTGCAGGGGAGACCCGCCCGTGGGAGGCGGGGCCAGGTGAACAGGCGTGTTTCTGTAGTATGACGTCATCAGGGGCGGGGCGGTGTGGCGGAGAGGGTGGTGTGGCTGTAGGGAGAAGTGCCCGCGCTCTGGTGCTGGCTGGTTCCGATGTCTGCAAGGAAGATTGGCTCTAGGGATCCTCAGTTCTTCAAGGAACTAGACGCAGGGACACCTGTGGGCTGCCACAGATCCTCTGCGTCTTTCATCTGGAGATGGTTTAAAAGGATGTCTTGAATTCGGGGGGAAAAGAAGGGCTGTACGTCGGAAAAAGGGCTGGGGTGTGCCCCACTCTGCCCAGTTAATGTCAAAAGGGCTGTTGGGGCACGTACTGTGCAGCCATAGCAGGATTTTGTCACCCCTTCCTAATTTGGAGTTATCTTCGGTGTACTAGAATGGGAAGTCTTACAAACACTCAAATGTTAATAATAATCCTATTAAATACTGTAACCAGGACTTGATGAATGACTTTCACTCACTACAGTTAAGATTTCAGCCTCTCCATGACCATAGTAATAGCAACATACTGTAATGGCCACCTGGGGTTTTGAAGGGCAAACTACCTGAAAATAATTTATGGCAAAGAAAACACATGGCTGTGAGTTAGGGTATTTCCTAAATTTCTGAACAAATAGCTGTTATTTCAAGATACAGCCTCCTTGCTGACTACCCCAGCTGCTTGGGAAAGCCCTCCATGAAGTCTGGTGTTTAACCTAAGCATCTTATTAAACTCTTCCCTTTTGGAAAGTTTTGTAATTTATCTATTTGTGATGTACCTGGTCATGTAACTCATGGAAGATAACACCATCGAAGCAGAGGTTGTTTGTTTTGTTGAGATGTTTTTATGGATCTAATCCTGCCCTTGGATAAACCTGCCCCATTCCCATGGAAAGCAGCAGGCTTGCAAACCTGCTTCTTAGAGCAAAATGGACCTATGGGCTCTGCTAACGGCATGGAGCATCCTCTTAGAAGCTGTTTATGAAAAGGTCTTTAGAAATTCCAGTACGATCCAGGAAATGTTTATGAAGCAGCAGGTGAATGTTCTGCTTCCAGATTTTTTTTTTTTAATTTAATTTTTATTTACTTGGTAAGTGCTGGTTGAGGAGCCACATGCCATTAATAGTTTCTCAATGTTTCACCCCAGATGGTGGGTGAGAGTCATGGCAGACACACTGATCCCACACCCTGCAGAACATTTTGGAGCTGTGGTTCTTGCAGTTGGATTTTCCAGCACTAAGAGCTCTGCATCATTTTGATGTGAAGTCATGTCCTTTATTCCTGAAATGTCCTCAGAAAGGGCCAAGAAGTCCTAGGAGCCTGAAGGATTCTTTGCTGTCACTGCATCGACCTTCAGAGAAGCATCTTAAAGCACTTTTGAAAAACACAGAGAAAACATTTGCTGGCCATGTCAGGAGCAAAACAACCTGAAAGGCCCAGACCACGACCTCCCAGTTCCCTTTTCTAACCACAAGAAAATGCTTTTCATTTTGCCCTGCCCGTTTTCCTGTGGGCTGTGTTTCTGCCAGAGAGAGGTCGTTAGCTGTGCTGGACTCCCCCTGTGAGGGCTGCCAGCTTGGTCACACCGCTCCTCACAAAGCAAGGGCTGGGAGATTCCCCTGCCACATGGAGGGCCATGAGCTGGGAGGCAGAAGATAGCTGAGGTCTCACGGCCTCAGGAGAGAAGCAGCCAAGCGCTGCTCCAGGGTCCACGAAAATGGGGTATTTCATGAGCAGCTTCTATCTCCTCGTTCCCCAAACCGACAGGTGCCCGGGTGGGGAGAGGAGAGTTAGAAGGTTCTTTTGGCTGCTCTCATCCGGTGGTGGGGCTGGGTAAAAGGATGGTGGTGGACAAACGGGAGCTGAGGGGATGTCCCCAAGTGTCTCCACGCTGCACAGGGCAGCCATGCCTCTGCCCGTGGCAGCTCCTCAAAGGAACACTTTTTTTTGGTAGATAGACGGCACTGAGGTCTTCACAGGTCACCACAATATGAGGGAGCCGCGCCTCAGGTTTCACCCTACCTCCTACTGATTTCTGTTGGTGAAATGGTTACAATTCCATTTATGTTCCATCTCCGGCGCGGTACATTTTCCTCAGCCCCGATCCTGCCTATGGTTCGCACCCGCCCTTCTCTTTCCTGTCAGTTTCCACCCGCCGCCATCTTCCCAACCGGACCCTGCCCCGGGCCCGCCGACGCCGGGGTGAGGGCGCCACCTGCGGGCGGCGCCGCGCCTCCTGCGGAGGGGCTCGTTATGGCGCCTGGATAAGAGGGCTCCGGTCGCTGAGGAGAAGGGCGAGTCTGAGGGGGCTCCGCCGCCTACTGCCCCCCCTGGCGCCCGTCACCGCTGTGGTGAAGGAGGGCAGGAGAGGCCGCGAGGTCCCAGGCCCCCGGGCCGAGGCAGGGTGCGGGTCTGGGAGAGGTGGCGGCAGTGAAAAGCTGGGTGCTGGACCGCCGGCTCCTGTCAGCAAGCCGTGGGCAGTGAGCCACTGGCAGGGTCTGCCCACAGCCGTGGTGGAAGCCCCATCCTTGGAAATATTCCAGGTCAGGTTGGACGGGGCGCTGAGCAACCTGCTGCAGTTGAAGATGTCCCTGCTCACTGCAGGTGGTTTGGACGAGATGCCCTTCAAATGTCCCTTCCAACCCTAAACCAGTTTATGATTCTAAGCTTAACCAAAGTGTATCCGGCTTCACCATGAGAAAAGCCCACGTTTCATCCTGGATGGAAATGCCACAAAGGCCAGCTGTTTCCTAGAGGATGCAGAGAAACGCAAAGAGACATGAAAGTAAAAATAATAAACCCAAAATGTGGTAATTGCTTGGGCCAGAGGTGGGCTGGGCGGTGCTGTATGAGGAGCTGGCAGCAGGATGCTGCAGCACCATCCTCCAGGAACCAGAGAGCAGCTGCCAGTTATGACTTTATTCATTTTTTGTCCCACATTTAGATATTACAACAAAACTCTTAATGACAAAGGATAACAAGTACTATAGGAGGAGAGGGAAGAAAGCAGTGTTCTAATTGGTTTGATATATAACCATGAACTTCCAGAGACAAGACTCAACGTGAGTTATTAACACTCACATACGCTTACTGGTAGGAAAACTCACGTGCAAACACCCCACACACTCACCCACGAAACTCTCACCCACCCACCCACACACACACCACCCTTTTGTACTCACACATAATCCATGTTGTAACCTACTTGCATGGAAGGCAGCCCACTGAAACATCGAATGCTGCTGTAAGCAACAACAGGTACCAGGTTAAAATATTGCAGTATAAATGAAGTGTTACTTGATACACAAGTTTTGTTTTTCTTTCTTTTTTCAGAGATGCATGTGTGTTTGCAAGTAGGGGACCCAACACTTTGTTTTCATGAGGGAGGAACGTCCTCTCAACACCAACACTTTGTGAGGAAAAATGAGACTGCAGGTAAACTGGGAACAGTCATTTGAAAGGAGGATGATAAATAGCTTAGCTTCAATGCTCAGTTCCAGTAAAAGCCCAACCAAAACAAAACAGAGACTGCATTGTGCACGGAGCAGGCACAATTCTTCAACCCTGGGCTTTAAGTTGAAATACTCCTTTGTCACTGTGGAAAGACAGACAACATGGCTTCAAACCAGACCAGACGAGCTTCATTTCGTGTTTACACTTATCTGGAGACACTAAATCAAAATGCCAGAGATGACACAAGAGTGTGGGGAAGGGTATCAGCTTTGTATGCTCTAATTTTAGTATACTTTTAAGAGAGTGAATGTACAATGGTCTCAACAGCTCTTCAATAACCCACACTACAAGTGTTCTTCAGCAGCAGGAGTGTCTGAAGAGGAGCCAGCCCTAGCTCATATCGTGGCTGCATTGTTCCTGTGATGCTGATGGTGCAGATGCAATAGGATCTGATTCCACACATCGTGCCACAACACCACCCCCCATCAAGATGGTGTGAAAGCAAGAGAAAATCAACTTCCATGGTGTGAAATGATTTCAATGTTCAAAAATCAGATGTCATGCCACTGCTTTCCCCAGAGTGAAGGAGTGGATCGTTAACAATGGCTGTAATGAAGTAACCCTTCTCCACAAGGATGCTTGTGAACAATTTACAGCTGTCCTGGCTGCCTGGGAGTGCTGACAGCCAGCCAGGGTGCTCAGATGCCTCTGTCTGCTTTCTGCTAAGAAATCCTGTCAGGCTTTGCTAGTACATTTCTGTCCCTCACATATGGGCAAGGACTTGCATCTACTTTGGAATTCTGTTTTTAAACTATTATTTTATTTATAGGCCTCTTTCCTGGGCTCTCTCTCTGATGGGGCTATGTTTCCAGGCATAGAACCATTTGTGAAGCACTGGAAACAAGAGAGCCTGGGTTTTGTGGATGGACATCACCCAGCAAGCAGCCTGAATTTATCTTGGCTGTCTGTCATTCACTCACGTGAATGCTGATGTGGGACCCCCAGCAGTACAGCACACATGAGCCTTCCTTTGATCAAGGGAACCACCAGTTCAAAAACCAGAGCAAGAAGAGGGGAGGAGAATTTGGTCTGGCCTGTCCTATTTCGTTGGCCTGGCTCTCCAGCATCTCCTACCAGAGGATTCTTACTGACTCACAACAATTACTTAAAGATGCTTAAATTCCTGGCAATTCCAGGGGACACCAGGAGAAATCAGGGAATTCATTGCCACAGGCAGTTTCCAGTTCCTCATCCTGAGCCAGTTTGGCTCAAGCTGGTCCAGTTTTGTGCCTCTTTTTGCCATGGAAATCGGAGCCCTCTGATCCTGCTGACACAAAGAGGGAGTGGAGCGTTCAGGGCTCTGCACAAGCTTAGAGAATCTGAATGACAGGCATGCTTTTCCCATGTGCTAAATAAATCTCCCCGTGACACTTGAGCAGAGAACTATAATTAAGACTTGGGAAAGTCATTGGTAAGGGCTCACAGGCTCACGTCAGGAAACGCATAAAACCCTGCTGGAAGAGAAACAGTTTGGGAAAGCAGCACATCTGACAGGAAACACAATTCAAAAAGTCCAAACCAAAGCCTTGGCTCTGTGCACAGAGGTGTGGCCAGCAAGCAGAAACTCCCTGCTGCTGAGATGCCCTGGTGCAAGGAGCTCTGCCAGCCACAGGCATGTGGGAGAAGAGATGATGACAAGCTGCTCAGATGAGCCTCTTCACCCAGACTCTTCTGGCGGTGACGTAACCATGCTCTGTGGCCGAGCTCTCGGATTGTGAGCAGCATGGAAAGAAGTAGGTGGGGAAGTGGTGAGGCAGCTGCACAGAAATCTGTAAAGAGGGGCTGTGGAGGTTCCCCAGAGCTCTGAATTCACGTGGTATCTTTTAGAAACAAAAGACCCAAGTGTTGAGATGTTTCCTCAGCAAATAAGTGCTCCTCAGACCTCCAGAGGCAGGTACACTGTGCAGAGAATGCTTCCCTAGAGCCAGAGATCTAGGGCAGAACTGTCCATCCAGGAGAGCTGGGACTTGAGCGCTGGCCAGGTGCCGTCCTCCATGTGCTCAGTGATGCTGAGATACAAGGGGATACAACCCAGGGCACCTCATGACTGGAGCTCTGTTCCTTCCATTGTTTCCAAAACCCTTGCAGCAACTTGAACATAAACATTTCACTCCCTATTGCTTTGATCCTTTTCCTCCCAGCAAACAACCCATTTTCACTCTGTGTATAGAAGCCATCTCAAATTAACACAGCTTTGCTTTAATTTCTCACTCAGGCAACAAATGATCTCAGCATTGCCTTGGGAGAAGGGGAAGGTGAGAACAGCAGACCTGTGAGTAACCTGCTCCCAGCACAGATTGTATAAAACCCTGTTTTGCACAGGCTCTGCAAAAAAAGTTGCTATTTGTCTCACTGGGAGGACTCTGGCCATTAGCTGATGACCTACTCAGCACTAGCTGTATTGAGATGGCTAAAATAATCCTGGTATAAAGCAGATTGACAGGTTCCCCCCGTCAGAGATGAGAAGGGTGTGGGTGTTGCTTGCAGAGGAGCTGGAGAGGCTGGCGCCTACCCAGGCTGAGCAGCGTGCATGAACGCTTACCAAGATCCCTCAGGAGCTCTCCGTACACCTCCTTAAAACGTCCTGCTCTTGCTGCTAATTCCACTAGGGATTTCTTCCCTTTTATTCTGCTCCACAGCTCAGCAGCTGACATAATGAGGAGAGGAGGAGGAAGCAATCCAAGGAAAAACATTCGGGCTGCACACCAGGAAGAAACTGGAGACTAAGACAGATCTATTTATATCTGACCTGAAATGGGCTTTCTGAATGGGAAGCTGATCCGAGCAGAGGTTGGATGATGGCAGAAGGTGCTGTAGTGCTGAACACAGGCACCCACTCACCGGCAGAATGCAGCAGTCTGGGCCACAGGAAGGAAGGAAATGTGAGGAAGCAGTGAGGTGGCTTTCTCCGGTCCTGGCACGGGGAAGCTGCAGCTGGAGGTGCTGTGTGAGCCATCGTGCTGCCTTTCCAAGGACATCGCTGTTACCCATCCACTTGGGGTAGGTTCCCTGCTGGGGTTGGGCATGGGTTGAAGGAGAAGCTCTGAGTGCCCCTGATGATGTGCCTGGAGGGTGAGAGGAGATGCCTGGCAGGCACCTCCAGGGCCTGATGCCGTTAGTACTGCTCGGAGAAGAAGGAAGCATGGAGAGTGGGGGGAGTGGCCCCCTCTCCAGGTGGGGTGCAGCTGCCGTCCTCAGAGTGTTCTGACAGCTCCCCATATTCACTGTTGTAAAAAGTCTGGCCTCCGACTTGGGACCCATACAGCAGCCGACATCTGCTCCGCAGCTCCGACTGTTCCCCTGGCAGCTCCGCAGTTCGGCTGGGCCCTTTACTGCTGCGAGAGAGAGACACATACAGGATCAGTCTGAGTGCTCCTGCAAAGTCTCTGTCCTGCTTAGAGAGATCACAGCTTCAGGAAACATCATCTGCTAATGCACATGGCAGAGGTAGGGTCAGGAATGGTCCTATGCCTCCATCTGAAAGCACAGCACCAGGTCTTGCTCTAAACATAAGCACAACCTGTATATTTTGTGAAAAATCAGTGACAGAGTTATTTCAGCTCTTCTAGATACCTTTGGGAAGCCCAGGGAAGGTTTGGGACCCAAAAGAGCAGGGTGAGACACGAAACATTGCCTCAATTGCTCCTGGAGCTGGCAGGGATAACACAAACTGATACAAACCAACAGCCAGGATGAAGAAAAGGAAACAAAGGAAGATGAAGATGTGGGAGGAAATCAGCAGCCCCATCTCAGTGTCTGCCAATCCCAGGTGACTGGCAAAAATCACAAGAATGAGGGCAGGGACACATTCAAGGAGAGGTTTAAGGTCAATGTTTTCCAGGAGATGGACACCAGGTAGCCCATGGTGTAGGAGACAACGGGAACATGGCTTAGGCAAAAAAGTACAAGAAGCAGAAGACAGTCAGGATACAACAGCAGAGAGGCCACAGGGTGAAGGAGAAAGACAATGATCAGTTTAATCTGATGTTGGGAGGCAAAGCGGTGAGGAAGAGGCATGGGGCTGGCCTTGTTTAAACACACAAGCTGATTTGGCTTGCTCAACACACTGTCAGAGAGGCACAGTCCCAGCCTGCTCTGGCACCAAGCAGAGAAGAGCTGGACAGATTCTCACCCAGTTTCCAAGCCTGGGGCAAAGACATAACCATCCATAATGTCCTCAGCATCGAGAGTGCCAGCTCAACCTGCTGGGTCAGTACTGGCATGTGGGAAGTCCTAAGGCCTGTACCATCCCTGCAATGCCACATCAGGGCCCTGTACCACATGGTTCAGGGCTGGGGGAGGGAGGTGGCTGCCACATAGTATCCATCCATCCATCCATCCACCCATCCATCCATCCATCCATCCCTCCCTCCCTCCCTCCCTCCCATCTGCCACTGCTTGAACAAGACCTAAGGTGTTTCACCAGAAAACATCACTAAGCATGAAGACTCTCATTAACATCATCACTCCACTCTGCCTTGTTGTCTTATCAGACACATTCTCCTAGAATGGGCACAGTTTACATTTTTACACCCTAGGAAGCAGCAGGCAGGTCTGTTCTCATGCATTTTGCCCCTCATTAATGTGTGCATGAACTTAGCTGGCTGAGGGCCCATAGCCCTGCTGCTGCTGAGAGCCCCAACTAGGATATGCCCTATGGGGGGACACCAAGAGCTGCCTCCTGCTCTCACTGTGT